>NC_090929.1:576128875-576428875 GCF_040938575.1 Ambystoma mexicanum
GTACTGAACAGCAAACAACGAAATGTGTTTGCCCAGTGAGGATGTATTATGGGGGAAAAAAATGGGCCCAGGAATGATCCTTTAGAGGAGTCCACTGGAGGTTGCACAGAAGTCAGTATTCTAGGGTCCGGAGAACGATCAGACAGATATTCTGTTCTTGAAGCCAAAGTAGGAGATATTTTGGAGGTGGGAATGATCCACATTGTCAAAGGCGTAAGAGAGATCAAGTAGAATGAGCATAATGTAGAGGAGCAGTGAGAGTGGTGAACATTTTTCATACATTTGTAAACATTGATAGGAGCAGTTCCAGTGGTATGTGTACTCAGTGATCCAGATTGGATGTTTCCTAAACCATTTACCTGGTGGTAGTTGACAATGTAGTTGGAGACAACTTTCTTGAGGGTTTTCAGTGGTGGGGCAGAAAAATGAAGATTCTTGATAGGGTTTCTTACTCTCAGATCCAGCAACACATTGAGAACAATAATCTACTTGGCCCTCTCCAGTCTGGCTTTCAAGTTCTTCATGGCACTGATTGTCTTGCAGGCTAATTTATGCCATATTTTAGACTCGGGTCAGGTTGCGTTAGCGTTTGAGCTTGTGGACCACTCCCTGCTGCTTGAGAGGCTGGGCAACATCGCCAACTGCCAAAGTTGTGCCCTACATTGGTTGGCCTCTTTTTTAGGTCTTAGATCTGCCCGAGTTGCTTTTAATGGACTTAAATCCCCCCCGGAACTTCTCAATTGCAGTGTCCCTCAGGGAGCCTGCCTTTCCCCCACCCTTTTCAATTTGTATAAACGTCCCTTCTTCCAACTTCTCGACAGACTCTGCGTAGATTATACTAATTACGCTGGTGATACACAGATCACAATTAAACTTACCATTGACTACGAGAAGGACCTTAAGAAAATTACCTACATCTATGTTAAAATTAAATACTGAATTCCCTACCTCTCAATGGTAATAAAACCAAGCTCATGCTCGCTGGTGCTACTCAGCGTCTTCAGAAGCTGAATACCAGATCTGCAGCCATTGATATTGCTGGCTCCAATATTAAAACTAGTCATTGGGTTAAGACCATGAGAGTCTATTTTGATTCTACACTTACATGTAGAAATATGCCAGTCAAGTGAAGGCATCATGTGCTTATGCTGTACGCTTGATCAGACAAATAAAACCTTTTTTGTCTGCATCGAGCACTGCCTCCCTTGCAGTAACCCTGGTGAACCCTAAACTTGACCACGGTAAGAGCCTGTTGGCAGGCATGTCTAAGTCCAACATGAACATTCTTCAAGTTGCCCAAAATAAAGCAGTCTGTGCTGTATGTGGTCTTATCAGAATGAAGCACGTGACTGAGGCATGCATCTTCCAGCACTGGCTTCCCATCAAACATTGCATCATATATAAGGTTCTGAATCTCACTCATTCATGCCTTAATAATAAAGAGCCAATCTATCTAAAGGATTGGATTGAGCATTCGCAAACCATCCGCTCACTTTGCTCCAGCAACACTAAACAACTTGAGTCTACTAGATACAAGCTAGAACACTACAGTGGCATTCATTTTGATTCCATTGCCCCGCGTCTATGGAATCACCTCTCTCCCTCTCTCCTTCTCTGTCCTAACTACCCTCTTTTAAAATATCCCTTAAAAAGTTTCTCTTCAAATCAAATGAGGCGAGTTATACCCTACAAAAGTTATTTAACAATAACAATAACGATGATGAATGTCCTTGACATGCATACATTCTTCACGCAGAATTTTGGAGTGCAAGTTCTCAACATCCATATTTTGGGTTCATTTTGGGCCGCTATTGCTCTACCTGTTGGTTCCAAAATGTTGTTATGTGTTTTGGCGAACAATACAAAATTGGGGTAGTGGGGTGTTTGGTTAACAAATATTTCTTGGTCTCCTCTGAAATCTATTTTTAGCCACTTCCAAAATCCACATTTATTTTTAAAAGGTTGCTATTTTTGTGTGTTGAATTACGTTGTAAACTAAGTTTGCTTTCCTTTAGATATGTATTACTATGACTAGTTACTTGGAACACCCAAAAAGACTGAGGGCAAAAAGGCCGAAGCCAAAAAGCCCAGCACCATTTGTCCACATATGTATTGGAGGTGCGGGGGGTGAAGTTAATAAAAAATGTATAGGGCCAAGGTGAGGGCGTGTGGGGGGCTTGTGTGGGGCATCTCCCCCGCATTTATATATGCGGACAAATGTGGGGAAAAAAAAAATCGGGCTTTTTTCTTCAGTCTTTTCACACAGATCCAGTTACTTTAGGTCCACCCTTATCTGTGGGCTTGATATTAATAGCAGAATATTGTTACAACCTCTTCAATGCCTCTTTTTCAGGTATAGTGATATTTTCTCTTGATAATCAAAAACAGGTATTATGGCTTGAGGCATCTCTACCCTCATCTCATCAAGTGCCATGAATTGACCTTTACGAAACAATTGACCTGCCCTTTCTAACCCCATGTCAGACCACTGCTGGGAGTATTTGAAAATCGATTAGGTGACCCCACACAGAAGTTATTGGGCAAGGCCACGAGGACAGGCTGCAATTAACTGTACTCTTTTTCCAGGCTGGTCACAACACTTACAAGGTCAGGTGGGTCTTCAAGTGTAGAGGAATGTCCTTCTGCGGGGCCCATAATTAGTCTTGCACCTTTCGACGATGAGTCTCCAAATCCTCTAAATAGGACCAATATGGACTGAGACCCTCCCTCATGCCACCCGGTAAAAGCCAAAGAAATCAGGGTGGCCATATCCACCTTATTCCCTTATTCCCTCGGGAGGGTCAAAGTTGATTTTGAAAGCTATGGGGCCTCATTACACGGACAGCAGTAAGGGTTAACGGTCACCGTTAATGGTACCGGTGACCGTTAACCCTTAGCGCCTTACTACGAGGTCCCTTTGCGGGTTGGAGACTTTAACGCCTGCTTTTTGCAGGCGTTAAAAACCAACCCGCAAAGGGACCAGGCAATTTGCGGTGCCGTAATTAGCACCTTCCCCATTCCCATTATGCCCTATGGGGCAAAAATGGGAATGGGGAAGGGCAATGGGGGAAGGCGGAATTACCGCCCCACCAACCTTGGAATAGGGCGATAATTCCCCTTTCCTGCAATGCGGTGGTGGTATTTTACCGGCATGGACCAAGATGCTAATAGCACCTTGGTCCACCGCCGTCCGTGTAATGTGGCCCATGGTCTTTTATTCTGCCAGACAAATCAAGACACCAACGCACTTAACTTGTTAGGATAGTTGGGATGGCCATAAAAAGTTAAACTAGCATGGGCAGGACATTCATTTTCAACAAGGTCATGCGAGTGTACCAGGAGAGTACGACTGCATCCCATCTCTGAAAGTTTGATCAAATCCTTTCCATAATCGGGTCAAAGTTTGCCTTTGATTACTCAGAAGTGTCCCTAGAAAGCTGAATCTTGAGATATTTAATACTACATTGAGATATTTAATACTATATTTTTTTATTCTCGTGCCCTCTATGCACTCCTCCGAGTCAAGGGATGTGATTCTCACCCTCAACAGCATTAGACATGATTTTCCAGCATTCATTTTGAGTCTCAAAAACAGTCCAAAGCAAGGGATCTGCGAGAGCAACTCCGGGAGTGAAGTATCTATATCCGTCACATAAGCCAAGGTATCGTCTGCAAAAAGTGAGAGCTTAAAGTCTATTCAGCCAACAGTGATCTCTTTTATGTTTTGGTTTGACCAAATTGAAATTACCAGTGGTTCCATCACCAGAGCATACAATAGCTGGGATAGGGGGCAGCCCTGCCGTGATCCCCTTGACAGGCGGAATGGTTCAGTGAGGATCTGTTAACTTGCATGTGAAGTGTGGGCCTCTGTACAAAGCAGCAATCCATTTCTGAAAATTCTCCCCAAAGCCCATTTTTACTAGGACCTTTGTCATATATAGTCATTCAACCCTATCAAAGGCCTTCTCTAAGTCGATTATTACTAGACTTGCCTCCATATCTGCTTCCCTGGCCCAATCCATCAACTCTATAGTCTTACTGATGTATTGGTCCCCTGCCGACACCTAATACACCCAACCTGATCCCATGAACTAGTGACAGAAAAACCCCCTCCATTCTGTTACCCAATATATTGCCAGGACATTGACATCGACATTCAGCAGTGAAATTGGCCTATACTAAGAGCACGGAGAGGGGCTCTTGCCCTCTTTTTGCAGGACCACATTGATTGCCCCAACATCATTTCAGGGAGAGTCTCTCCCACTAAGGCCGAATTGAATACCCTAACTAAGTAGGGATCAAGAATAGATCTGTACTGCTTGTAAAATTTCACTGAGAAACAATCACTCCCTGGAGTTATACACCCCTTCATGTCTCTAATTGTCCTTTCAGCTTGATTGGTTTGTCTAACTCAACGGCCATTTTACTAGAGATTCCTGGGATCCGCAAACTATCAAGGTACTCTGAAATGAGCAAGACATATCACGAGTATTCCGAGGTGTAAAGGTGCTCATAGAATCTTTTAAATTCTTCCAAGATTCTCTATGTATCATACGCCATTGTACCCCCTGGGGTTTTAATATGAATCACCATTTTTTTCCTCTCCTTTCTTAATCTCCATTCCAGAATTATATTTGCTTTGTCCCCCCTACACGTGGTACTTCTGCTTGAGAAACATGCATTTCTTCTCAGTATCCTGAACCAACAGTGTCTTTAGCTGACCTTTGTACTGTTGAAGTTGGCTAGCTGCCACGAGGGAGAGAAAGGATCCTCTTCCTCTTTTTTTGGAAATGCAGCCAGATGAGGGCCCTTCTAAGAGTGTCCTTGAATCCCTCCCATAGTGATTGAACTACTATCATTGTGCTGGAAATATTCCTGGATTCCTTAATTTTGCTAAGAAGGGTCTGGTAAATGTCCCTGTGATTAGGGATACCATCATTACATATCCACCTACCTCTCTGTGTCCGGCCCACCCAGTTCCCCAGAACTATCCTCACTAAGTTGTAGTCTGACCACGGCACTGGGGCTACCTGGGAGTCCCTGACCTGTCCCTTCAACATGTCATTGACTAGTGTTATATCGATTCTCAAGTCGGAGTTATAAATCAGAGAACAAAATGTGAAGGGCCCATCCACCCTCTATGGTTCAATCAAGGAGTCTGAGATGCCCAGCTCCTCTTTTACCCTCCTAATCCCTATGGGTGTATCCTCCTTCACTGGATGCCCCGGGTTACCCGCCTTTTCTCAGACACAGTACCATATTAAACCCACTCCAACTATCAGGGGACCGTCTACAAGGAGCCTCAATTTTGACCTCACCCCTTTCCCACAAAGGCAGTTGACCTAAGTTAGGCGATAAACCAATCCCAGCATCCAAGGACTTCCCTGCAATTTCCCTCTCACAAAAACATATCTACCTCCCGGCTCAATCATTTTTGTTTCCACTTTAAACTCAGGCGGCTGGAAAGAATGATAACCACCCCCTTTTTTAGAAGCCTCTGAAGCTCTATAGACCCCCTTGCTCTAAAGCTCAGTTCTTTACCCAATATCAAGTGGGTTTTTGTACCGGCAGGACATTCAGTTCCACTCTCTTGAACTCGCTGAGTAATACCAACCTGGTCAGCGAACATCGATCAATGACCCCTGCACCTTGCCCTATGGCCTGTATGAATGGTGGGTTAATTGGTCACATTGACTTCGAATAAGAGCTAATCACCTCGTTCACAGTGTGAATGATGTCTCGCTCTGTCTCACCCTCTCTCTCTCTGGAAACCCAAAAAACCTAATATTGTTCCTCCTCTCTCTGTTCTCAAATCATCCATCCTGAGGGCCATCACCTCTCTCTTCATGCCTTTCCACCTCAGATAGCCTCTTGTCTATCTGCATGTCCAACACATCAACTGATATTTGATCGGTTTCCAAGCCCTGCAATCTATCCTCCTCACCATCCACTCACTGATCCAGCTTATCCAGCCTATGGTATATATGCAACCTGGTTCCTCTGATTTGCACAAGCAGTTCTGCAATGTCTCTCTTTATGGGCATCATATCTGTAGCCGACTCCACCATGGTGGGAAACCCATGCTGTTGGATTCCATAGGAACTGTATATTGAAATTGTTGGAATGCGACCTTCCAGCTCATGAAACAAAAATCTGGGAAAATCGGGTATTCTCACCTCCAAAACAAGCTTCCTGTGTACAACATGATCCAGTGGATTCATGTTGAAGGACCAGTTACCCCAAGGGGGACTGCCACCCCGCCCACAACCAGGAGCCCTTACACAGGGCTCTTACACAGTAGGGACAGAGGGGCTCCCAGGTCACCATCCAGGGGCTCACTCCACTGCCCACGAGTATAGGGGCCAGTGTACTCCCTTCATCCACTCCCATTGCACAGGGCCTGGCAGCCAATAGCCTTCTCTCCCCTTGCAGAGACCTCAAGTTCAAAGAATTCTAGTGAATGAGGATCATCCACGCTGAGGTACGGCCCTCAGCTCCTCTCTAACTTAGGAAAGCACATGGGTCCCTGGATGCGGGAGCAACCCCCCGCCCACCCTCTCTCACCTTAGGTTGTGCAGGGATTGATGTCCGGGCTAATCAGGGCACCTCCCGAGAGAACACTCTTGCAACTCCCTATTATTAGGAGCTTGTCTCTTGAGGCCCCACAATAGCTCTTATTTGACAATTTGGTAGAAAGTGTGGTTACCAGGAGGCTGGGCCACCAAACTCCCTCTGTGTGCCCCTCCAATAAGTCACTCTGTCACAACTCTGAAAATGGAGATGACGGGCTCCCCCCACAGCATCAGCCCAGCATGCCCGCACTTATCTTCTAGATTCCTTCTTTTCCGTGTGGGATCCTTGACCTCCTCCTTTTCACTGCACGGCAGCCTCCAAACCCATTAGCAAAGGGCTCTGCGCAATGCCCCATTACGGTCTCCCATCCGGGAGGTGAGATGCATGGAAGGGGCTGCACACCCCTGTGTCTGCAGCAGAGGTCATATTCAGCTGCTCCTGATTGGGCCAACTCCTACTTGCTCCCGTTGCCAAATCTCCTTTCCAAGGGCTACATGGCCAGGGAGAGGCAGGGTATGGAATGCCAGGGGTGGGCTCATCCCTGATCTACTCTGGCCCTCCCTCAGTAGCGCGGCCTTCCCTCAGCCGCTTGGTGGATCCCAGCCCACTGGTAAAAGCAGGTAAAAGCAGTGTGGGCCTCGGTACACCGGCTTAGGTTGTATCTATGGCACTCTTGGCTCAAAATGCCTAACACTTCAGCCAGAGGTGCAGGGGGCACTACTGATCAGGATGAGCTCATCCTCAACACCAACGTGGGGGTTCCAGCATGGCCTTGGGACCATCAAGAACCCAGTGGCTCAGTAGCAACATGCCGAGCTACCTCATCGACACACCCACTGGTGCCCTTCTCTGATTTCTATTTCTTTAGTAAAATAGCATTTCAAGCTATGAATCATAACATCAAACTGCCTTTGTTACAAAAAAGCATACTTCTTTTTCTAACACCATTTTTTTCTTTTTTCGTCAAAGAATATTTAGAAATGTTTGGAACCAGGGTTTATTCTGTCAGGTAATTCATTTATCTACACGTCCCTTTTCTCCCCCACATTCTGTTTTTATTTTGTTGTCAAAACATTTTCCTGACATTTGGCAAACCTTGATAAAACTTGGTCAGTCAATGTAGAAGGTTTCTCAGATTCTTTTTCCTCTTTTTCAGTTGAAGAATGTAATTGTTCACTCATGAACATATGTTGTTTTTGTTTTCAGACATTACCCCAGTCGAATCGATAGGCAAGGGTACTGTAAGTGAGGCATGGTATCACAATTATGATACTGACAGAAGAGGTACATGTTTCAAAACCTTCATTAGATTCCTGGGGTTTGGAAAAACTCCTACTTTGTCCTATAGCTATGATGGGAGTAGTCTTTACCATCAAATAATAAAGAAAACACAGTCCTTGTCAGTATCTGTGAAATCAAAATGGACTAACAAAACCTAATGCCTGCACTATCTCTTATACAAAAAGTGTGTAATGGGGAATGTGTATGCCAAGAAAGATCAGTGTTATAACATAAAGGATTAAGATGGCTGAGTCAGCTCTTCTCCCCACGTTGGATAGCACAGAGTAAGGCGCCCCCCGTAAACAGGATGACACGCTCTCGCTCAAGTTCTCAAAACAAAGGCAGTTCAAAACGTGGGTCGAGGCCCGCCTGGCCTTCCAAGTTAAAGTCACTTATTCCAGCATTCCAAAAGTACTTTCACAGTTAAACAAAATGTTCACATAGGTCTCCCTCTGTCGGGCTCGGACCTCTCAAAGCTTTAACAGTTCACATAGATCTACCTCAGCCGGGCTCCGACCGCTCAATCAAAAAGTTCTTGAAACAACGCAGATCCCCCTCAGCCGGGTTCAGACTTAGCCATCACAGCACTTGCAGGGGTTCCCTTCCCCAAGCTTAATTCACATTTGTTAGGGGTTCCCTTCCCCTAACTTATCACACTTCTGTTCTCCCTTAGTTGGGTTTGGACCTTAATGTGCAAGGCTTTTACCATACACCTCCGCAGGACCACTTTGACTTTCTCTTCAGCTCACACTCTTGTGTTATTTGCCCCAGTGTCTCTTGGTCTTGGTAGTTCAGTACACAAATATTCATAGAAATGTTTCTCTTAACGTAATCACCCTTTAACTTCCTCTTTCGCCCTCGGGTTCATCCTGACCATTGCGCATAGAGTGTGTTCCCTTTGCTGCTTTATAACAAGATACCAAACATTTTGTGGAAACTTTCCAGTGGCCTATTTCCTGTCGCCGGACTACTCCGCTCTCTGTATCACTGGCTTCACGGTTATCAGTAATTTAAAGTTCACCACAGTTTTTCCTTCTTTCGTGTCTCATTACACATGTGCAGCCTTCAACTGTGAGATACACTGTTGCAACTTCAATTTTTCCTTAACACAAACCAGCCTTTCATGGTGTTTGCTAACTAACTGGCTGTGTGCATTCCTTTCTTGTATTTGCGGCTTTAATTCATGAGTCAAGGTTGATACCACAGGCTTGACCTCACCTCCCCAACTCTGCTGTTCACCCAGGAGGGTCACTGGAAACACAATGTAGGTTTCTTCATGTCTCAGATTTGGCTTCCTCCGTCTATCCTTCACAGTTTCCCAAAAGTAACGACCTGCTGCAGGGATCTTTAGGGTTTCCCTACCCTTTTCTCTAGTCCCTCGATCGGTCGTCCTTCTTCAATAAGTTCACCTTCTCCCCAGAGGTTCTACTCCTTCTCGTGTTCCACCTTGCTCATAGTGTGTCTGTTTGTTCCAACATTTATCTGTGTGGGGAGAGCGAATGGGTATCAGATGTATAGTCAACAGCCTGACTTTGCCAGACCCGATTAGCGGGATGTGTCCAATGAGATATGTAAGTGTTAGCCTCTTTACTCTCAGTCCCCCTCTTCCTTGGCCAGTGTTTGTTTAGAAATGGGGGGGAGTTGGGACGCTGGAGTATCTTAAAAAAAAGGATGGGTTACGGGTACAGGAAAGGGGGGAATACCGCGTCTCACCATGGGTTGCCTGACCCCCACTCCCTGAGGATCCCCCACCCAGGCAGTCCTCCCGCACTGGTCCACCCCTGGGGTCTGCATCCAAAGGTGATGGCCAGGCCCTGGCCACCTGAGAGAGAGATTCCCGGGGACCAGTAAGTGAGATACCCTTTCATTTCTCATAGAACCCTGTGTTTTCTTAGTTTTGTTTTGACTAAATATTGGTATAATTCCTAGACGTTTCTTAGCATAAGTCAATGCCCTTTGTAAATAGTCTGGGTTAAGTATCTTTTCCAATAGCTGTTATCGTGACCCCTATCTGGTGAATATCTTGTTATACTTCTTTGAATGTTATTGCTAACATATCTCAAGAGAACTCATCAAGTATCATTCTCCAATTAATTCAAAATCCTTTACCATTTCTGATGAGCCTTGGCTGCTAATCACCAACAATAACTATTGAAAAAATGAAACAGTTTCTGCCGATTTCGAAATGTATAGCACAAAAGGGTCAACAGAGCACCATAGCACACTTTAAACACTTTCACAGAATACATTGAACGAATAACTACAGGAAAGGACTTGGTAGGAGTGGCACAGAAAAGCAAATAAAGGGACTGAAAACCAATCTAATTGCCCGTAATAGTACCTCCCTCTGATTCTCGGAAATGGTTATGTGCCACCTATCTAAGAAGTGGATAGAAACAAGAAAAAACCACACAGCCTCACATGCAGTGCGAGGATTGACAAACTCTCAACCAATCCACAAGAAAACCCAGTGAACATTTTGGCGGGTATTTATACAGTAAATTGCTGCAATATGGAAATAAATACAAACAGGTTTAAAAAGATGTCACTATCTCAGGACCTGTCGATTCTTATCTGAAGAATTGATTTTCAAGTTGTAAGCAAAAGAACTGCGAAGACGTAATTAGATCTATTGGCAGTGCTTAAACGATCTAAGTATCCAGGATCTCCCGCACTATTGAAACCATCTGCTGCCAGGCCTTAGCATTCAGCAGCTAATTATGCTGGATATGTGCCTAGAAGCCATTCCACCTTGTACTGACTAGGTGTCATCGAGGTGATTGACATATGGTTGAAGAATACATTAGACCATCCATAGTGAGGATGTCTCATTGCCAAATATCGCAATAATATAAATGATGGAATAATGTTTCTACAGACTCTATGGCTGAAACCATGCACTTTAAATTGTTTTACTGACTGTATGGCATATCTTCCAGTTTACGGACATGGGTTATGCAACTTCCAAGATGGCCGACCGCAAGGACACAAGCGTAGTCTGTTATGATGGCAATGACACGAACCCACAGACTATGGGCCTCATAACGAGTTTGGAGGCAGCCATGGAGCTAATAGCTATTAGCTCCATGGCTGCCTCCAAACCGGGCTCCATTACCGGGTTCCTGCAATGATGAATAACCGGGTCATTCCGACATAGGAGGACCCAGTGATTCCTCCTTGCAGGAACCATTCCCCATTCCCATTTGAGCCCCCATAGGGCTCAATGGGAATGGGGAGGGAGGTAATAACGGGCAGATTTCAACTGACCCTTTATTACCTTCCTCTTGCCCTCGCGGGACCCGGAAAGGACACCTGGTTTTACCAGGCATCTGATCCGGGTCCCGCAAAGGGAAGCTTGTAATCGGCACTCCCGTAATGAAGGGGGCCGGTCCTGGGTCGTAATGAGGCCCTATGTCTGCCAACAATGCTGCTGGCCTGGGAAGCGGTTTGAGTGCAGTTAAGCTGCGATACATGTTGCAATGCTAATGGAAATATCATTGAGATGGGCAGTTAAAGAAGCCATGAGGAGCGTAACATGAGATGGATTTTTAACCCAAAAGATCTTGTTCCCTTGCAGATCGAAGGTGGATCTTAGTGTTGTTATCAATGAGCAGAAAGACAGATCCTGGCAGCCGCTGTCTAAGGTCAGTACAGCGTGTTGGTGTTCTAAACAGTAATTTGAGTAGGACACAGTGTTTATGTTGAGGAAAACTTTCATAGACACTGAGACGAGTGTTTTTGCATAATTTATTTAGGTGCAGACAACGAGCACAAACCAGTTTGTGTTGAAATTAGCAACTGCCAGTAAGTATAAACATTGTTGCCTTTTTTATTGATTGTTAAGTCTACTGTGTATCATATAATGGCACCGGGAAACATATTTACCCGAAGACTGTCCTAAAGAAGGTAGCCACATTGGCATAAGGCCACTGAAGCCAGTCGACTTATACACTGGGAACGGTGCTAAAGTTCAGCAGATCCTGGATGTTTAGATTGTTTAAGCACTGTCAATGTACCTAATTACACCATCACAGTTCTAGAGCATTGTCTGCAGCATAATTCTAAATATAATGCAATATGTTTCAATTGATGATATTGTACCATCATCAGGGTGTGATTTGTTAGCTTAACATGGCCTCACATTGAATAGTCCAGTTGCCTAATGTGACTAGTCTTCGGGAGATAATTTAACTGTTTTTCTGTGCTGCTTCATCTTCTGTGAATCTCATGGCTTCTCATGTTTGTCATGTGTGCTATGCCTTCAAAGTTTCTTAGCATGATATGATATGATAGCTTATTTATAACGTGCGTAATACCCAGAGGTTTCTAAGCACGGACCGGGGATCGAACCTGTGGTGCTCCATGTCTTCTTGCTTCCAAGTCTACTTTAGGATTCGGGAAGATCCAGTTTATGGGAACACCACCCTCAGGGATCAGAAGGAACGTAAGAAGAGAACAAGGTGGGTGTGTTCATCATGCCACCTTTTGATGCTCGAGCATATGGACTTAGTCTTATGAATATTAAACGCAAACAAACAACTTTAAATACATTCGCAATTCTTTTGCGATTTGCACTAACAATCAGTTCTTCCTATCCATAGATCATTTTTGACTATTTGGATCAAAAGAACATTTGGCTTCTTGCTGTATCTTGTAAAGCATTTATCGGATCCTATCACCATTTAATACATAGGTGAGTTTACATTGAACAATTTTGCAATGGGACCTTCTGTCTCTTGCTGGAAAAAAGCTCCATAGCGACAGAGATAAAAACGCAAGCTATTTCAGACATATGCTGCTCTAGTTCTTTACATTTGCTGCATAGAGGGTTGAAATAAATGCGCCTATTTTAATAATGCATGAAAAATCAGGTACCTCATGCTTGTCTCTTGGCCACAATCAGTAATGATAGTAATGATGCGCACTATCAAAGAAGACTCTGCTTTTTTACCATTGTTATTGTCTTAACATGTATTTCTCTACAACCACTATGTGAAACTTGTATACATGTATGTGTTTATGTTTGTTTATTTTATAGTGGGTTCAATTTTTTACAAAAGTACTGTCATTAAGAAGTATTCAACACTATCAAGTTTCATATTGTTTTCTTCCTCCTGTCCTGAAGACGGCTACATTTGCATCAACAGAAAATTGTTTTGTGTATTGCCTGATTCTTTTTGGTGCTACTAGCGGAAACATATGTCGACTTTGACAAAAACAAACCTAAGATATCTAATAGGTTTTCTTTTGATAGAGCCAGTTCAATCAAGTAGTGCTCTACCTCTCTGTGCTTGATGTTGCACATTCAGTGTTGACTCAACACTAGACTCACGTACTAACCCCACCATACTTTTTATGTGTGCTATACCGAATATTTCTGACTTTGTTACATTTCTGCTGTGTTTATTCTTACACTTGTTGTGAAGATTGCTTTTTCTTTTTTAACAAAGTGTTTTGACATAGTTTTTAGTATGATTTTGTTATTATCTAGTGGTTGTTTCTTCAAATATCTTTCCAACTGTGTTTTCACTTTTGGATAGGTTGAGTGTTATTAACATACCCACAACCTTTGACCTAATGTGTCAGTGGCTTTGTCTTCCGACAGTAGGCACACCGATTACCTGATTGTGGCATTAAGAGATAGGGTCACCACCCCCCTTGTTCTCTTCTTACGTTCTTGCTTCCAAGGGAAGCACTTTGCCCCTGAGCTATCTTCCCGAGACAATGCAACATCAAATGAAAATCACTGTGAGAAAGAGAAAAACATTGTGTTGAAGCCTGCAACCTCTAGTATAGTGTATGTTATATCAAAGAATAATGTTTTAGGACCTATATCGTACACTTATCTCAATGTATATTTAAACAAAATATGACACAATACTTGAAGCTTCAACATATTTGTAGGGTTCCATAAATACAAATATATAAAAGTACAAGACATGTCTTTGCATACAATTAGTAGCCTGCAATAATGAGGATTTCAAGCATTAAACTATCTGGACCAGGGCAGTTGGTTGAGAAAGACCTGAGTAACACTGTATGTGATGTCATTCTGGTGGTCAGTATTTGCGGGTGTTTGATCAGGAACTGCAGACAGAGTGACAGAATCAGCAGCACTTTCACACACAAGCAGAGTGATTTCAATAGTGGAACCTGAGCGCAGAACTCCCTGCAAGTGTCTTACCTCTGCTCGCAGACAACACTGACATTAAGGCTTTATCCACACAGCCACAGTGGTTCAACAGTGATCCAATGTGCCAGCGCACCAGCACAGAGCGGCCTAGGAGGGAAAGTGAAGATGCAGAGGAGCATGAAGGCAAGCATTAGCAATAAGGTAAAACATGCAAGGATGCAATTAGCAATAAACCCAACCGGATGGGGGTATTGCCGAGTCTGGTAATGCCCAGAGCTAATGTTAAGGCCAGAGTGGCATTACCTGACCCAGTAATGTTCCAGTCCGTCTGGGAGTACTGCTTAATTACATACCTTACATCATCTGAGCTACTGAAAAATGTTCCCCATTGAGAGTATTCCCACCATTTGCCCCTCTCTTTTAACTTGCACCTTTCCCCTGATAATTGCTCTTTCATGAGGAGTATGCTATTAGAGGTGTAAGAATTCTGCTGGTCCACCAAACATCCCTCAACTTTCTAGTGGAGACTCACTGACTCAATCTGCCCTTGGCACCATCCATCTTCCAACTGTTTGAAAGTCTCCATGAAGCGTGAAGCACGTAATGTGCAATAAATACAGACACAAGGCCTTGGTCCTTTTTTTTCCGAGAGTGCCAAATGTTAACATTTCACAGATTATATTTATAACTAGCATGAAGTTGCTGCCTATGTTGATAGATCAATAAAGACAGATCAGTGATTGAAGAAGCATGTGTTCCAAAGAGTGTTTCATGTTTTTACTGCATTGGGAGTAAATCTGTCTACTGAGTTTTTGCCAACAGACCACTTTGCTTTAGTTTTGCCTTCTGATTACAAACAAAGGCAACCTAACAAGGCACACATTATTCACACTATTTCTGTGGTTACATAGAATCAGGAACGTATGGCAAATATGTGTTAATTGTGCCACAAAATAATTCTTATGGTCTGTATGGCCTACCTATTTCACAGGCTGTGCTGACACAGGAACCTTCCCCATGTTCCTTCCTGTCTTGCAGTGACACTGCGTATGCCTTTTCATGTAGAAGGGGCACTGTGGCTTTCAGCACTGAGGTTGGGTATCAGAAACACTGCAACAATGTGCGCCCTCTCGAAGGCCCTAGGTCTGGTAGTGCCTGTGAGTACACAACATCTTTCATACTGCATGAGACCACATGCAACCCCAGACATGTTTCAGCCTAATTGGGCTTCATCAGTGAGTTGTAGCTTGGGTTGCTAGGCCCAGCAGGATTGGGACCCATGTCTGGGCATACCAGTCCTACTCAGGGTGACTCAGACAAAAACAAAATAGGTGATGCTTGGAAGGGTTTGAATTAATGTTAACCTCTGGCAATTGCTCTGGGTATGGGCATCCCTCCATAGCATTGTCATTCAAACTGCCAAGCCACTACATTACTTATCCCCTTCTGTAATGGCTTGGCAGGCTGAAGAACAATGCTATGGAGGGATGCCCATACCCAGAGCAATTGCCAGAGGTTAGGATTCCTTCTAAACCTGCCAGACATCACCTCTTTTGTCCAAGTGACCCTGGGTGGGACAGGTATACCTGTCCTACTCAGAAGAATGATGGCTGGAAGGTTTTGAATGAATCTTATCCTGTGGTAATTGCACTGGGCAACCCCCCAGACCATTGTTCTACAGCCTGTCATGCCACTACATTACTTATCCCTTTCTGTAATGGCTTGGCAGGCTGAAGAACAATGGTCTGGAGGGTTGCCCAGAGCAATTGCCAGAGGTTAGGATTCCTTCTAAACCTGCCAGACATCACCTCTTTTGTCCAAGTGACCCTGGGTGGGACAGGTATACCTGTCCTACTCAGAAGAATGATGGCTGGAAGGTTTTGAATTAATCTTATCCTGTGGTAATTGCACTGGGCAACCCCCCAGACCATTGTTCTACAGCCTGCAATGCCATTACATTACTTTGCCTTTTCTGTAATTGCTTGGCAGGGTGAAGAACAATGGTTTGGAGGGTTGCTAAGAGCAATTGGCAGATTTTAAGATTATTCCGAAACCTTCCAACGATCACCTCTTTTTTCTGAGTGGGACGAGTGTGCAAAGATGTGGGTTCCGAGCATGCTGAGCCTACAGACTCGAGCTATACCTCACTGACAATGTCCAATGAGGCTGAATCTGTTTGGGGATGCTTGTGGTCACGTGCAGAAGTGATGTGACCAAGCAGTTTGGCTGGACTGCCCTTATTGGTTTGCATATTGCCTTGACTATGATTTGCACATGGTCTTTGCCTTTTTGTAATGGCTTGACAGGCTTACGATTGCTCAGAGCAAATGGCAGAGGTTACAATTAATGCTACACCTTCCAACAATCACCTCTTTTGTTTTGTCTAAATATGTATTTGCATGCATTTTATTTTTAAACAGGACTTTTCAAAGTAACTCGGATTACAACTCCATACATATGTCTCAAATTGAATATTGAATATATGTACACATCCCAGCTTTCAAACCAACTTCTACTTTTGAACTTTCTTCTCTGCAAATGAAGAAATAATTTTTTTGTAGTCAATTCTCAAAGCCAAAAATAAATGAATAAATAAATAAATACATTTTCAATTGGCAAAATAGATAGGCTATTTAATCTCTCGTTGCCCAGTGATGACCATAGGAAGTTTTTGATTAAAGGAATGGTTCGGTCATGAATATTATTGTCCTTATGGTTCAGCCATGTGTTTTTAACCATAAATTGATCGATCGTACAAACATTTCCTATGGACCTTACCGGAGTTTTCGTCTTTTGAACACAAGCGAAATCAGGCAGCAGGGCACAGCCATCTTGTGATAATCTTATCAGTTGACACATCACCCTGGGTGAACTGCCTTTGGAACTGCCTTTGCGGCACTAAATCATATCCCCCGCCCCTGAGCCTGACATCACTAGACGCGTTCCACCTGTTTCACAATGCCAAAGCACGTCTTGTGTCAACATTCTCTGCGCTTCAGCTAATGACGTGTCGCCATGGAAATGGCAGGACGCCTCTTTCTCAATAAGTATAAACAGACCGTTTCACAACACACAACAGCAGATTTTCTATTCCATTCCACTCACTGTATTTCCTTGAGTATTCTGTGACTCATTTCTGTGCTCTGGTCAGCTACCTTCGTTGCTTGTAGCCCGTGCGAACAGATACCAGTACCATCGCTATAAATGATTTTCGTAGGTTTACCACACAATGGCAACAATAATGCCCTACCAGTATGAGCCCGAGTATTCCGAGGAGGAATTACTGGAAAGAGAAAGATGCGAAAACGATGGGGCTCCGGGCAACAGTTGGGAGGACGATTCAACAGATCAAGAGCCTGAGCCTAGTCGCATGGACGGCGTCTCCACCTGGTGTACCTGCAATCCGTGCGTGCTAATGCCAACAGAGTTGGAGAACTGCTTCTACAGAGAAAACTCTGGATGCTTGTTCTACATATCGCAAGGCGAGCCTCGGCCGCAATGCGTTACCGAGCTGAAAGACTTCAGGGCAGCCTGCCTCACACGGTCCGTGTTGAGGATTTTGATGGTTCTTATGCACGAACTTCGTGCAACAGTTCACCCTTGTAATACAAGTAACAAGTAAGTATGCTCTGGTTGTGATGAGAGTTAGGGCACTACCATTTCACGGTTGTCTCCTATATTCTCTTACCTTCAATATATCATTGTCATATCAATTTAGTCTTCCAATTCTCTAGTAATAGTCGTACAAAAGTCATTCAATATTGTGCAGTGTCTATGGAGCATTTGTCCTGGCAAAAATGCCATTGGATACAAGAATTGTCATTGACAACTAAGGTTTAATACACTTATCTTGGTCATTTATAAACAGTTTGTATCTTTCTCTTTCACAGGTGGCACCGGCTGGTGGCCTATCGTTCTTTTACATGGTGGCTTCATGGGAGGCTTGGACACGGCGTTCAACGAGTAATATCCGCCTGTGTCGTTGGTGCCATTAGAGAAACTTTCCCCAGTGACAGCGGTCAGTACAGGGGATTTTACCTCACTGTACTGCAACAAGACCTTTACAATGTGTAGTAGTTTTGTGCCATCAAAATAAGAAACAAAATAAAACATAACATATTTTTTATCAATGGTTGTTTCAGTTTTTCAGTGAATCAAGTGTGTCTCCATTCAGCAGTGTTCCGGTGCCTTGTCTGCACGCCCTAGGCCCATCCATCCCCCCTCCACTATCAAAGGCAGTTGGCACCAGTGGATGTACGCTGCCAAGGGGTGCTGTCAGGGGCGCTAACGGCCAAGGTGCCAAACACCATGTACACTTCAAAGCTATCTTTTGCGCAGGGGTGATTGTTCACATGCCCTCCTCAGACCCTGTGTCTCCAAGCAGGCTCCCCTTGAAGCAGGCCCCGCCCCGCAATCCACATAAGTGTGTCTCCATTCAGCAGTGTTCCGGTGCCTTGTCTGCACGCCCCAGGCCCATCCATCCCCCCTCCACTATCAAAGGCAGTTGGCACCAGTGGATGTACGCTGCCAAGGGGTGCTGTCAGGGGCGCGAACGGCCAAGGTGCCAAACACCATGTACACTTCAAAACTATCTTTGGCGCAGGGGTCATTGTTCACATACTCTCCTCAGACCCCGTGTCTCCAGGCAGGCTCCCCTTGAAGCAGGCCACTCCCCCGCAATCCAAGTAATACCACGACATATACACGTCATTCATTCACATGCACACCCCTTTTTGTAATTCTTTATAAACCACTGGATATTTATCATGAGAACATCTTTGAGCACTGCAAGTCAACTCATGAACGTGCTACCTGAGAACCCCGGTGACCGATGCTAATCTGCTTGTCGTCGTGCTATCTGTGTACTTCTGTGACCGCTGCGAGTCAACTCGTCAGTGTGCTACCTGTGAACATCTCCCTGTTCTCCTGCCACTAACTACTCTGCTTGCTGAATCTAACTGTTTGTTGGTCAAGGTAAGGGCATGTATTCTAATCATATCTCCTTCATCTGTACATTTCTATCTATTTCGAACTAACGTACTCAGTAGTTCTATGTTCATTCTTCTCATTGCTATTGACTTGAGTTTCATTTGTAATGTTATCGATATATCAATTTTCATCAGTGTCAATTGCCATCTAATTGTATCCTTCGCGGACCGTGGGTCTGATCACGACTTTGGCGGTAACGCCGGTGGTATTACCGCCAGTGGTATTAGCCCTACTGCCGAACTCCCCAGCGCTAATAGCGCCGGATCACAAGTTCAGCGGTAATGTAATTCCCCATTCCCCATTGAGCCCATTCGGGAATGCCCCATTCCCCATTGGGCTCAATAGGGAAAATGTGTGCTCTTACCGCTGGCAGATTTACCGCTGGCTGTAATAGCGCGAATGTTCAGCGGATTTCCCCCCAGTCAAGAGCTGGGGCAAAATCCGCCGAAGTCCTGATTTGGCGCACCCTTAAATTCGGCGGTAATAGCGCGACCGCCGGGTTTAAGGGTTACCGCCAAAGTCGTGATGAGGCCCCGTGTCTAGAATATAAGCATGTTTCCTTTTCATGCACAATAGTTCATTCAAGGGACGAGTAACATGTTCTGCTTTTCATCACATCAATTAATTGTTTATGAAAGATTCTGTTACGCTCACTTGGTATCCACGAGGATGCCACCCAGCTCTGGTTGGATGATTTGCACTCTCAAACCCTCTCCCGGTCCCTTGGTAATGCCTCTGGTTAAAGATGGGTCTGCAATATAGGAGAGCTGGATTTAATACCAGATTGTCTTTATGTTTTTCCACCTCCCTTGGCCTCAACTCCTTCCTCCGCCTTGGGCCTTCTCCTCACCTTAATATTGTAATAGGTGGATTCTCCGGCCTGCTCCTCGTGACAGGGGCGTGTAGATGTGGGGGTGAGCAGTGACCAAGTTACTTCACTGGTGCAAGCCCCCCTGTGGAAATCCAGGACTGCTGCCACTCCGTAGGTTTGCTGCTTTGCAGTCTTTATATGCAGTTCTTATGTTCTGTTTAGTTCGAATAATAATGTCTTGCTTCTTTCCTTTTAAGTATGAAAAGGTATTTTGGTGTTGTCATGCAGTCTGAAGATGAGCATGGGCCGGTAGGCGAAAGCGCGGTGTGCGCGATGCTGTCCAGTGGGTAATGTGAGATGAGCAGCACTGTTTCGCCTTTTATATTGCTAACCTGTGTCTTTTCTCTCCTTGCAGGTTGCGATGTTCCTCGCCGAGCGCCGTAATGTTCCAGCAATGATACTGACCAGGAGATGACTACCCAGGTAAGAATTGTGTGGCTTTCTTCATTCGGGAGGAAACGTGAGTAAACGCTTACTAATGCTGTCTTTCTTTCTCCTCTTTCCAGGTTATGGTATTCCAGGATGCATGCGGTGCCGGATGATGGAGTTCGTACCTTCAGGTGAGTGGAAATGAAGTCAGTGATGGATTGAAGACAGGATACTGTTACAGGTAAGTTTCGTAGTGTTCTTTCTCTCTCTGCAGGTCCTTGGTTTCAGGTAAACTGGCATCAAAGAATTGGACAGGGTGAGCGTTATGCTGCCCACAGCAGAATAACGCAAAGCATGTTCTTCTGTTAGGGTGTGGTTTAAATAGTCTCAGGTAAAGCAGTCCAGGTAAAATAGTCCCAGGCCTGCCACACCCAAAGTAGTCCAGGTAAAGTAGGCCCAGGCCTGCCACACCCAAAAGACTAGACCGCATAGCTCAGTTCCTTGTAACTGAGCTATGTGTGTGCCTCCATGTTGGCTGAACCCCCCCAAGTTAAATAGTCCCAAGTAAATAGTCCCATTCTAATGTTGGTCTTCATGATGGTTAAGAGCCTGGCGCCAAAGGCGCCAGGACTGACTCCAAGAGAGTCTTGGATGTGGTTTTAAGGCCTTTGACCTGGCCCTAACTGGAAGGCTGACTTGCCGGTGAGGGCCAGGGGCAAGGGTCATGACAGATATCCTATAATACAGCCGCCCACGCTGCACTGGTTTTGCCTTGGTGACCAAAACAAAGCTTGCATTGAAGAATGTATGGTCCAATTCCTTCTTTCTCACATTTTTATGCAAAGTAAAATTCGAATAATGTTGAACTTTTTTTGCAGAATTTACAACAATGCCTGCATGTTCGATTTTCGGTTGCCCTTCTAAGACCCATGACAAATCTGAAGGCACTACAATGCATGTATTCCCTAAGACTGTGGATTGAATTAGAGAATGGATCAGATATTGCAGATATGTACCGGCAGAGCTTGAAAGTCGAGTAAAAAAAGTCTTGGAGGACAAGAGGGGTGATTGATACTGCTTCTGCAGCCTGCACTTTACCCCGAATATGTACGACACATCCTTGTACACAAAGAAGAATCAACTGAGAACGACTCGAAAATTGCTCCCAAACTCTATTCTGACTTTATTCGTTCACATGCCGCCACAGGTGAGTCACGCTTCCGGATTTAGCTTTAGGCATTGCGGTAGTGTGCAAGTAACCAAATGGATTGGTTGGTATTTTAGGTGTAAATGTCACTAATAACTATACTATAGTGTCCTATGAAATAAGCACAATGTTTTCGTAATCTGTCTACTTACATGCCAATTTTTAAGATTAGCATTTCTAAATCAAATAATATTTTCCCTTTACTTTGACTGTGCACTGAATATGAAGGAGCAAGATTCAGCATTCATGTCTTGCCTGGAGACAACAACCATTTGAGCGTGTATCAGGTAGTCTTACTTAGCTATTCAGTTCCGGAATTGTTTTATACATGGAATTTGAGATAATCTGATCATATTTACATACCGCGTCATTCGTTTACACAATGTTTCATTCGTGGTTTGCTATTGATATGTACCTTTGTCGTTGTCCCAATGTTTGTGTTCAATTTACAATATTTTCATCCATACTAATGCAAGTACTGAGTTTTGGGGAGATACTGGAGCGTCCTCTACAACTACAACATCCCTTGTAGTTGATCCAGATGTATGGGTACTGACAGTTACATCGAATGAGATAATCTGATAATATGTACATATTGTGTCATTCGTTTACACAACGTTTCATTCGTGGTTTGCTATTGATATGTACCTTTTTCGTCGTCCCAATGTGTGTGTTCAATTTCCAATATTTTCATCCTTACTAATGCAAGTACTGTGTTTCAGGGAAATGCGGAAGTGTCCACTACAATTACATCATCCCTTGTAGTTGATCCATGGCCAGAGGTATGCTTACTGACAGTTCCATAAAATGAAATAATCTGATCATATTTACATACCGTGTCATTCGTTTACACAATGTTTCATTCGTGGTTTGCTATTGATATGTACCTTTGTCGTCGTCCCAATGTGTGTGTTCAGTTTCCAATATTTTCATCCATACTAATGCAAGTACTGTGTTTCAGGGAGTTGCTGGAGCTTCCTCTACAATTACATCATCCCTTGTAGTCGATCCGGAGACCTAGGTATGCGTACTGACAGTACCCTCTAATGAAAGAAAGTCGGTCTAATTTTGTTTGTAATACAAATTACTTATTTTAAATGGACACTCTTTTCTAGGGATGTATACAAGATCCGTATATTGAACGGGAGGCACGTGGATCCGAGTCGTTGCACCAGCTTGCTGTTGGTGATGTTAGAGTAAAGAAGATTTCAAAGAAAAGAAAGAAAAATAAGGTTATTTATAAACAGTTTCTATTTTTAGCAATTGTTTTGTGCTGAGGCATTCATTATATGCTTTTTTTAATGTAAATTGTACGATACTGTATGTTGGATTTACATTGAACATCTTTTTTCCTATCTGTCCTGTAGTTGCCCGATGGAGTACGGACTATGCAGACACAGACAGCGACACAAATGAGAAATTCTGCTTGCCAAACTCTTTTTACCATGGAGGAAATATTAATTGCGGTATGGCGTGTTCAGACTCGAGATGCCTTTGTCCAATGGCCAGAAAATGAATTTAATGTGACCGGCGAATCCGGCAAAGGGTTTTTGGACCATTGCTACAATGCGACTGCACCACCAGAAGAAGATGAAACTGAATGTATTGAAGATACTTTTGAATTAGTCGCAGGGCACTTCACACAATCGACACCCGCCCAAGAAATGCCACCCAAAAAGCTGTCGACATTGATATTTTCTCCTATTCACGGTCAAGTAACAGATGTTGAAATGACA
The DNA here is from genome assembly GCF_040938575.1 of Ambystoma mexicanum. Taxonomy (NCBI): domain Eukaryota; kingdom Metazoa; phylum Chordata; class Amphibia; order Caudata; family Ambystomatidae; genus Ambystoma; species Ambystoma mexicanum. The sequence continues at coordinate 576,152,035 of NC_090929.1, forward strand.
GAGACTGAAGCATCAACACAATTGACCGACCAACTAGCAAAGATCTCAACTATAGTATGTCCATTTTGGATGATATGTCCACAACGGTTCAGTCCGAAACAACAAAAATACCGGATGACAGTCTAATAAAGGAGGCCAAATACATAGTATTCGACAGCAGCTTGATGGAGATTATAAAGATGCTGAAATGTGTGCATTCAGTGAGAGGGGAAGTATGTGGGAAGCCATTGGTGAATGTGACTTGTCTAACACAAGGCAGTAACCTCAAAATACATGCCACCTGTGAAATGTTACATAAAACATTTTCATGGTCCACTCAACCATCAGCGGTCCATCAGAACCACTAGATCTTCCAACACCTTATGTCTCACGGTGCCCAGATTTACTTCTAAAAGAGCCGGAGGCTCGAGCTTCACTGTCCTCGCCTCCCAACTCTGGAACTCCCTGCCACTGAACATCAAGTCGGCCAAATCCTTCCAGTCGTTCAGGAAATTTGCCATTGGGTGGCTACTGACAAAAAGTTAACCTTAAGCTAGACCTAGCTTCAATCTGTATATTTTGTACATGCCTCATTTATGTCTTTACTGGATGCTTTTACCTCCACTGTCTGTATATTCTGTATATAACCTTTGCTAAAGTATCACTGCTAATTACCATGTACTGTGCCTTGTAACCTGTACTAGCGCCCTTTTACTCCCGGGTCTGGAGCGCTATATAAATAAAATAAATAAACAAACAAACAAACAAACCGATGCTGGGGAAACTGCCAACTGGCAATCTGCTGTGTGCAGCAACTTTACTTTTCAGTGGCTCTAGTTTTAGGAAGTTATCCAGTTTCTGTCAGTTTGTGGTACTCCAGTTCATTTCTAAAATGCAGTACTACGATTATCAATGTGATTATCTATTCCCTGCCATTAGTGAAGCTTGGAAAATTGAACAGTTGTCTATTCAAAGTACATTCTCCGACAAATGGTTCAGGCTAGCCAGCGATGGACAGTGTGACAGCCCCGGATTTTCTGCTAAGTACTGCACATACCTCTTACAGGACATGGAAAGTAAAAAAATTGTGAGTTTGGTGGTCGTGCAGGTGTCCGAATGTAAATCCTCAGTGGCCATGGAGAAACTTGGTTTTATAAAATCACTGGAAGATCCACAATCGAGGGGAATGCAAATCGACCTCATAGCCACGGACACGCTCGTTTCAATAGCCAAGACAATGAGAGAGCAGTTTCCAAATATTAAACATCAATTTGATGTATGGCATGTTGTCAAATCAATCAATAAATAAATCTCGGCTGCAGGGAAAGAAAAGGTTTGGAAAGTATTTCACAGTGGTCCCAGTCTTTCAGCAACCATCTTTGGTGGAGCTTCAAAACATGTGATGGGTCTGTGGAAATTCTACTGGAAAAATGGTGGTCACTAATGCACCACTGTTCCAGCGTTCACCACTGGACAGAAAAACAACATTTCCACCAATGTGAACATGGCCCTTTGTCCCCGGAGCAGGCACAGAAGAAGAAGTGGTTGAATGCATCTTCACCTCCACAAGAAGATTGTGTTTGATAAAACTCTATCAAGAGATCTGAAGAAACTCACAGAATTCTGTCACACAGGAGATTTGGAGGTGTTCCACAATATGTGCCTAAAGTACAGGCCAAAGAGATTTCATTTCGGCATCGGAGGGATGAAATATAGTACATTACTAGCGGTATTAGCGCATAACGCCAATGTAGTACGTGAACAATCTAAGACTGCAGGAAATTTAGGGATGCTTCGCTACACTATGGCATTTACGAAAAGAAGCAAAAAATGGGTGGTCAAACCAGTGTATGAGGAAATGGAATTCGATTTATCTTACTATTAATGTTGTAGAGATGCATAAGCATGGAATTGCATGCAAATCTGTTCAGAGCACACATACATTGCCACAAAACATTGCCAACGTGCCATGTCCACCGAAAGCAGAGCTCGTTGAACAGTTCAAATCCCGGTACAAATGATTACCATCTGTTTTTATTTTTGCCAAAAATGTTTTATAAAGTGTTCTAATAAAGTATGCAATTTTACTTTTGAAATCTATCCTCTTTGTCCTTTTTTAAAGAAAATAGTACAATTCTTACGATTGTCGTACAATTTAACACTGTGCTTTCACATTTCACAGTTTCGTCGAGCTACTGTGGGACCTTCATTTATCGTGGTAGGGCCCGGTGGATAACAGTGTGTAAGCGTCTTTGGGTTTAGGCAGTTGCCTTACCATCCAGTTCCCCAAACAGATGAATAACTGCTCATCACACAAAAGGGATGAGACTTAGGCTACATAAGATACTAGGCACGCAAGAAGTACTGACTGTGAAAACATGCCATGGGGTAGAAGGCCGTGAGATAAGCAGAGGTGGGGCTATTACTAGATACACTTTTACTCAATTTTTGTGTTTCCTCGACTACAATTTTGGAGTATTGCGCATTCTGTCATTGGCAAGTTTCCCCTACCGCTCAGCAGCACCACGAACAGTGAGCAGTGACAGACCCCAAATTTTTCCTCCAGTCCCTGTGCTTCACAAATCCAGTTCTCATGGAACAGTTGACACAAGGTGTTGCAAACTAAGAATGTATGTTCATTGTGAGTGAAGGTCACCAGCTTTGAATTTTTGCTTGGGAGCTGAGGAGGCCCATGCGTCGCATACAGAGTATAAAGTTCTATTGTTTTTTGACCTTGAGAGACAGGGACCATTCCAAAAGGGATTATATTGAAGGAGGGGTGTAATAACGTAAGATATGGTAAGGTTGTCCATTGCAAAAATGGACTTAGTTACATGTAAGTTCAGTTTATGAAAGATCGTTGACACGAACGGAGTCTGCGTTACGGTCTGCATTACGCCAAGAGAATGGAAATGCCAAATATAATGTAAGTTTCACTTTAGACGATTTCATACCAGAACTAGTACAAATATCAATAGCTGACCCTTACTGCTGGGTTACATTGTACTCGTTCTTTCTGTGTGGCATATTGCAATGAAGTGCAAGTACAACCTTTGTGTGCTGGTCTTTCTACCGGGCAAGTGGACAGTCCAGCATCGACACTCATGTAGACCACCACTCATTTCCCCCTGGTTCAACGCTAATAAATCATTACATTGTGCACCTCAAATTGTTGCCTCAGTTTATGCATTACGTTTAGAGCTGAACATACTCCATTGAACTATCCTCGGAAGGAGTACTTTCCATGTTGTGTTCTCTCGGTTCACATTGTGTCACATCTGTGCTAATAAGTAAAATGATTAATTGTAATAAAGGTCTGCTACTGAGACACATTTGTTTTTTTATGTTTTGCAAACAGGTGCATCCTGCCATTCTGCGATTGTCATCTATTCCAGACCCCAACCGATGGTTTCTTCAACCTCCACCTGCAGCTACATGTCAATCACTGGATTTATTTTACTGTTTTTTTGGACGATTGCCAAGGGCTGGTATGCTGTATCAGCGATTAGGAGCAACATAACAACCTTTACAGTGGTCTAGTGCCAAGTTGATGCACCAGCCTTGCAATTCACCGTGCTACCAAAGTGCTTCTTTTACCCAAAACTAACACCAGGTGTACCCAAAAGGAACAGCGCGTGGCTCACCATAAACATTTGCGGATGGAGAGCAAAGAAAAAAAATCCATTTTAATTGAATATGTCAATCGCTGAATGTTCTCGAAGCATTAAATGTGAAAGAAATGTACTTTAACAATTGTACCGTCTTGCTGTTTCCTTTTAAAGTAGTTTCATATTCCGAATTGTGACGCACTGTGTTGTGAGACCATGTGTGTTGTTTTCCGGGTTTTGCGTCAAGTTGCGTAGGTGACGACTGGGTGCATTTGGCTACACCGCCCAGTAACATCACGGAGAGAGGCAGAGAATATCAATTATTTGGTTATGTCAGGCCCACGGGCGGGGGATATGATTTAGTGCCGCAAAGGCATTTCACCCAGGGCGGTGCGTCAACTGATAAGATTATCACAAGATAACCGCACCCTGCTGCCTGATTTTGCTTGTGTTCAAAAGACGAAAACTCTGGTAAGGTCCATAAAAAATGTACGATCGAACAATTTATGGTTAAAAACACATGGCTGAAACATAGGGACAATAATATTCTGACCAAACCATTCCTTTAATGCCTGCTTGCTAAAGGGACATTCGAAAAAATGAATACCTGTGCAAACTTGTGTAACTGCATTTTCCATATTCTCCTTATAGACTGTATTCAATAAAAATAGAGGATCAGATTCTGTACAATCTTTGAGGTTATGAAGCATTTTCCCCACACTGCACAGATGGGTAAGTTCATCAATGGGCTTTCAGAAAAGCCCTCCTTCTAAAATTCTAGCAACTTGATGGCTTCATTGTGAACAGATTCTAGATTCATTTGGTAACAGTTTCATAATACACAAAATATGTTATACATCTTTTCTGCTGACTTTGAGCGTTTCCTCATTTCTGCGACCAAAATATCAACCACTCTGTAAAAGACATCTCTGCAGAAAGTGGCTTCTTTCTGTGCTTCTTGTTCATTTCCAGGAAGTAATAGCTCTTCTGGTGTTTCATCAAACATTGTTTTGCATTCCTTTATCCATCGAGCTGGAACTTCTGCTGGGATGACTACATTTTTTGTAATTAATATTGCTTCATTCAGTATTTCTGGCCATGAATCACAAAGATTTTGAAGATCAGGCACAAGTTGCTTACCTAGCTGCATTGTCTTGGAAAGTGAGAGGTGCTTTTGCTGTAATACTTTGTTCACACTATCTGCAGACAGAATACTTTTAAACCATAGACATGACATCAAGATTGAATGAAACATGCAAAAGTAAATGTGCAATGATTTTGCTTGAGCCTTTGCATCTTGTGGTAAATTGATTTCTGTTTGAATTCTCTTTAGTGTTTTAATAAAAGATGCCAATTGTTTGGAGACTGGTTTTACAGCATCAAGTCTTTCTCTCCGCCTAGTTGAGACTGTGACTTGAAGGTAATCTTCATCTCTTTTTTCACATTTTTCCATCTTGCTGGACTACACCTGAAAAGTGTATATAATGTTTGGATGCTTCTAAAATATGTCACACATTCAGAACATATTTCGACAGCATGGGCTCTGCAGAGGTTCAGACATTGGGCTGCACAAGGAGAAAAATGCAAATTTATTTTTACGAAGAATTTCAGACTGAACGCCTTTGTAAATTCCAGCCATGTTTGACCCATTGTCATACCCCTGTACCCTACAGTCTGCAAGACTTACTTTGAGTTTTTCTAAAACAGAGCCTAAGAAGGAGGCAATCTCAACACCAGACTTTTTTCATGTTCCAGAAACTCAATGAATCTTTCTTCAATTGTCCATCTTTTTGAGAGCATGACACATTCTGTGTATCTCAAAATTATGGTTGTCTACTCCATATGACTTATATCTGGTGAAGCATCACATATCAATACATAATACTTTGCTTTTGCTACTCTTTTCTGGATTTCTCTGCAGACCTGTTCACTGCATAGTGATACAAATTCATTTTGAGAAGTGCCTGAAAGATGTGTCATTTTTTCCAACTGCTTGAGTATGCATTTTTCTTTTTTTTAATGGTTAATGGTCTCCTAGTTAATTGTCATACTTGCCTAAAAGTTCCAGAACACAAAGAAAGTTTCCATTGTCCAGACTACCAATTAAAAAACTGCCTCTGAATGAAAAGAGAGTCACATAGAGGTAACGTGCCATCAAAAATGTCCATTTCTGGACCTCAGCAACTGCTGCAGTTTGCATAACATGTATCCACTATGAAGACACAAGCCAGATATTTGTGTAGGATGTTTGTTTGAGAACAAGGGACAAGTAAAACAAAATAAAGCGTGTTTCTTATCACTCCAGCAAAGATAATTTCAAAAACATTGTTCACTTTTGGGGAGAAGGCTAAAGACAACACTTTTAGGAAAACTTTGGCTATCACCATCTCTTTGTAAAGCGCTAGCTTCCATTATGTGTGAACCTTGTTTAACAAGAAAGTCAATTTCACCATCTGTAAGAATCCTGTTCCATATTCCTGGATCTGAAGAAATGCTTATGGCTCTTTTCCTTGGTTGTATGGCAGTGCCCATTACATTGATACATTCTACTGCGAGCTATCAAGTTGCAAGTGAGGCTTGAATTGAAATTCTGGTGATTTGGCCAATGGAAGGCCATGAGTTGAGCATGTTGGTTCTTTTGCTTCAAATGCATGTTCTATTACACTATCCTGGTGGATAATCTCTTCCTCATGAGATTGAATAGATTCTGGTATGTGCTCCTTTGCTTGGGAAATAGTTGCCTTCTTTGTGATCTTTGTGACAACACATTCAAGTAGAATTCTTCTTCTTTCTGTTAGGGCCTTTTCATGTTACAATCTCCTTCAACGTTCACGTTTTCATTCAATGCCGTGTGCACAACCCATGTCCTCCCAGGTAAACATTTCTACCTAAAAGGCAAGTGGAAGTAGATCTTTAATAGTAAAATATTCATCCAGACTTTGAGAAAGTGAGAAAGTACATCTTTTGTTATATGAACGCTGCATTATTTGCTAAGTGAGACCCACCATGAATACTATAGTTGCTCATTCATTAGTATGGTATTAGTCCTCAGCATTTTTTAATGCAGTTCTTTGATCCAAACAGACTGGTGTTTGGGTGTAATTGCAGTGGGGAGCACAGAATCACCCCCAAACATTATTTTGCATGTTAAGTACGTATTGCTTTGTTCATTAGTCAAATAGAAAAACATTTATGAAACAGTTTCTAAGAACTGCAATGATAAGTTTTACATTGACAATAAATTGGAACCCCCATAGTCAAGGCCAGAGGCGTTGCTAGGGGGGCTAAGGGGGCTATAGCCCTAGATCTTTTGGTTGTAGCCCCTGATAGAAGCTCAGTGGCTACAGCCTAAAGGCTAGCTAGCACCGAGTCCCAACAGACCTGACATTAGCATAGCCCCAGATGTTTTCCAAGCCTAGCAACACCCCTGGTCAAGGCATTTCCAAATGCTATGGTAAGCCCATTTAAGGCGAAATAGCTGGTAAAAACGCTTAGGTGCTCACTGCTGAAATCTGTGTGTGATCTGAAGGTTGCAAGTTTGAGTCCTGACAAGATCAACACAGCCTTTCATCATTCTGACGTTGAAAAAAAGAGCATTCATTCCGGTTCTTGTGTAGTAATAATTGTATATGAATGTATACGTTTTATGTAAAGTGCTTTATACGTAACAGGTTATTAATAATGCCTAAACGGTGGTCGGTCAAAATACCGAAAATAAAATCTCGAACTGCAAAAATCTCGAATACAAAATCCCGAAAAAAAAAATATCGAATTATTTATTTATTTATTTATATGTGTTTTTGGGGTCAGGTAAGTAAAAAAAAAGGGTTAAAATAAAAAAAAAAATAGAAAAAAAGGGGGGTTGGGGGGGAACCCCCCCATTTCGATAAAAAAACGTCATAAAAAAAATTCGATATTTTTTTTTTCAGCCTTTTGTTTTCGAGATTTTTGTTTTCGAGATTTTTGTTTTCGGTATTATCACTATAAACCTGCCTAAACATTAGCTTCAATTAAACAAAAGCTCAGAATAATGTGATGCTTTAAGAGTGGTTTCAGTGATTCTTATTCCACTTCAGTCATGCTGCATAAAAACAAGCCAGTTTTGAATAGTGCCAGACATAGGTCACTTTGGCTAAAGCCATTTCGAACTGGAAACTAGGGCCAAGCGATACCCTCACTTGAAAATCAAATAATCTCCTTGCTGTTAAGAGAAGTCCTAACTGAGGCAGAACCCTCACAGAAAGATAAAGTCTGATGATGGTCAAAGCCCTGTCTGCACTGCCCTAAAAGTCACTCATGAGCTGCCTCTCTCTCCAGAGTTCCCCTTGTCTCTGGAGGATAGCTCAGGGGCAATGTGCCTGTCTTGGAAGCAAGACGACACAGAGCAACACAGGTTCGTTCCCCGGGTCCATGCTAAGAAACCTCTGGGTACTAAGCGAGTTATAAATAACCTATCATATTATATCATATGGCCAACCCTGGTGAAGTGAAACTGGGTGAGGGGTGAGCACACCCTGCACAGATACAAGAGTGAACTTGGGATGGGCATCGGAGTGCCGCAGTTCCTCTTACAGGGTATCAGAGGGCTGTTTGCAAAGCCGCACTGAGGTGCATTGTAGTTGGCAGTACAAGATGGACATAATGACACGAGTTGCTTTTCCACAGCAGACTAAAGTGCCAATGCTGGCCTGGGTAACAGTGGGTTGACTTCAAGTCCCTAGTGAGGTCCTGCAGCACTACTGCACACTGGCATAGGAGATAGGACTACAACAGCAAGAGGTGCTGCAGGTCCAAATGTAAGTGTATTGAAAGAGCTATCCATAGCGGTCCACCACAGGATGGGCAGGATGAGTTACTGATCATCACAACCGAGGTGCATTGGCAAATCTGTGCACAGATCAGAAAATGTGCCACAAGTCAGAAATGGGCTTCATTGGCTGAGCTGTGATCTTAGCACTGAAACAGCAGATGGTGGTGACAGGATGCATTGATAGTGCTGTGTATGAGTCTCTCGACTGTGGTACAGAAGGGAGTGCTGAAGAGTGTGGATGGGGGTGAATTAAAGTCTAGGAAAGGAGGATATTTTTAGAGCTATTCATTCATTTTAGTGCTGGAACAGAAGAGGAATGGGTGCATTGGCAAAGCAGTATATGGATATCAGTACTGGAACAGAAGATGTGCTGGTTGGAGAGGGAAGGGGTGTACTTTCAGAGGAGCTGTGCATGGGTCTTAGTGCTGGAACAACGGGAGCTGAAAGGCATAGAAAGGGTGCATTGGGGTAGTTGAATATTCATCTCCATTTTAAGGTAGTGGGGATTTTCAGCAGGTGAGAACTAAGATGTGTGCATTGCTGAATTGAAATAGTAGCAGTTGCTTCATGTTAGACAAGACATGGTCCTACTGCTCAAATGTCAGAGAGTGCATCGCATCACAAAAGCAGAGTCTGTCTTCTACATTGGAGGGCTAGGAGAGCATGTCCTTCAGATGTTTTGTTCTCATATGTGCCCAGTTGTGCTTCAGTGTCACCTGTGTGCTCCTACCTCTTTCTTCTTCAAATGCTTTTGTGGCAGACCTGACGTGACAGGACATGCCTCTATGCCTCTGGTGCTTTAATTTCTTTATATTGTACAGTTGTTTGTTGTCATTTTTTGTGAATACCATTAATGAATTTACAATATGGCAATTCTGACTAGAAGACTCAATGAAAGAATGTGTGTTTAAAAAGTCTGTAAAACAATATTACCTGCACCCTGAAAGGGCTAAAATTACCAGTGAAGTGGCTAAAATAACCCTTCCCACACTGATGGAAATGATAGTTGCCCAGTTTGCAATGGGCATGACTCTGCTACATATGGCCAGTTCACCAGAAAGATACCGAGAGAGATGCTAACAAATACACATTTTATTTATGTATTTATTTATTTATTTATCAAATGCCATCACTACGTTTAACAAACACCACCAGCAAGACACAGAAGGGTCCCATTGGGATTTGCAACTGGACCCAGTAGAAACCATTTGCAACTAGGCTACAGGGACATTTTGCTGAAATATCTAAAATACCTACTCCCAACATTCATTTATTTGATTCATATATTAATATTGAGAAATACATTTTGGGTTGAATGCAAATCTCGTCCTTACAGATTTGTGCTCCCCATGTGTTTCCAAACTTGCAATAGCCAATTCTGTAAAAAGGCCATACATCTCCCTGGAATGGAATGGCTACAATAGCTGCACCCACGCTCAGAGATGGCCTACACGCTCCAACTCAAGACAAGCTTGTCTCAGAGACAGAGTACCTGTTGTCAGTCAACCCCCTCACAGCACAGAACCGAAACTCAACCGAGAGTTTTATATACCTTCCTAACCTCTTCTTGATGGAAGCAGCAGCAAGCTGCTGGGGTTCAAAGCCATATGCCATCCTCAGAACCCCAGCCCTACTATAGGTCCCTCCCTGCCTTCAAGCGGAGGAGCAACACAATTTAGAGGGAAAATGCCCTTGTTTAGTAAAAACGGCGACATCCTTCAACCTTGTGTACTTTTCCTAGAAAAGGAATTAAATACAATAAGTTGTCCCCCCTTTGATCAGTGACCAGAGACATTTTAGCGCATGATATTTTATGATGCTTGTTCACACATTGAACTACAAACAAACGTGCAAGGGCAATACATGAAAGGCTGCAGAATACAATGTGGGTCGAGCCACCCAAAAGTACTTTAAAAAAAAGAATAATAACTTTGGTCTGCACAGGTGCCGCATTTCAAAAACAAGTGCCAGACCAGGGCCGTTCTTCCTTTTGGGCAACAAACACTGATGAAATACTGGATGGGCTGGGGAAGAGACCTGACTACATTGCTGTGGTTGGTGCAAAGGCCTTTGGTGGTGAGGCTGCGTAGGCCGTCCCTTTCCATTCTCTGTATTGAGGAGCAGGGAAGAGCATGGCGAGATGGCAAGCAGGAAACACTTAAGTATTTGACTTGTTTCCTTCTTTCGGAGCTATTTTCTCTAGGCTTTCTGGGGCAGACCTGACGGAATTAACTCCCCTCTTTACCTTGTCTCTTCCCCAAACACATTATACCACAGCAACAAACAAGAGTGTGGTTTTCTATTACCTAAAGTACAGAGGCTGCTGCCCAGGAAAAAGTCCACTCTAGTGCGCACTGGTAGTGTCTACCAATCCCCACAAAGGGAAAGAAGGTGGCAGGGACGTCATTTCACCAAAATGCCAGGGGTAGCGGAAGTGACATCACACGACCCTTGCCCTGTGATGACATCACATGAAGTGATGTCATTTGATCCCACCCGAAGTGATCCATCGGTAAGCGATGGAACACGACCTTTCACCCCTTGACAAAACAGGAAGTGGCATCACATAGCATTGTTCCTAAGTACACTATGAAAATATGGTTACGATATCACTATAATGTGATGTACATTTCATACAAGAATGGATCGCCATATGTAGCGTTAAAATCAGTGTGTAGAGACCCATTTAAACAAATTACTGTAAATGCAAGCAGACGTCCAAGGCCAAATGATAATGATGTGTTATTATACAGCACTTATGCTTAAGCGCTTTATATAGAAAAAATATACACCCAATATCACACAACCTGTGTTGGTACTTATTTATCAACCTCAGAAGGATGAAAGGCTGTGTTGAGATGTTTAAGAACAGACTTTATCAGTGACTCACCCCCTGAATTGTGCCTGAAATAAACCTTTAATGAGTGTAGCAATTATTGTATAGAATTCCAAAAAGACAAATTATTTGGTATTCCTATTTGGTATTCCTATTGTTTCTTATTTAGGGTCAGTAAGGCCTGAAAAGAAAGCCTGTCACTCCAGAAGTAAAGAGCCACATGATGCTGGCCACAGGCTGGGAGCTTGCATTATCAAAAAAAGACACTTTTTCTTATTTTATTTTTTAGGAGTAGCAAGGGAGACCTCAGAGCGATTCATTCATCAGAACAGGAGGGTGCATGCAGGCTTCCTTCGGTTCACACTCTGCACCACAACAGTGAGTGACAGTCCAAAAACCACTCTGTTACTATTAACCACGTTTATAAAACAGTAAATAAAATTAAAATGTGTTTTTTTATAATTGTACTGCAATTGTACTCAATGTGGTGTGTTCACAGCATATTATGTCCTTTTAGTGAGGTGGGTGGCGCTTTACAAATTATGCACTTTTTTTTAATTACTTGTGTATAATCGTGTTACGATTTTTACAAGGTGCAGACGACATAACACTGTGTTTCCAGTGGACAGACAAATATGCAGACCGACATATAAACGAGGTGACAAAAAGTTCTTGTGTAGAACGAAACGAAAAACAGAACGAAGGATAAGAAAAAAAGTTTCTTCAGTCACAGAAATGTTCTTTGGTGGAAGTCCGAGACCTGAGGAGGCAGAGCACAGGGAAGAAGAAAGAGGAGAGAGAGAGAAAACAGCAAACGAAAAGAGAAAAATGGAGAAGAGCAGCAGAGGCGAAGATGTTGGGAACTCAGACCAGCAAATCTGGAGCTAGGTTTATCTTCTTGAGAGCTGTAACAAACAGTTTTGCCGAAGCAATTGTCCATTTTGTGTTTTCTCTGGACATCAGCCGGTTCCACCAAATTGTCTCTTCTGCCGTGGTAAGGTCTCCGCATAGCAGGGTCAAGTACGATGTTCTTTCTTGGCTCAGTTTGGAACAGTGGATGAGCAAGTGTCTTAGATTTTCTGTTTGATTTGGCATCTCGCACAGTCTGCATTCCATTATTTTTTTTCTATAGTCTGATCACTAGTATTTCACGAGTGGAAAGCAGATTCAGACGTGCTCTCATGAATGTTTTAATTAGTCGCTTGTCTGGAAATTTGGAATAGTAGGCCAAAGGAGTTTTTAGTTTGTTGAATGTTGGAGGCAGGTACTTTAGTAGTTTGTTGGCTTCTGCTTTGTCAGATGTTGCAATCCAGTCTTGGCATTCCATTTTAAATTTGACTCTTTGCGGGTTTGCTTTGAGGTTGTCTTCGGTACAAGCAGGTTCATTCAGTTTGACCTTTTGGTTCTCTGCCCAAGCGCTTAGAGCTTTGCAATGAAGACTTTCAATCTCTCTGGCAATTATCCCAAATATAGGCAAGGTGTCTGAGAGTAGAGTTTTTCTGAACAGCTGCATGGAGTTTTGCTCTACTGTTGATGCCAGGGACAGCAGACCTAGGTCACGCCTGAGGGTAGCCATTGAGACCGAGTTAGGCAAACCCAGCACAGATTTCCATATGAACCCTTCAAGTTTGGGCCCTTGTGATGCTGGAAATGCATCAGAGGGACAGGGCCTCCGTATCCTTGTCCTTTACTGCTTTTTATCGTGTTCTGTCGTGTTTTCCGTGCAGGAGTTCGTGTGGGACACCTGCCGGTGCAACTCCCTCTCTTGGTTTGGTGAACAGACCCATGGGATACCCTAATGGCAGCCATGGGTAGAGGTGCAACCCTGTTCCCCTAGTGTATGTTTTTGGGCACCTGTGGGTGGCCCACAGAGCAGGGTACGGGCTGGTGGCAGCTCTGTGCTGAAATGACTGGTGCCCTGAGCATCCTCCATTTTGGGATGTCCAGGCCCTGTCGCTGGAATCGGTAGATTCATGATGGAGACAAAATAGCCCCATGACCTCTTGCCTTCCATCGCCTGTTACCTTGATCTTCCCGAAGTCCCGGGAAGTCCTGCCTCTGTCCGTTCCCCCTTACTAGCTGTTGGGTGGAAGTTCCATATATGGTAGTGTGGGGAAGTGCTGACCAGACTGGCTGGAGCCTTCCCAACGACCGTGTTTTGTGGGTACGCCTGTGGGTGGGACCTGGGTGAATGGAGTGTGTGACGAATACGCATTCTATGTTGTGGGTGTCTAGTATCTGGTGGTTGACACAATGACTGAGACAGCCCTGCCCGAAACCGGTGTGAATGCACTATGAAGTGTTGAATGGCTCGGTACTTGTCCAAATAGACATAACTTGTTGTGAGTGTCTGGAGAGAAGTGAATGGCCTGAATGCACTGTGTGCCTGATTGGTTGCCTGCCTGCATGGATGCCCTTCGTAGTGATTGGATGCTTCAGTGTGACCCAGCGGCATGAATGGGAGATCAACAGTATATCTGGGGACCTCTTACTGCTAGCAATCGTATTCAGAAGTGTTCAGAGCTGAAGTCCAAACTACGAAGAGTAACTGGAGTGAAACTGACGCTTGACCTTGAAGCCCTGCTGGAAGAGAAGAATTGCTGTTGCTCTCCTTAACCATCTGAAAGCTGCTGTGCTTCAAGAACTGACCCAGAGAGGACCTGGTAAGGCACCCTCTTCCCGAGCTACAAAGGACCATTGTGCACAGCTGATCTTTGCCTAAGCTGCCTGGTATACAGACCTTAGACAGGGTGCCGACCCGATACGGGGATTGCTGCGGAACTCCAAGGAGAAGCGCCCAGACTGTCGTCCGCCACTGTCGACGACCGCCGTCGCCGACTGGAGCCGCCGTGCTCCCATTGCCTAAGAACTTCATTGATCCAAGGACGCTCTCGTCTGCATCGTCGCTGCTGTATCCTGCTGGAGAAGGCCTGACCGTCGACGCGCCGAGGAACATCCACCGGTGGGTTTCCCGCCACCCAAAGACCACAGACACGCCGATGACTTGACGCCCTTGCTGGGCCACAGTTCTTCAACTCTTTGTGGTCCAGAACTATCGACACCAAGGTGCCCCGCACGCCTCTTCCTTGCAGGACGTTTACGCTTCCCTGTCAACGAGCACCGCTAGGAACGACACGGCCACTTCACCGTCGTAGCTCAACCTGTTCTCCGTCGGACGTTCGATGACCCGTGACTCCTGCCTGAAAGGGAGGACACTCAAAAAAGGCTGTCAATTCCCCAACGCGGAACGCTACAATGCCAAGGTTCTTTGGGGTTGCAGAACTATTGGAAAGTCTAGTGTGAACATTATATGGACTGGGCTTGTATCTTTCTTCTACAGTTTGCCCCTCACTCTACTGCTGGTTTTCTCTTTATTCTGATCTGTGTGTCATTCTGACCGTATGCACTTTAATGAGATCAAATAACGTTAGTGATACCACTTTAGAAACTGTATATATTTACCATTGCTGATTTTCGGAGTACAGAGTGAGTTATCGTGATATTGTATATACCTTTGAACATTAATTATATAAAGACTGTGTTATAACCGATACATTGTGTGGACATTCCTTTATGGGTGCTTGGGGACTACACTGTACTTAAGAACCAGCTCGCATCACCTCCTGAGAAGCAAGGCCTTGATTGCTCGACCATAACTACCAATAATAGAGAATCTTGGCTGGGGTCCTCTGTGCCTCTTCTCTACCATATAGAGAGTGGAAGTGCAGACATCCCCCACCGGCGTCTTTACAGCCCTCCTTTCATTGCCACCTTGTATTTTAGCAGAAAAGGTAAGTAGTTAGGTCGTGCCAGTTCTGCAGAGGCAGGATTGTTTGATGTGTCTCTTCTGTATTTGTCAGTGATCTCTTTAATATTTGCCGCTGTCAGACGTAGCCTGGTTTGTCTGTTGTTAACTTACATGGGTTGCTTGTACGTTATACTGTTAGGGCGGACCAATGTCCACGATATTGAGAGGAGGTTGTGATTGCTTTCTTTGGTTCTCGTAACTTCGAAGGATTCTATGTGTAGTTGCAGGCTGTGTGAAATGAAAAAATAGTCGAGGGTTGCTCTGGAGTCATCGCGCTCCCATGTTGGTATCATTGGTTTCCAAGATTTCAGCCATGCCACGTTATGAAAGTTTCGAGAATTCATTAAAGTGAGCCACGCTGTTCCTCTTTCGTCTGCCGCGGTGTGGGTGTGCTGAGTGTTGGAGTCGCTGGAGGCGAGTGTGCACTTAGCGTTTAAATCTCTGCATATGTTTGTATGCGTGATGTTGAGGTCTACACAGATGTTATCAATGACGTCCGCCACTGAGTTGCAGAGGTTTACCATTGATGTTTTCTGTGGGTTCCAGGATAGGTTTATTTTAGCTAACTGTGACGTGGTCCAGGCTCGGGAGCTAGGGTCTTGATGGGTCCATGAGGTTTGGACTGCTAGGATTCCATAAGCTTCTACTAGTTTTTTGATGACCTTGATTCCTGATCCCATTCGAATCGCCAGGAGCAGGCTGGATGAGGGACGTCCAAACAAGCCTTTAGAGGCCGGTGATAACTCGATCTCGAAACCATCCAGTGTGGTCCTTTCCACTAGCCATGTTTCTTGGAGGCATAAGATGTCAAAAGCCCCCAATTCCTGGTTTTCTGGGTTGGTTAGATGGGCGTGACCTCTGTTGTTCCATGAGGCCATTGTCAGTGTGTTTTTGGCGGTGTCTTGTGGGTCGTGCTGGGTTGTCGCCCACTCTAGCAAGCGGTCGGGTTTGTGTTGCTATCTTCCCGAGTTTGTAGTTAGTGCTGCTTGCAGCCATTTCCATGGGCCCCTTAGGGTTTTTTTTTCTGTTTGATCCGGCGATTTGTCCCTATGCCTGGTGCTCTTTTTCTTGTCCTGTACCGTTGTTCTTGGTGGCTCTGAGGTAGTTCGATTTAGTGGGATTTCTTGTGAGCTTGTGAATCGGTTATGTTCGTAGGTCTTGTCTGATCTTTGTCTTTCACTTCTTTTTGGTTCCCGTCGCAGAATTTTGCGAGTGCCTGTCTTTCTTGGTGGTATCTGTGCAGTCTTTGTTATTTGTTCTCGTGGGTGATCCACATGGTCTCATTTCGCTTGTTGTTATATAGTTCTTGAATTTTTGATATGTAGTGAGGTTTTTGTTCCCGATTGTCTTTATTTGTGGTTTTGCGGTTTACTTAATATGACATCGCAATTTCTGTACGAAGGAAGCCGGTGCGTTTGAGGTCAATAAACACCTCCAGCGAGACATTTTATATTGCCTGTGCTTTGATGTGGAGATAAGCTTTTGCTTTTTGGTCTCTGTGGTACGGCTCGATTAGGGTGAAGTCCTCCATTCTCATAGAGTGAAGTGTTTCTATTTTACTTAGGATTTTCAGCACAGTTTTTCTATTTAGAATCATTTAGTTATCTCTACATGATGCTTGTTCGAGTTTAAAAACGCGAGAGCCCCTTGTTTGTTTTTCTGTCCGCTTTGTCTGCACCGGGTGGTGGTCAACCGATGGGACCTCCGGTTGTTGGTGGTTTCGCCTTTTCAGGAAATCTAATGGATTGCTTCCTATAGCACTGGTGGATGGCGAATCTGTTGTTTGTGTGCCAGCTGTTGGACCATTTTGGTTCTCGTGATGGTCGGAAGTCGGTTTGCACTTAACTGTTCTCTCTGGGGATTATTGTGTACTTGTCCTCTTGATAGTTGCCAGTATTGTGTCGTTTGCTTGTGTTTAAATTTTTTGATTCACTTTGCGCTGCAAGGTCTTCTACTACCGGGTCTGCTTCCCAGTGTTGTGATAGGTCCATTAAGCCACTCAATGTTCAAAACTCTGTGGTTGTCTTTGGCGATTTGGTAAGGTCTAGAGTAGGTACTACCTCCCTTGATGATGCATGTTTGTCGGCAGTAGGGATCGTGGTATGCTGGATCAAGTCTGCAGCCCGTCCTTGGTCTACAATCTTCTTTGTTTTTGTAATGGCTGGTTGGTTGGATCCTGCTAGATGCAGGCTGTGTTCTGTTGTTTGGTAGGACCTTGAATCTGACTGGATTGAGAGTCATTTGGGTCTTGGGTATGTACTTGGATTAATGCACGTGTCCCTTTCAGGGCTGGTTTGTTGAAAATTGAGGCAAGTCCAGAGGCGACGTTCTCCGAGACCGTCTTTGTGGTGTTGTCCCTACCTGTGATTCCTTCTGAATGGGTAAGTCTGGGTTCATTTAGCTTGAGTTCAAGGCTCGCCAGCTTTGCGTTCCATATTGCTTGGTGCTCAGCGTTTTTGCCTATAAGGCCCTTATGTAGCCCTCAACGAAGATGAGTTTTGAAACGATCATTGCCAACATCCTTGTGTGGTCTTTTGTCGAGTCCTTGATGGCTTCATATAGTTTGCCGAATGGGGCCAGCGCAATTGTTATTGCTGACATTATTGTTGTCATGTCTGATTTTTTTGGTTTGGCGATTCTTTGTCTGGTGCAGCAGAGAGTTAGCTTTGTCTTCTGTTTTTGAGTGGGGTCCGGATGGATTCTAGACAGTGGGTCGATGGATGCGAGGGCGTTGACTTCTCTGTCTGACACTGGAATTGGTCTGGTGGGCGATGGTTGGGTTCCACCACTGCTAGAAATCGAGGATGAAGCTTCCTGACTCGTATTTGTTAGTTTAATGGCCATTTTGGAGCAATGGAGGAGCCCGTTCTCTCCCAGTTCAGGGCTCATCCCGCCCCCTATAGGAGATTCTTGTTGTGTTTGCCGCTGAGGTAGCTGGGTGGCTTCACTGGTTGGTTTGTTTGTGTTCTTTGCTGAGTCTGTGTTTTGCTCGATCATGTGAGGTTGAGTTTTTTCCGCCCCCTTCTGGTTGCTTGATTGACGGCCTTGTATTATCACTCGTTTGTTTAAACGCCAAGTTAATGTCACTTAGTGGCGCCCTTGTAGTATGTGTAGTTATACTTTTTGGAGGCCGCAGATTCAATTGTTTGTTTTGCTTGCTGACCTGCTTGTCTGTTTTCCTGGACTTATTTGCCAGGAGTGTGTCGTCTAATGCCTCCAGGATTTCAGCTTCCGAAAGTTCCATTTCTGGGTTCATTTTACGTTTGCATTGTTTTGTGAAGAAGTTAAAGAGTGCGCTTCAGATCAGTGGGTTTGGTAGAAGATGTTTTCCTGCATCTGTTTTCTTGTTTATGTTTAGGATCTTTTTCTTCAGGCCTTGAGATGAGGTGTTTTTTTCTTTTTTCCCATTTTTTTCCCATTTGGTTTCTGGTTTTCCACAGGTCCCCTTGTGTATTTCCTTTTTGTCTTTTCTTGTATGGTATTCTTTTCGTAGCAAGATGTGCTGTTTTTTTGGGTGTGGATGCTTCTGTAAAGATTTTTCGTCAGGTTGATGTGTATGGAATCTGTGCTTGATGTTGATTTGTTTTGTTCGTCCTGATTTATCATGGTATCTGGTTGGAGGGCATCTCTCCCCACCTTGCATGTGTTTGTGAGCAGTTTGCGACCCGCATGGTTCCTGAGGTCTCTGTTTTCTAGGTTCATGTCAGGGGTCATTTCAAGGGTCAAGTCACTCAAGACCTCTGTCTCTGCCTTGATGTGTATTAGGGCCCTTGCCCGTACAGGTGGGAGTCCAGTGAGTCCAGGCATGCTTGTAGATTGGTATGAGTCCTCTGTTGGAGCCCTCATGCTGGGCATATTTGAGGTTTCCCGCCATGGGTGAATAGTGCCCCATAGTCCTGTAGGTTTTCTGTTCTGCAGTTCAAGTGCATCAGTTTCACTTGGCCTGCTGATCTTGTGTAGTTGGTGGTTCTCTTTAGCTCCATCTGGTGGTTGATGCCGGCTTGTCTGCGGCGGATCGCTCCAGATGTCTTCCTCCGCCGAGCCTCGCGCAGCCAGGACAAGGGCCAGCCCAGACCGCCCTCTGACAGTCTCAGCTGACCTACCTCTCGCCGAAGCGGGACTCCGGCATGCGCGCGGTGGGGCTGGAGGGACTGTAGTAGCCGGAGGAGCGTCAGCTGGATGTGCTTCCGGAGCCCGCACGTTAGGTAAATCTGGAGGTGCAAGTCTGCCAGTCCGCTCACTTCCAATTCACTTGTTGTACCGGCGGATTGAGGTGTGTTGTTCAACGCTCGGTCTCGGACTTCATGCGCCCTCAGGCTTGTGGGATCCTCGTGGTCCTTCAGAGATGGCTCCGGGAGGAGGATCGGGGGGTCAGTAGGGGGTGGAGGTGGAAGGTGCACTGCATGTGTGCAGGATAGAGGGTCCCCGCGAGGCGCAGAAAGGGTCTTACCTCGCTTCGCTGAGGACTTTTTCTCGGACTGTGTTGAAATGATTGAGTTGCTACAAAGGCAGCGTCTGCTGTTCTCAGACTCCAATGATGCTCTGTCCAACGATGCCGACAGAGCCGCGGTCGAGCCCAGCATGTCCCCCATGCCTCCAACTGCCAAGGACTGCAGGACTGCTCAACTCCGCTGTGAACTCTGCGTTCCGCTCTGCGGAGAGCAACAAACGTTAAATGGGTTCTCCCACAATAGCAGCAATGGATGAGAGACTGCAGGACTGCTCAAATCTGCAGTAAATTCCACGTTCCCAGGTTTTTAAACACAGCAGCAATGAAAATCACCCAGATTCAACTTTCCTCACAATCCAGGCACAAACAGGGCCTTAGAGTCCGGGTCATGGGAGTGGTACCCCTCAAGCCCACTGTGAAAAGTTGACATCTATGTGGAAGGTATGCAAATAAGTATTATGGTGAGGAAGATGGGCTTTGAGATAATGGGGATTACCAGATCAGGAAGGGATGGGGTAGGCAAATAACTGTGTGCGTGGTTGGGCATTAAATCCGAATTTTCAATGAATAAATGGCGGTAACGCTGTGTGGCTTCAGACTGACTCAGAAAATACACGCCTCAGGATTGTAACTGGAAATACCTTCACAATATCCACATTGGCTACGTTAATTCAGGCATACTTTCATGTACATAAAATATGAAATGGCCCTGGCGTCCACAATGTGGACACCCATTTCATAGAACCCAATTTGACCTGTTGTAGGCGAGAACAGATAAGATCACCCTGCACTGTTTTTTTGCACTGCATTATGCTACTTGTAGTTCCTTTCCATTAGAAAATATAGCATTAGACGTAATCGAGAGCGAAAACAGCTGTGTGGGTGCGTTTCTTAGTCTGACCTGAAGCGACTTGCAATCTCAGATAGCATCTGTAGTAACATGGATCCTCTGTGAGTTACAGCATAAGCCAGTGGGTGCACAGAGAACGATAAGAGGAAGGCGTGTGGGGCATTGGGCTCTACCTGCCTTGCAATGGCAAGTGGGTCTTAGCCTTAGTCACCAACTTGGCTAACTCTGACTCAGTGCATTCAGTCAGTATCGCCATGCAGAGAGAGAGCCCCCAGAAGTAAGCCCAAGGTTAAGTCTGGTCACAGTCACTCCTGGCTATTAAGGGTTCCTCCCTTAGTCATCCACGCACATGCATACCAATGATACGCGGAGCCTTAAGTAACATTAACCTTCTTTATTCCTTTCTACATCTGAACTGCCTTTTTCTTCCCTTGCCCCTCCCTTTCCGCCCTCCTCCCGCCTTGGTGTATGTCCCTTCTCTTAAAGGGGCTGTGTCCCTTTTCCTTCACGTGCAACACCTCCCCCGTGCTTAACATGAAAGGTGGGATCACATTTGCTCGATGAGCCTCACTGTTCTGTGGGGTCTTCCTGGGGACTCTCTGCTCTCGCCAATCGCTTCAACTGGGGGTCTGTGGTGTCTTCATCTCCTGCGTCCTCAGCAGCTACCTCTGGTGCTTCTGGATCATCGAGATACAGCCTTTTGAAGAATGACGCATTCCTGGTGATATCCCCTGGTTCTCCAGTTGCAGTTATCATGGGTCCTTTTATGGCCGTGATGATCCGAGGTTCCGGATTGTAGTGGGTGTTCATTTTCTTTCTCTGGATTTGTCGTACTAGGACGTTTTGTCCTACTTCTAGCTGGGGGTCTCTTGCCTTCCTCCTTTTGTCAGGCCATTCTTTGGCTTTCTTCTTCTTTTCGGCATCCCGTTCCCTTATGGCTGCATCTTCTTCTGGTGTGTAGTCTTCCCACTGGGGAATGCGTGTTTTGGGTCGTTATCTCACCATTAGTTTGGCAGGTGGTTTCCCCATCGCGTCATGCTGGGTGTTCCTGTAACTTATGAGCATGCTGCAGATGGCTTGTGCTTGCGGTACTTGCTCAGCTATGGTTAATTTAATGGTGGCCTTAAACCGTTCCACCATTCCGTTGGCCTGGGGCCAGAGTGGTGCAACCTTCTGATGATGGAAGCCAAGGTGGTCTGCGAGTTTGGCAAATTCGCGTCCTTGGAATGGGGATCCATTGTCTGTCTTGACGATGTTTTGGATGCCCCATTCGCTGAATAGTTCATCTATGATGGGTGCCGTGTCCGAGAATGATGTTGACGGTGTTTGCTTGATGAAAGGGAACCTCCAGTATTTGTCGATGTGTACAAGCAGGTACCCTCCTTCTTCTAGAGGTCCATAGAAGTCCATTGCATCCTTTTGCCAGGGCCTCGCTGGAAGTGCTGTTGGTTGTAGGGGATTCGGGGGTGATCCGTTTGCTGCTAGTTGGCAGGGTCTGCAGTGTGCCAGCATGTCTTCCACCACAGTGTCCATGTAGGGGAACCAGATATGATTTCTTAGGCTCTTTTTTGTATTGTCGATTCCTCTATGGCCCTCATGGGCTAGTGTTACTAGCGTCTTCCGTATGTCTTTTGGAGCCAATAGTCTGCTTCCACGTAGCAGTATGCCTTGATCAGTGGCTACCAGTTCCCTGTGCATTTTGGCTAGTCGGTCTAGGTCTTTCTTGTCCGCCCCCTCCTCTGTGTTTCTTCTTTCCTGGCACTCTCTCCATTTATTGGAGCAGGTGAGGCATATGGCGGCTTTGATTGTCGGGTCGGCTTTGCTTCTTTCTGCGAATATGGCCGCTGATATCGTCGGTGGCATGGCGTTGGTAGACAGGTAAGAGATATATTCTTCGGCCTCATGTGCTAGAGCGTCATCGTTTTTCATCAGTGGGTGCCTGGACAGGTAGTCCGCTGGATTGGCCACTCCTCCCGGTTTGTGGACGATCATGTAGTCATATTCTTGTAGTCTTATCCCCCAGCGCTCAATTCGGGGAGGCATTTTTGTTTTGGGGTTCCCAATATTGAGAGGAGTGGTTGATGGTCTGTTACGAGGGTGAATTCCCGGCCAATTACAAAGTGGTGAAACCTTTCGCAGGCCCGTACTGCTGCGAGGTTTTTCCGCTTGGCTTAAGAATAAGCCCTCTCGGTGTGGGATAGAGCGCGGCTGGCCGTAGGCCACTACTACTGCATGTCCTGTGTTGTCCTTGGTGTCGATCTGGGCTAGGATGGCTCCGAGGCCAATTGGGCTGGCGTCCACCATGATGATGGTGTGCCACTCTGGATGGAAGTATGCTAGCTGGCGGTGGTTGGCGAGTTTCTCCTTTATGGTTGTGAATGCCGCCTAGCAGTGCAGGTCCCAGAGGAATGGTTGGTCCTTTTTTAGGAGGATTCGAAGTGGATCAGTGGTCGTGGCGTAATTTGGGAGGTAGCGCACGCAGTATCCCACCATCCCTAGGAAGGAGCGTAGTTCTGCAGTTGTCGTGGGGGCCTGGAGATCAGTTATTGCTTTTATCTTGTCTGGGTCGGCATTTATATCTTTGTCTGAAAATATATGTCCAAAGAATCTGAGGCTGGTCTTATTGATGTCGCATTTGGATCCATTCAGAGTCAGTCCCGCTTCTTGGAGGATCTTCCAGACGGATGTGAGAGCTCTGTCGTGTTGTTCCTGGTCCCTCCCGAAAATAAGAATATCATCGCCGTAGTTTAAAACGTTCACTTCGGATGATATTAGGCATCTGATTGTCTCTTGAAAAATGTCTGCGGCGGACGATATGCCGAAGTTGAGTCGTTTATATCGAAACAGCCCATCGTGTGTCGTGAAGGTGGTGATGGCTCTCGAGGCTCGGTCTAGAACAAGCTGGTGGTAGCCCTCCTTTAGTCATCCACGCACATACATACCAATGATACGCGGAGCCTTAAGTAACATTAACCTTCTTTATTCCTTTCTACATCTCAACTGCCTTTTTCTTCCCTTGCCCCTCCCTTTCCGCCCTCCTCCCGCCTTGGTGTATGTCCCTTCTCTTAAAGGGGCTGTGTCCCTTTTCCTTCACGTACACCACTGGCCATCCACCCATTCTGGCCTTGCCCTTTCCTCTGGCTCCTGTCACAGTCATAGCTGCAAGACTATGTTTTAAGCACCCACCCACGCACTTACAAGCAGGCAGGCAGCAGGGGTGGCTTGAGCCGTGTGTTCCTCACCTTGTTCAGATGGCGACGGGTGGTCCTCTGGATTATTCATTCATCATTTAGGATTGAGGGGGTGCATGCAGGCTGTCTTCGGTTTCGCACTCTGCAGCACCAGCACAGTGAGTGACAGCTGTCCACGACTCAAGTCACTCTGTCATCGACCTCAGAGTCGCGCCTGAGGCTTGTGATGGTTCCACCACCACACACAACACACAGGTGGCCAGTCTAGGTCTTAAAATAGTACGGAGCCAGCCAGGGCCTGGGTCCTTCATCCTCAAGCAGTGAGTGATTGTTGGTTTGACTTCCGAGCGAGCATCTAGAGACTCTGACGCAACCATTACTGCTACTAATGGAGTCGGACTGTCTCCAGAATGTTCTAGCCACCGGTGTGGCACTAATAATGTGAAGTACCATGTGACACACATACTACTGGTGTGGAGCCGTATGCAGCGTGGGCACGGCACAGGGAAAACTGTGGCATTTCTTCTTACAGGGTATGCGCTGCCTGCTTCAGTCACCATACCATCCCCCAATTACCAACAATGCCACCTGCACTCTTAATAATTCAATTTGCATGGCAGGTTACAGCAATCAGACTGCAGGCAAATTGAATCATTAAGGGTGCCGTGCATCTGCTCCCTGTAGGTCGGCAGCAATCAGGCTGCAGCACCAATGCCAGGGCACCCTCTGCAAGAGGCCCCTCCTGAGGGCAAGGCAAGGGACAGTTTGCCCACTCCTCCCCCCATGATAGCCCTACCCCTGCGCCCACACAGAGGAGCTGTCACTGCTCCTGATGTCTTCCAACATCATCTCATCCCCTAGGCTCGCCCTGCTTCCACTGCATATCTCTGTAAATAGTGCAGGTTACTGTAAATGCACATTCAGCATTTTAACTGCTGGTGTGTCCCTTTCATATCAAATGTACCAAGGTGACTTCTTACACAGCTGGTCCTCTTGCAATACAACTTTTTCTCCTGACAGCAGAAAGCGGCCATGGATGGCAATGCACCGCTCTGTAGTGTTACTGTTGTACGTTTTTTCTGGAAGAAACACTATTGCCCTGTCTCTAATAAAAGCAAACACAAATAAGTCCTTTAGTCTCACACAGAGGTCAGACCTCTGGTAAATAATAGAGGTCTAGCTGTGATGGAACATTGAAGGTGCTGCAAATGTACAAAAAGCAGGACTCACCTCTGAGTACCCTACATCACAAACACCCTGTGTCTTTATGGGATGGCAAACAGGGCACATGCACTGGGTCACCATCTTGTGATCATTGGAGGGGGCCCCACTGTAACGCTCACCTGATTCCCACGGAGGCGCTGGTCTTGGCAGGAAGGTGTCTGTGACTCGAAAAGTGATGTGCAGGACTCGATTGGCTTCTGGGGTCGAACCTCTTCGCACTGTGTGTCGAACTCGTAGTGTGAGGTTTCTGCAGGTGAAAGAATATGGGGATTAATGGTCTGGGTTGTTTAATGTCCCTCTCTCTCTCTCCCTAGCTTCTCCGTAGAGCCCCCAGGTCAACGTGCTCACCTTAGATAGGTGAATGCTGGACTCTCCATCTGCGTCTGGTGCAGGGTGCCGTTGCCAGTTCCTTCACTGGTGAAACATAGGCCTCTTGGACTCAGAGGATCGTTACCGTCGTTAACTGCACAAGCGGTGAGTTTCCAGACACCTTTTTAGTCTTTATAGTCTTTATGTGCGTGGCACGTTAATATTGAACAGGACTCCGTATAATGCTTTCCCTTTTGTCTTGCAGGACTCTTGAGATGGAAGATGGAGTGAAGCGCCTGGAAATGCGTAAGTAAATGCAAGCGCTCTAACTGTCTTTTCCCTTGCAGCTTAGTTCGTGCTGAAGAGACGCCGGAGTATTTGCAGGCGTTCTATTGCGACGAGCGCGATGGGCGTAAGTAAGTACCTGTCTAATGTCTCTTCTTTTGTCTTTCAGAAGTTGGGTTGCAGCGCCGGAGTCCGCGGAATGCCCGTAAGTGATAACAATGCTTTTGTCTTCACAGGCGGCGATGCAGCGTGAAGAAATCCGGAATTCACGGAGTGCCGGTGAGTAATAACAATGCTTTTGTCTTCACAGGCGGAGGTGCAGCGTGAGGAAATGGTCGCAGCCGATGGATCAGGTGAGTAAGCACTGCAAGTAAAAGCTGCCTTGCTAACCTGCTGTTTCTTGTCTTTGCAGGTGCTGCTGTTGACTGGATACAGGAATGGTAAGTATGATTCTTGCAGGTTCAGGATCGAAAGAAGAAAGGCTGGAACAGACTCGGTGAGCGTTCTGCTGCAGATGCAGAATAACGCGAAGCACGTTTCATCTATCGGGTGTGGTTTAAATAGTCTTGGAGTGATGAGGCATCTTCCTCCACGGCCCCGCCTAGGTAAGAAAAGAGTTCCAGTTCCAGAAGATTTCCAGTGCTGTATCCAGGGAGTGGAGCTTGCCCCACCCAGGTAAGAAAGTAGTTCCTGTTCACAGAGGACTTCTAAGTGGCTGGTAAGTAAGCAGCATGGTCCGCTGCAGGTAAGTCCACCCAAGCATCTGCACACATATTATGAGCCCGGCGCTTCCAGTGCCGGGACCGATGGTGTTGATGAGCCTGGTGCCACCGGCGCCAGGACAAGGTCCAAAAGGTCCCAGTGGGGACCGGCTGGTGCCTAGGATTAGGGTTAGGGGCCTGCTTCCAAGGACGTTGGGCTGGTCCTGGCTCCTTGGAAGCAGTGATCATGACAGCACCCCCCCTCAAGGCCCCTCCTAAGCGTGTCTTCTCCGGGCGTTCTGGCTTGTCGGGGTGATTCAGATGGAATTTCTTGACCAGACGAGGTGCGTGGACATATTCTGAGGGTTCCCAAGACCTTTCCTGGGGTCCGTATCCTTTCCAATCAACCAGTTAATATAACTTAGATTTGGAGATTTTGGAGTCTAGGATGTTCTTTACTTTGAATTCGAGTTCTCCATCTACCAAAACAGGTTCTGGGAGTTCAGTCAATCGGGTTTCTGGTTGTACTGGTTTTAATAAGGAGACATGGAATACTGGATGTATTTTCATATGCGCAGGTAATTCCGATTTGACAGCCACCGGATTAACTATGGTAGAGATGAGATAGGGTCCAAGGTATCTCGGGTTGAAGGTGCGGGGTCCTTTTAGAGGCAGGTGCTTAGTGGATAACCAGACCTGATCTCCTACTGCGTAGTGAGGGGCCTCTTTACGGTGTCCATCTGCTCCTTTTTTGATTTGAGCTTTAGCTCTTTGCAGATGGGCAGTGGCTTCTTTAAAAGCACGGGTGATCTCCGAGTGTAAGTGATCCACAGCAGGTGTTTCGAATTCTTGGGGAGGATCCAGGTTAGAGGTTCTAGGATGGTGTCCATATAATAGGAAGAAGGGAGTCTTCCCGGTTCCAGAATGAGTCGAATTGTTGTAAGCGTATTCAGCGATCCAAAGAATATCCTTCCAAGGGTCTTCAGTTTGTTGGAGTATGCAACGTAGATATTGCTCTAGAGTCTGATTTGTCCTCTCGGTTTGTCCGTCAGTTTGGGGATGGTGACTGGTTGAAAGTCTTACATCAATTTGGGCTAGACGACAGCAACTTCGCCAAAAGTGGGAGATTAATTGACTTCCCCTATCGGAGACTAAAACCGAGGGAAAACCGTGTAACCGAACGATGTTTTCTAAGAATTCTCGGGCCAATACTGAAGCCGAAGGTAGGCCCTTCAGGGGAATGAAGTGAGCCATCTTGGAGAATAGATCCACGACTACTAAAATGGTATTATACCCTGAGCATGGAGGTAAGTCCGTGATGAAATCCATGGACAGGGTATGCCATGGACAGGGAGGAATATCCAGAGGGTGTAATAGGCCGGCTGGTTTCTCCTTCTGACTTTTATTCTGGGCACACACACCGCAGGAGATTACAAAGTCTCTAATATCCTTCTTCCATGATGGCCACCAGAAATGTCTTTTGATCTTTTCCATGGTTTTGGTAATGCCAGGGTGACCCTCCATTAGAGAGTCGTGATAACAGGAGATTACTTGTTTTTGTATTTTCTCACAGGGCAAGTACAATCGTCCTCGGAAATATGGTAGGTCTTGATCCACTGAGAATTCTTTTCCCTTTAATTGCCAGTCCTGCAAATCGGCCGGAGTTAGGAGTGATTTGACTGTAGTCTTGATGTCTTCAAAGGATTGAGCGCTGACCAAACCCAAAATCCTTTGTTCTGGGATTATGGGTATTGGTTCTGGATTGGTCAAATGTTCATCTACTCCCATCCGAGAGAGGGCATCTGCTTTTCCGTTTTTACTGCCTGGTCGATAAGTAATTATAAAATCAAACTCAGCCAGAAACAGAGCCCAGCGAAGCTGTCTGGAAGACTGAGCTTTGGCCGTCTTCAGATATTGTAAATTGCGGTGATCAGTCATTACGGTGACTGTGTGTCTGGCTCCCAACAGATAATGTCGCCAGGCTTTAATGGCCGATCTGATAGCTAAAAGTTCCTTGTCTGTAATTGAATAGTTGATCTCGGGAGCCGAGAATTTGCGGGACCAAAAGGCTACAGGATGTAATTGGTGATAAATTACATCCTGTAGCCTTTTGGTCCCGCAAATCTCTTTGTGATAAAACTGCCCCCATAGCAAGACTAGAAGCATCCGTTTCCACGATGTAGGGGAGTGCTGGGCGAGGATGTTTTAGAACAGGTGCAGAAATGAATTTAGCTTTTAAGTCCTGAAAAGCTTGTTCTGCTTCAGTAGACCACTCAAAACGTTTGTTCTTCTTTAACAGAGCGGTGATGGGCTGGACTATCCGAGAGAATTCAGGAATGAATCTGCGGTAAAAGTTAGCGAAGCCTAACATGCTTTGAACTCCTTTTACAGAGGTTGGTGATGGCCACTTGATGATTGCATCGACTTTCTTTGAATCCATAGGGACTCCGTTAGGTGACAATATGAATCCCAGGAACTCAACTTCAGTTACGTTGAAAACGCATTTTTCAAGCTTAGCAAAAAGGTTATGTTGACGCAATCTCTCGAGAACCTGTTTAACGTGTCTCTGATGTTCCTCTTCAGATGATGAATAGACAAGGATGTCATCAATGTAGACAACAACACACACATCTATGAGTTCTCTAAGGACATCGTTCATAAAATACTGGAAAGCGGCAGGAGCGTTACAAAGTCCAAAGGGCATCACTTGATATTCGAATAGCCCATACTTGGTGCGGAAGGCCGTCTTCCATTCATCGCTCTCCTTTATTCGTACCAAGTGGTAGGCTCCTCTGAGATCCAACTTTGTATATATACATGCGTCTTTGACTTGGTCCAGGAGTTCAGGGATCAAAGGTAACGGGTATCTGTTTTTAACGGTGATTTGGTTCAGGGCGCGATAATCTATACAAGTCCTAAGGTCTCCTTCCTTTTTCGGAACGAAGAACAAAGCCGATGAAGCTGGAGATTTAGAAGGACGGATAAACCCGTTAGCTAGGTATTGGTCCAGATATTGTCTGAGGTGAAGATTCTCTGGCTCGGTGAGGGCATAAATCCTACTGCAAGGTGGAGTTGTTCCGGGTATCAGATCTATTTGACAGTCATAAGACCTATGAGGAGTCAGGGTGTTAGCTTGATCCTTCCGAAAGACATCTTGAAATTCCTGGTATTCGGGAGGTAATTTGGGAACCTCAGAAGAGATTGCCGCCAGTGAAACATCAGGCCGAGGATAACAAGTGGTAAAACATTCCGGAAACTGAACCGTCTTTGCTCGCCAGTCGATCTGAGGATTGTGCTTCTCTAACCAAGGGATTCCCAGAATGATCTGGAACTGAGGGGCCTTGATCACATCGAACACGATTTTCTCCCGGTGTCCATCTTGGCTCACTAGCGTCACTTCTTGGGTGGCGTGCGTTACTGGTCCGGAGGCTATCTCCGTGCCATCCACTGTAGTAATGACGTCTTTTACTGCCTTAGGGACAAGGGGTAGATTCATCCTTGATACCATTTCACGGTCCACATAATTACCGATTGCTCCGCTGTCGATGTAAGCTTCAATTGCATGCAAACGATCCGGACGTTCAGGACTAATGAGGACCATGGGCACCACGAAATGCGAGGTCACGGGACAGATCTTAACGCTCGGCAAGAGGACCTCTACACTTGCCAGGCTAGGTCGTTTCCCTGCTCAGAACTTGTGGTACAGGTATCTGCGGCTCCTACAGCCTTCTTAGCTGGTTTCACTGGACAGTCTCGAAGAAAGTGCCCTGAGTTCCCGCAATAGAGGCATAATTGCAGCTGTCTTCTTCTTTCCCGCTCCTTTTGGGTTAAAGGACCTTTCATGCCCCCTATTTGCATGGGTTCCACAGTGTCAGCTCCCTTAGTAGAGGTCTGGGGTTTAGAAAACACTCGGGTATCAAATTTAGAACGATCAGCCTTCCTGTTCTGTAATCTGTGGTCCAATTGGATAGTCTGAACATTCTTGTGGAGGGTTCACAACTTGAGCTAACACATCCTTGAGCTCTCCACGCAGGCCTCTGTAGAAAAGCGTTATTCTCTTATCCTCGGGCCATTGAGTTTCCACTATGAGTCTGTTGAATGAGGCTATATAAGTCAAGAGGTCTTGATTACCCTGTCGTAATGAAAGAAGTTCATTGTCCAAGGCCTGCCCTTGTGCATGTCTTGCGAACAGTTTCTCCATGCTGGACTGGAAGGCCTGGAAATCATGTAAAACCGGATCATCCTGGGTGACTAAAGGGATCGACCAATCTGCGGCGCTGCCACTGAGATAAGAAAGCACGAAAGCCACCTTGGTCTGGTCTGTTGGGAATGCAGCTGGTCGACATAAGAAGTGTAAGCGGCACTGGTTGATGAACACTGCAAATTTCTTTGGGTCACCAGAAAAGCGTTCGGGCGGAGCCAAGGGCACATTACCGGGTAGATTGATTTGCACTGGATTTAAAGATGATGCAGAAGGATAACTTCCTCCTGGAGCGGGCAGAGGTGTCTGTCCTGCCTGTGTTTGTAGCAATTGCCTAGCGAGGTCCTCTGTTCGCTCCTTGGACATTACCAGTTCTCTTCTTAGAGAGTTTGTTTCCTGACGAGCTGCATGTACTTCTGCTCTTAATTCCCCGAGCAACTGGGCTAAGTGATCAGTGTCTGAGGTTTCCATTGCGCCTGGGTAGGAGTTTTGCGGTGGGCTTCGCGTTCTGTAACGCTCACCTGATTCCCACGGAGGCGCTGGTCTTGGCAGGAAGGTGTCTGTGACTCGAAAAGTGATGTGCAGGACTCGATTGGCTTCTGGGGTTGAACCTCTTCGCACTGTGTGTCGAACTCGTAGTGTGAGGTTTCTGCAGGTGAAAGAATATGGGGATTAATGGTCTGGGTTGTTTAATGTCCCTCTCTCTCTCTCCCTAGCTTCTCCGTAGAGCCCCCAGGTCAACGTGCTCACCTAAGATAGGTGAATGCTGGACTCTCCATCTGCGTCTGGTGCAGGGTGCCGTTGCCAGTTCCTTCACTGGTGAAACATAGGCCTCTTGGACTCAGAGGATCGTTACCGTCGTTAACTGCACGAGCGGTGAGTTTCCAGACACCTTTTTAGTCTTTATAGTCTTTATGTGCGTGGCACGTTAATATTGAACAGGACTCCGCATAATGCTTTCCCTTTTGTCTTGCAGGACTCTTGAGATGGAAGATGGAGTGAAGCGCCTGGAAATGCGTAAGTAAATGCAAGCGCTCTAACTGTCTTTTCCCTTGCAGCTTAGTTCGTGCTGAAGAGACGCCGGAGTATTTGCAGGCGTTCTATTGCGACGAGCGCGATGGGCGTAAGTAAGTACCTGTCTAATGTCTCTTCTTTTGTCTTTCAGAAGTTGGATTGCAGCGCCGGAGTCCGCGGAATGCCCGTAAGTGATAACAATGCTTTTGTCTTCACAGGCGGCGATGCAGCGTGAAGAAATCCGGAATTCACGGAGTGCCGGTGAGTAATAACAATGCTTTTGTCTTCACAGGCGGAGGTGCAGCGTGAGGAAATGGTCGCAGCCGATGGATCAGGTGAGTAAGCACTGCAAGTAAAGGCTGCCTTGCTAACCTGCTGTTTCTTGTCTTTGCAGGTGCTGCTGTTGACTGGATACAGGAATGGTAAGTATGATTCTTGCAGGTTCAGGATCGAAAGAAGAAAGGCTGGAACAGACTCGGTGAGCGTTCTGCTGCAGATGCAGAATAACGCGAAGCACGTTTCATCTATCGGGTGTGGTTTAAATAGCCTTGGAGTGATGAGGCGTCTTCCTCCACGGCCCCGCCTAGGTAAGAAAAGAGTTCCAGTTCCAGAAGATTTCCAGTGCTGTATCCAGGGAGTGGAGCTTGCCCCACCCAGGTAAGAAAGTAGTTCCTGTTCACAGAGGACTTCTAAGTGGCTGGTAAGTAAGCAGCATGGTCTGCTGCAGCTAAGTCCACCCAAGCATCTGCACACATATTATGAGCCCGGCGCTTCCAGTGCCGGGACCGATGGTGTTGATGAGCCTGGTGCCACCGGCGCCAGGACAAGGTCCAAAAGGTCCCAGTGGGGACCGGCTGGTGCCTAGGATTAGGGTTAGGGGCCTGCTTCCAAGGACGTTGGGCTGGTCCTGGCTCCTTGGAAGCAGTGATCATGACACCCACTGTCAACCCGGAGCTCTACCCAGTAAGTACTGTGGATGCCTACTGCTTTAAAGGGACTCCAAGAAACTAGAATGTAGTAGGCCCATGACCAACACCATCATTGGAACCTGCAGTAACCTGAACGTTCCCTTCACTACCTGTAGGGTGGGTAGGGAACCATGACCCCCTAACAATACCGCCTTTTACCGCTATTGTGCCTTCGCGATATAGATAATGTACATATGTATACGTGGCAAGTCAAGATGTCAGCTGAAAGGTGGTGTGCGAGAGAAAGAATGCTGTGCTCTCATGGTCTGGGACTCTTTCAAAAGTTATCTCTTGACTTGGTTTCATAAAATGTATGTATAACACTGAGGGGTTTTACGGCCCATCTATAAATCCAAGCAGTAATGGGTAATAATGCCACAGAGCAATGGAATGATTTGGTGGATGTGTGGAATCAGAAAAATACAATATTAAGGCTGTTACACCAAGCAAAGGAAAATACACACAGGCTTGTAAAGATTCCCAGAATCTTTATTACAAAACTGAACAGTATTGAACAAAGTACACAAATAGCTATTTGGCTGTCAATACATCACAGAGACCACCAGCAGGGTTCAATGTGAGCAGTGAGCAGAATTTGCTAGATGGACATCAGCGTATTTATACAGTTTGTAATAATGATGTCCAGCCTCTTACAAGTTAATTATACACTGGGCTAGGGTCGCGCCAGGTTCGTTTCCTAATTTACATATCTCGTGCATGCGGTTTACTTTTAAATACATTTACTAACAGACATTATTATTCTCCGATTTAACGTTACACTCTTTACATATTGCTTTAATACGATCAAACAAATGTTTTGCATGTCATATTTGGATAGCATTATTGTTCTTGTATACTTGTAGGTTAACTTTGCTAATTCAAGTAATCCCCTGATCCCGAGGTCAACAAAGGACAAGGTCTACATGACCCTAACATGTAGCCTGAAGGCAGGTTGGACATTAACCCTCCTACAGAGGTTGAAGAGGTTAAGGCAAGAACAAGAGCACATAGGATGGCCATTTTAGACTACAGGGTGACTTTGTACAATAAACTAAATTTGGCAGTTCTAACCTAAAATGGAGGCTCGATTCACTGGAGGTCACGCCCTTGTAATACGGATTTCCTCGCAAAGCGACTGGGCATAGGCCAACATATACAATGAGGACGAAACAATATTATATCAGTTCTAACACCTGCTGCGCCACCATGTTCGAATGCCCTCTCTGGTGGGCTGCGCGCACGTCTCATGTTGACAGGTAACTTTGTCTTTGTGAGCGTGGGCCGTGACTGTAGTGCCGTGATCGTTTTGCAGGGTATGGTGGTGTCCATGCTCTGTTGCCTTGCAACCACCCCCAAGTTTTTCGTCATAAGCTGATGAAGTGTTGCAGGCTCAGCTGGTGTATGAGTGTCCTTGCAACTTTAGGTGTAGATGCACCATAGGGCGACTGGTACCATTAGTACAGATCTTATGTCTAGGGTGGATCCTTTGACACTCATACAAGAGTTACTAGGTTGTGGTTGCTCTTCGATCTTAGTCTTTATGTCAGTGATGTTTTGCAGGAGGGAGCCAGCACGACTCTGTGTGGATGTTCCATGTCTTGCTTTTAAAAATGCATTATTAAGATTGCAAATCTGACCAGTGTTTTAGGGCCTAGAAAATGGGGGTCATCTAAAGTGTTGGATAACTCTGCTAAAATATTAAGTGATTTAGAAAGTCTCATCGATAATGTAAATTCAATGTGAAAGTAATTCAGGCACAGAGCTTTATGTTATGTTATGTTACTTTGCATTTATATAGTGCCTCTGTACCATTGGTATGATCTCAAGGCGCTGGTAGGTTGAACGCCCTCGGGAACCATAGTTATGTGATGAAAATGTGCACATTTCGGCTCAGAAAAGATTTTGCCTGTGCAAGAGCCAATGACAATGTACAGGAGGTGCTACTTTAGGCTCATTCTAGGCCCGGTGATGTGAGGAAATAGCCTGGCAAAATGGCTTTCTTTGCCTGCATATGTTCCCCTTCTGCAGATTTTAGAGTTTTGTAACATGCAATGCTAGCAATCTTGGAGAAGTACAGCATATGTGCAGTTTCGGTGCATGTGTGAATGCATTCTTAATTTATTTCCCAAAGGCTCGGGGCAATCTCACAAGTTGTTCCCAGTTTGATTGCACCCCCTAAAACTAAATGCAATCTTTGAAAATACAGGGAGAGGGTGCAATGATGGTCATCAAAGCTCAAATGATGTGTGCATGCTCTGAGGAATGTGCACAGCTGAGAGGAATGAGTGGGGATCCCCTTAAGAGGAAGTCCTCATGTCGACTCGGAGCTCTGCCCAGTTTGTAGCAATTCAAACCTTACTACTAGTGGGTTGTGGAAGCCTACTGCTTTAAATGGACTTCAAGAAACTAGAATGTAGGCCCATGCTGCCCCACACCATCATTGGAACCTGCAGCACCCTCCAGGTTTCCTTTACTACCTGTAGGGTAGGTGCTGCCATGACCCTCTAACGATGCTGCCTGTTACTGAAAGCTATTGTGAGTGTGCCTTCACGATATAAGATAAATGTACATATGTATACGAGCCTCTGCTGGCAAGTCAAGATGTCAGTTGGAAAGTGGGAGTATGTGGGAAAGGAGCTGTTCTCTCACGGTCTGTGTGTCTATTCCAAAAGTGAGTCTCTTGTCTTGGTATGATAAAATAATAAAATATAAGTATAACACTGAGGCATTTTTCTATTTCATCAGAAACCGTTAACTTAATGCTGATTTCCTATGGCTTATAAGCAATGCAATTGCAGGTGTCAATGTCATTGCCAATTTTAATAGCACTCAATTTGTAGGCCTCCAGAGGATATGATATGATAAGTCATTTATAATGCGCCTATACACAAGTGTTTCTGGGCACGACAAGACAAGGAAGGGAAGACAGAAGGAGGA
The DNA here is from genome assembly GCF_040938575.1 of Ambystoma mexicanum. Lineage (NCBI taxonomy): Eukaryota > Metazoa > Chordata > Amphibia > Caudata > Ambystomatidae > Ambystoma > Ambystoma mexicanum. Next base: position 576,187,206 of record NC_090929.1, read on the forward strand.
CAAAACAAGAATCTTACTAGGCCTTGTGTCATTTAGATTGCACATGGGAGAGTGCAAAGGAACACGTAAGTGCTGCCAATGGTGGTGGCTCATAAGTGCAGAGAGTCAGGGGACTGTAGGGTTGCAGATAGCGTGCAGAATCTGCACTTCCACGGGTTTCAAAGCTGTCAAGGAATTCTAAACACTGCAATGGTGCAATTGAATGCAAATATTAAGTAGCAGTAATTGCCATTATAGGCTGACAACCAGAGTTCCATTACTCAATTTAAATCAACAGAAATTATCTCAATGGCAATTCGGCAGATGACCTTAACTAATACACCCGCAACTGGAGCCAGTAGAAATCATCTGTCTAACCAGCTTTTCCAGCAAGCCAACTACACACGTTCGAGAAATAAACGCTAATTATAGTCAGTCACCAGTGGATTAAATGTGAATTAACTCGAAATGGCAGGAATTCTAATCTTGCCCGTCTACAAACACATGCAGTAATGCCACAGCGAAATGGCCTGATTTACTGCTGCGCCATCGTGTTTGAATGCCCTCTCTGGCGGGCTGTGTGCGCGACTCATGTGGACAAGTAACATCCTGAGCATGCATTTAGAGGGTCGCATTTTTAGGTGAAAACGCTGGCACTTTTTTGCAGGGTAGCAAAGACAATAATGTGACAGCCCCAGACCTTTCATGTAGGACTGTGTGAGGACTTTAAAGGGACAGCACTGGGATGTCTTAGTAGGGCAGCAAAGATTGAAAGTGACAGCACTAGCACTTCTCTGCAATCCTGCAAGGACGTGTTAAGTGATAGTGCTGTTCAATCGGCAGAACGGGAATTTCGCTGGGGGTGGGGGCTATGGGATTGAAAGCCGTGCTCTTCTAAATCACTGGGTGTGGGCCGCGGCAGGGCTTCTCTGGAGTGGCTCCTCTCTCTGGCTGGGCTGAGGCTTGGTGAAGAGTTTGCAGCTGCACCGAAGCTGACCATGCATCTGGCCGAAGATGATATACTCCTTATTTCTGTAAATTAAATGATAATTGAAAGACAGTGTGCCCAGGCTGCTCTCTTGCTGCTCCAAATTCTGGGGCAGAACCGGACAGTGGAGAAAATAAACAAAGGCATGGTTACAAAGTTAAATATATTGTGTATTTGTATTTTATTGGGTTTTATTTATTGCTTTTGCCAAAGTGCCACGCAGTAATTACAAGGTATGCAATCAGAAGACAGCTAAGCAGAGCGATGAGATGAGAGTTAATCAGCTTCCAGGTGAAAATGAAAAATATGAAGAGAATGAAAAAGAACAAATGTCTGGAAATCCTTTTCCTTTCTTTTTTTTCAAAATTAAAATATCAGTAATATATGAATTTTGTCCGAGCAGTCATCATATCAAGACTAGACTACTGCAATGTCCTCTTTGCTGGGACTTCCACTAGAAAACTTTGCAAACTACAAGTAATTCAAAATAATGCCCTGCGAGCAGCTCTTAACATTCCTAAAAAAGAACATAGCTCAGCAGCCAGAAGAGATGCTCATTGGCTGCCTATCCATTTTAAAACCCTGTGCATCACCCATAAGTGCCTGTCCAATACAGCCCCTCCCTACCTGTCAGAAAATAGCCAAAGCCAACCCAATAGGACCTACCAGGACACCCTACTCTCACCTCTTACACTTAACAAAAATGAAATGAGTGAATAGCGGGTCGCTCCAGCTTCCCCTACATCACAGTCAACACTGGAACTCCTTCTCCCCTTCATTGAGGGCAGAACATTCCTACTGTGTATTTTGCAAAGTACTAAAAACACAGTTCTTTAACTAAACTCACACACATCCTGAGCTCTACTCCTCTCCCTTTCCACGCAATCTAACTAGGATCTACTCAATTGTATCATATGTGAATTTATCGAAAATAACATGTACTTTTATTTTTTATTTTTATTTTATTGAAAAAGACTTCAGTTTAAGACATAAGAATTAAACTTTTGTTTCATACATTCAATCCTCTACTTTTGCACTCAATTCAACATTTTAATTTGGAAGCTGCCTCCCATTGAACGGATTGAGAAGACGAGGATTTCAATTAGACATCAAGTCATTACGATCATGACAAATATGAAGCCTCGGTTTGATTGTCTCACAGTCCAGGGTTATTTCATTTGAGTTGGATCACTAAAATGGAATCCATATAGTCGACCACTGCACAAGTAAGTTTTATTTTGTTTCCTGAGGCTACATGAGACCACCAAGCATCAATGTCATCATTTAATGGCGCAAATTTCCCCAGATGCTTGGTTCGTTGATCACGGGTACCTGCAAAATGGATTAGTAGATGTTCAGAAGATTCAATTTCTTGCCCGCAAAATCGTCAGAGAGTGTCCTTCACCTCTTTGTCTTGTCAACGCTATTGATTTTCTTTTGTTTTCAGGGCGTTCAATTTGAATCTCAAAAATTGATTACGATGATGGTGTGAAGGGAAATGTAGAAGGCATCTTGGTGGAGTATTCAGTTTGTTTCTGGCGATACCAAAATATAGTGCGGAATGAAGGTTGTTGTGTTGTTCCAGGTTAACTATCCATGACCAGGTTTCCAATTTTTTCTTTGCAATTTGTGTTCCATTCAACAAGTCAGGTATATTGATGTCTGCAGCAGACATGATGTTAGATAACCAACTGTTCCATTCTTGGAGGAGATCAGACTGCGACCTGTCGCTTCCACCAGTAAAAATCAGGTAAGCCTGGTTTGGAGGACACAATAGCATTTTGCACAAGGCTGCAAGGGATTTCCACAGTACCTTAGAGTACAAAGTGTTGAATGCTAATTCATGCCTTATCACAATCATTGAAATGTATTGTGGCAAGTTTAATACTCGGTGCCAAAAGTGCCCGTCGAGCTGTTGCCAAATACGAGCTTTGATATTCCAGCCTGCTTCGGCACCAAAAATGATCAAGAGAACAACCTTTTGCAAGTAAAATGTCAAGACAGGTGCAATGGTAAATTTTCCATGGTCTTTGAGAATTTTGGCAACTTGTAGGGCAAACTGCGTCATCCGTTGTTGAAGGTCGAGAATCTACGGTTGTTCACAAATTGAGTAATTAAATTGGATACCCAGATACCTTATCGATGGAACAACACTAAGGGGTTGGCTTGCAATCCACCATCTGAATGATTTGTCTTTTTTATTACCTGAACCTCCAATAGTCAAGATTTTTGTTTTCGCTGTATTTATTTCAAGGTCGTTAGCAGAAAGGTACTTGTACAGCTTAGTGAGTAACCGCACAGACCGATCTGGGAACAATCCATCAAGGCTAGATTGTCGGCATAAGTTATACATCTCACAGGAACTTTGTTGATATTGGGCGGAGAGCAATGAACTTGATCGAGATGCAGTGGCAGATCCACCAAGAATAATTTGAACAACTCGGCGGCGAGGGGACAACCCTGTTTTACCCCTTTCTCTGTGCTTATTTGGTCAGAAAGGTCGCTGTTGTTGTTTAGTCGAACCCGTATGGACGTATTCGAATGAAGAGCAATGAATGGTTCCAGGATGTCGCTGGGGCACTTCCAGGCAAGTAATTTTGACCAAAGCTTGCCCCGATTAAGACTATCAAAGGCCTGCTTCATATCGATGAAGGTGAAGAACAATTTTCTTTTTGCTTTCATTGCTTGCAAGATTAAGATGGTCAGAATCAACAAGTTTACCTCCACACCTACTCCCTCGGTAAAACCTGTTTGGCATGGATCGAGAATCTGAGCCGACTCTGCCCAGGTGGCCAACTTGCATCTGAGAAATGAACCAAAGATCTTGCCAATGGTATCAAGAAGGGCAATCGGGCGATAATTCATTGGATCGAGCCGGTTGCCCTTCTTGTGGATTGGCACGATTACTGCTCGTGACCAGGACTCAGGTATCCTTTTGGTCTCTGCTATTTGAATGAACAGCTTATTGATGAAAGTGGCCCAAACAGCAACATGCTTTTTCAACATTACGTTCGTAATTGCATCAGGGCCAGCTTCGCGTGAGTTGTTTAGCCCTCTAATTGCCGTTTCAATGTCACAGAGCTCTGTTTTCACCACCCATGACATGTACTTGTAACAATTCCTCGATGCCTCTAGACTGTGTGTGCGCTTTATAAATGAAATAAATAAATAAATAAATAAATAATGTCCTTATTATGGCATCTTCTTAGGGAAACGGGTGACAGGGATGTGTAATGTTTATATTTTTTTTTAAAAACTAGATAATCCATTTAAAGCTCAGGTGAGTCTCTGTTGAATTTTCCTCGAGGTGTGTAATCCCTTCATTTTTCAGATTGGGAGGGGGGCATGGGTTTCGGAGGGGGCGTGAAATGGTTTTCAGGGGGTGGTGGAAGGAGGACAATGCTTCCAGAGTGGAGCCCCAAGGATGTCTGTGCCCCGGGCCCCAGAAACTGTTAAGGTGGCCCTGCCAACACTGTGCTACATTCCAACTTGCAGCCACATATGGGTTACTGTGGTGTGGCCTGGTCTCCAGGATGGGCCAGCACAACTTATGAGTACGTTCTACACAGCTTAGTATTGGCAGTGCATAGTGCATCTCTCCGAATCTAATTACATCGGTTTCGGTTGCCAGGAGGTGCTGTGGCATCCAGAATCACCAGCAATGCCTTAGGAGGTTCCAATGGGATTACAAAGGGATATACGTTCCATCTCTGGCCACCAGTCTCTCCCCATACTAAGCTTTCCAGGCCCTTCAGCCTTCTCCTGGTTTGGCCGCCACACTTCTTCATGTGCTGGCAAAGAGGCCGCAAACTGAGCCGTTTCCGTTCTGCACAGGTGATTAGTCAATGACTCCTTGGACTATTTAGTAATGATTTTTAGATGTAGCTATGATGTGTTCTTTTTCTTTGTCCATATTCACTAGTAGCGGAGAAATTTGAAATACAATTATTAACTTTAATAGAAAACACATATATGGAAAGCTTTGTATCTGATTTTTCCAGCCTCTAACCACTGCAATGAAAGCTGTTATTATTACACAATTTATTGATAATTCATGTTTTGTGTATGCCATGCGAGGGATTCGAAGTTGCGATGTTCAAGCATGCCACAACTCAGAGGAGAGGGCCTAACACGCAAGCTATCCTCTGGAAATCTAAGTTTACACCTGAGCTCCTTGATAGGGGTGTAAATATCGTCATCACCCGGATGCGAACCACATCGTTTTATAGGCGCATTGTCTAGGTTCATAGTTCAAGACGCTCGATTGATGGGTTGCCTGCACATTCAGCACAATGGGTCTAATTTACAAATGTGTTTTTCAAAGGGAAAATCAAAACAAATCCTCAGAATTGCCACTAAGAGTCACATACGTTTCTCTAATGAAGTGCAATGTGTCTACAGCTTAAATAATGATTCCTCCAAGTAGATCTTCGCCCTCCAACCCGCCTTTCCTCCCACCATGGCACTTCCCTTGATTGCAGAACATCCTCAGCCATCGAGCTGCGAGCACCACTCCTTCTTCCAGAGGAAGCGCCATGCAGTCTCTTCCCAACACACCAACTAATCATGATGACGGGGAGAAGCAATGGCCGCCGCAAACAGCGAGGATGCCTTTGCCGGATGCGGTCCATTAACACCATTCATACAGTGGCAGCCAAGGATTGCCTGAATGCTTGGAAAGACAGAGCTTCCACCGTCTGAGTCCTTGACGTTCAGATTTAAAGCGGCATTGGCATAGCTGTGCTGTGAACATAATGAACGATCCTCTTGATTTGCATAATGCGTTGGTTTAGGGGGCACCAGTTTGAACATTCACAGTGTGTCGCAAATAGAAACAAACTGTGTGCATGTTGATGAAATGCATCTCATTTTCTTGCGGTTCACAAGAGCTGCCAGTCATATGTTACAGACCGCGCAGAACAAATGCCGCCGAACATTTCTACCATAAGCATGTAATGTGATTAATTACTAATCATAAAAACAGAAAAAAGCAGGAAATATATCTTATTGATAGCCATGGGTCACTGGCCACAAATTGGTTTTCCAACCTATCCGTGCCCAAACTCAGCAGCATTTTCACAATAAAGTTTTTTTTTGCTTAAGTCATGGTGTCAGGTGGTGTTCAGTTATAAGGGGTGGAGTTCTCTAAGTTCATGACCATGGTCACAGGTTCATGGCTCAAATCTCTCAAAACATGGCTCTTTCAACAACACCTGACCAAGGACTAATACCAATGGGCGCACATACCAACGCACAGACATCACAGTACTGCGCTACTGTTAAAAGATGTCAACCCAAATGCCGGCTACCCACACTCTGTACAGAGCTCGACTGCTCTCGAGGCAGGTCCGTGCTTTAAACAATAAAATAAAATACATGTTTACAAAATACTGAGCGAGCATTCAGAGGATTTCGAGAGATCCACTCCCAACATTTTTGTATGTAGTACATGGGGCCAAATTGAATACTTTAAAGCATGTTTTTCAAGTATTGTCCCTTAAATGTGATATGTCGTAGATGTGCCCAGCTAGACAGACAGGGAATCGAGGACCCATCAGCGCTAGGGCTGGTGACCTCTGTTATAATACCATCCATAAACAAGACTCTTGCCAGAGGAGTTGTACTTAAATGTTCGTGATAGATTTGAAAAGATGTATACAACAAAAAATGGTATGTAACCACTCTTTCGGATGTCACCAAAAGTATCGAGCATTAGAGGTATGTATTTGCTGCATGTAATCCAGATCAGGCCTCCTTGCAGGTTGATTATAACATTGGATCTTTGTGTGTTCTGCATCGGATAGGAGGTAAGACTTGATTAACTGCTTGTCCCTCTTCCTCACCCCAGTCCTTACAGTGTGAGGCTTCCAACTCGGGGGACAGGAACCTACTGTATTTTTTTTATCTAATCAAGATCACTAATGAGGGTGACCCTGGCTCCTACCTTACAGCGGGGAAGGGATAAGGACCACCTCATAATTCCTTCATCCTGCCCAATATTCAAAGAGCAGAACTTCCCAGTTAACCCCATGATGGGGCGGGGGAGGTAGGTTTAAGGACTGGGGCAAGGAAGAAAAGGACTCAGAGTAATGTGATTAGCGGTAAGTAACCAGAAAATTACATCCTCGTCCTTCCTCCTTGCCCCAGTCCTTACAGTATAAGGATATACCCAGCAAAGACAGGGAGAATTGAATATCAAACACATGCAGTACAACACAACAAAGCTTAATGAAACACATCTTCACTCATTAAAAAAAAACACTGCCAACCCGGTGAGGAATTCGACCATCCGCACGGGAAAAGTGCACTTACCGTTTTGTTTATTTTAAAAAGAATGAATATTGGGGTGACGTATTTGTATCTCCATTGTGAAACCTTGCTGGCGGCGGCGAATACTGAAGAATGTTAATTAGCAGGCATCAGGGAAGGCCTGGGTGCAGGAAGTGACAATGGAGACCAGACACCTCTTTGTAATATAATGTGTCAACTTGGTATTAGCACCCCTCCTTGGTATGAAAGGGCAGTGAATGTCCTAGTTCGAACCACTCCTTTCAGAGCAGGGAAGTGCGTGAATTGTAGGAGACGAAAGTCTGCCTGCAACCACCTACTTCAAAGGAGGCCCATGTTGTGATCAAGCGCCGCATAGGGCTCAGTTAATTAGGGAGACACTTTGATGTACAACAGACAGGAAGACACAGGATTGGCACATTAAGGTGGGCTTAGCCTACACCAATCACTGGGACCCATTTTGCTTTAAAAGAGGGCTGAACAGATCACTGATTCGATCATCTGAAGACTTCATAAGGAGTATGAAGGACTCATTTTGACCCAAGCTGAAGGTACAGTCTACCTTACATCTTCCGCCAGTGAAGGAAGGCCAGGAGTTCCAAGAGGGAAGCAAGATTCCTCCCCTAAACATCTCCCAGGGAACAGAGGAAGATACCGGACTCAGAGGACCCGTCCTGCAGCTCCAGAACCGGTACCAAGCCAGCACATACCATGCCCTGCTAGGTTCTGACACCAAGCTTCCTAGGTGGGAAGTACTGGTGAGTTTCTGGACAAAAGACAAGGCCATTGTCTGCTAACACCCTCCTGAGCTTGTGGCCGTCCGCCTTGAAAGGACACAAGCCCTGCGAAGAAGCTAAGAGGAGTGCCAAGCAAGCATCATCCAGCGTCCATCTTTTTAAGGACAATTTCGAGACAGTCGATTCCTCGAACCACATCTGGCTGCAACGCTGACTGTTGTCATGCCACTACAAACTACAAAATCCTTGTGGAAAATGTGATAGGCTTAAGGGGAACATCTAAGTATACGTTCCATACTAGTCTAAAAAGTGATAGGCTCTTCAAAATCAGGTGGGGCTACTAAGCCCACCCTTCAAACAGGTCACTATGAACGTCACTAAATACACAACATCCCATTGGTTATACAAACTATAGAGCTCTTAATTACGTGGCCCCCTACAATTGGTTGGTACTCTTACATCTGTCAGTACTTTTCCACCCACGTTAGCAGCACACAGGCTAGACTTCCAGGTGCTGGTGAGCTGGTCATAACCATAGCTTCTTACTAATTAGCATATGATCTATCATCACCTCAGTGGTGCCATTCATCATGCCTGTACATACCTTACTGTACTTTTATCTATTCTATGTTTGTAAATTACCTGACTCTGTAACTTAAGATATGCGCCCAGATGCCTTTGGCCAGGCGCGCTATACAAATAAACAAAATACAAATATAAATAAGTGTTCTGCATGTCAATTAAGGCTTTAAACTTGGTCTTGGAAATGTTCCTTGCTCTGGAGAATTCAGGGGAGTAGAGGCAAGCTATGCCCCACTGTGTAGGTGTGGTTCATCATGTTTGTCCAGTTCCATCCATCCACGTGATTGAAGATGACAAATTTGAGCTCTGGTGCATTTAAAATATTACTATTTAATAAACCTCTGATGTCTTCCTTGGTTTCGTCCATGCCTTCTGAGCAGGAGTTTCATTTTTTCACACGATTGTAACTAATGCCTGCTCATCCCAGTCCGATAAGACCTTGGCTTCTTGGGGCTGTTCCAGCCTCGGCTTTCCAAGATTCACTTCTGTAATTCAATTGTTTTTTCAACTGCGACCCACTGGAAAAGGCCTTCCTTCTCTGGTCCAGCTCTGCTATAACACGCTGTGGAAACATCCATTCTTTATTTACTCCTACATATGTATACATTGGCGCTTGCCGCAATCTATTCACTACATAGATAGCCTCAAGAATACTTTGTCTGCTTGCGTTTCTTTGCATCTGTACACGTGTAAAATAACTTGGTATCTTCATTTTTTCTGTAGCATAAGCTTCTTCATCTCGAGCCCGATATGTCACTCATCTTTGATACTTTCTTGATGCCTTATAGAATATCTCTATTCTCTTTTCTCTGCATCTCTTCTTAGTGTGTCAGTATTACTTCATATGATGTCACCAATCTGCTCTTTTGCCCGTTTTTCATGCTTCTTCTGAGATTTCATTGAAATGGCCATCATACTGTTCTGTATGCAGGTATGGCTTTCTCAAAGGGAACCTTGCTTCCAGGATTCTTCTTGGTATCGGTATTTTCACTGGTAGTGCACATGTTTCACACTCTGGTTCCCAACATATAGGCAATATGAGTGAGATGCTTGAGGTGGGGGTACTTGGCTCCTTCTGTACAGTAGTGTGCTAGAACTTTCTGTTGTAGTAATACTAAAGATGATATTTGTATGCAACATTGACTGGATTATCATTCGGTAATAATTGTATTTTTGCTGTGTTGCAACTAACCAACGATCCACGACCTAGATAAGCCTGCCATCCTGTCCACGTTACCAAAATTGGACAAGGAGGTCTTATAATTTACTTGTATTCCAATCTTTTTGGATCCCTTCTGGTGTACTAGAGGTGTGAGGTTGATTGATGGTTTAGAAACAAATATTCATCCCTGGATCGCTGGTGCCCCAGAAGTTGATTCGTCAAAGACCCAAATGACTGCCTTGGAACACCGACATACAACTTATAATGGGTGATACACAAGTGGCTGCTCTACAAATCCCTGACCAGACACCCTTGAAGGGTGCCCGAGAAGCCAACACATCCTCAGTGGACCTAACCTGCACACCCTCAGGAGGGGGAAGATAAGACACAATATAAGCCACCCCAATGACAGTTCTCAGCCATCTACTGAAGGTGGCCGTATTAGACTGACAACCAGCACACCATGGTCAAAGAGTGACAAACACTTTCTCACATTGCCAGGAATTAACTAAGGGTTGGGAGAACAATGTCAATGTCCTCTAAATGTGAAAGTCTAAAATTAGCTTGAGCTGAAAGAGAGGCGGAGGGGATAGGACTAGCCCTCGGATACAAACCTCAAAGACGGATCAGAGACGACCAAAGCCCATAACCTTTTTAACCTATGGGAAGATGCCAAAGCCACCAAAAACAAATTATTGTGAGACAAACGAATGATATGAAGCTCTTCCAAAGCCACGTGAAGGAAAACAAAGTCTCACATAGGGTCGCAGGACAGGGGTCAACAATATTCTTGAGACACCAGGAGCCAAAAGAATGCCAGTGCCTAACATAAGTCTTGAGTGTAGACATGCACCTTTAACCCTGGCAAGGGTTGATGTTAACCCCACCTTCTCAAGATCTTACCACTCAGATGCCAAGCCATCAAGCACACTGGGACACGTTTGGGCCAGTAAGGATGGGCCTCCCCCAGGGACTTACAAACTTCTTCTTCGAGTTGCATGTTTGCATGTGTATATATGCATATATACAGGACAGGGTAGACTAAAGGAGCTAATACAGGCAACAATCTAGAACACCAGATCCAGTTTACACAGTAGCCCAGGCATTTACACAATGGTTGGTCCTATCCACTTAGAGGGTATCTTGTTCAATGTTAAGAGAGTTACAATCTACTTCTTTCTAATGCAGATCCCCTGTTTACATTTGGTAGCTAGTGTAGCATGAATGAGAGGAAGGGTAATGTTGCATTGCTTTTATGGTCACAGAGTGTACACACAGCAGCTGCACAGTTTAGGGGTGAGTGTATGGTACTCATGCTGGCTCCTCTGACATTTTTACTCAAACATCTTAACAGCATGTGTACAGTTGTAAATGCAAGAAAAAAAGTCAGTCAACAGTCCACTTCAGATAAGCATTCTCGCTCGTCAATATCTCTCTTTTGTAGTGTAAATAGCTGTTAATGGGTGAGGCTGTACCTACTCCTGCTCCAAGAGAATCCCTGTGGGCAACAAAGCACACCTTGGACATATGATGAGCCCTGAAAGCCCCTCCATACTTTTGTAATGACAGCCTTAACCCTTTAAATGCCAGCGACGAGCCGGCTCGTCGGTAAAAACCGCTCCAGGTTGCCACCGACGAGCCGGCTCGTCGGTGGCACTTAAGGGGTTAATGAGGGGGAAATGTTGGCGGGTTTGGGCGGTGAATACCGCGATTTTAAAAAAAAGCCATTGGCACTGGGGGGGAACCTCAATGGCACTTAAGAGGTTAAAATCTGGAATATTAAAGCATGGCTGTTATTGCACTAGTTTCATCATCTAGCTGTGGCACAAGCACACAGCTTTGTAAGGAAATCCCCCTGAGACCCTTTGCTATTAATGTCCATAGAGACTGCAGACCCAAGCTTGCATTGTAATTGGAAACTCGATCCTATGCCTGCAGCCAAATCCCCTGTCTGTCAATGCCAACACACTGCTCTTCACCAATCTGTAGCCACAGCAAGTTTTAGGCTAGGGTGCTGTACATTTTCAGCAACCCATACTCAGCCCTCTATGTTTTCTGCTACTCATTTCTTAGTGAAGTTTACATTGCAGGGCTGCCGCATCCCTGAGATACTGAAAGACTGGTGACACATAAAAATTTGGTAAATTGTGGTCAACAAAGTTGGGGGGGGAAGGGAGTCATTTCATACTGGACTGTGTGAGAAGAAATTGGGATTTGTGGAAGACATTAGGATAGAGAGCTAGGCCAAATGAGTAGGGAATTGGTTCCCTGCCCCGAACAATGCCTGACAAACCCATTACTCCTAGACACGCAAAAGATCCAGCAGGTCACTGAGCATAGCACATGAGCATTTTAGAGTGAGGTTTGAGGCAGCTCTCATCCTATCAACCAACATACTAAGAAAGATGAACTGGGAAACTGTGTCCTCAAATGTCAAGTAGCCCTTCTACTGAACCAAACGTTCTTACCTCCCATAGCCCTCAGCAGATATCTCATGATACTATCTGACTTTTCAGACTGCCCCTTTCACTCATCTGACATGTCACAGATTCTGTTTATGTTCCTCGTGGTGCACAATTCATCTATTTGAGAGAGAGAGAGAAAGAGAGAGAGAGAGAGAGAAAGAGAGAGGGAGAAAGAGAGAGAGAGAGAGAGAGAGAGAGAGAGAGAGAGAGAGAGAGAGAGAAAGAAAGAGAGAGAGAGGGAGAAAGCAAGAGACAAATATTGAGATTGACCGGTGGTATTGCACACTAAAGAAATTGAACCTGTCTGCAAATGGCCATGGGGAGGAGCGCAGGGTTGCAGGTCGTTTTCCTTTGTAAGGCCTAATCCTCCCCTTCACCTGTCTATCCAAGTCCCCTATAATATCTTCTACCACCTTACCCTACACACACACACACACACACCACCCACAGACGGCCAACTCAGGCCTAGCCATTAGCAAATTAGCTGTTTCTTAGCAATTACTAAACTCACCTATGTAGCTCTACCACACGCTCCTACATAAGCGAATAAGCGGATCAAAAGGACTTGGGCTCTTCCCTATGGATAACATACTGCTGAACAAGTTTCTCTGCCAAACTCATAAAAAGCAGATTGGAACTTAGGAACCGGGTACTTCCAAAATGCACCCATCCTCAATACAGGTTTGTATCTGCCTCTCCCACCATCCCACGTGATTGCCACTGCCCTTTTTTTCTTATAGAGCCACATGTTGTGAGGCTGCCAATAGTGGCAGAAAGGTGCTATAAAAACCCATTTAGATTATATTACATATGCCCAGCTAATAAGGAGTTCAATTTCAGTCAGTCAGCAACCGCTGTACATCTGTGAATAGGTTCCTTACACTCTGAGCTATTCTTACATTATTTCATGGTGCTTATCGACACTTCATATCCTTGCGGTTGACCTGAAAACACCTTTGTATACCATACAGTAGCCTATAAAGTCACATACCACATCTTATGCTCTCAGCCTTTTCCATTCTTCCCCCTGGTAACTCCTGCCACCCATATCTCTTCAGAAAGTGAGCACAGCATTGTTGAGCAGCCAGGTTGCTACATCGCCACAGATCTTACTATTTTTCTGATGATCTTCACTTCAATAATCTTCAACAGCATTACTTCCATCCGTGTCTGCATCCGCCACCTTTATCTATTATTATTATTATTATTATTATTATTATTATTATTATTATTATTATTATTACTACTATTAGTGTATGCTACATGAATTGATCTTGATGTGATGTCTGAAAAGTAACACAGCCTCCATTTTGCGTCAAGAGTGACCCTTCTGTGTATTACCGCAGCTGTGAACACAACCTGCAAGTACACATAACACAAACATCGGTAAAACACATCCTCTGCCACCAGCCATTCAGGTATGCTTGTCACTGTAACAGAAATGTTACTGGACAGTGAGAAACGGGATACAGTTTAACCCCTCAGCACTCCGCAGAAGGTGGGGTGTGCTGATCTCACAATGTGAAGTGTAGAAAGGATAAAAAAGTATCCTTCAACCCTTGGGAACAATAGTTCACACAAGGAAAATAAGAGAAAAGAAAAAGGGAAGCCCAAAGGGCTCCCCAGCAACATTAAACAGAAAGTGCTGTGTGCTGCAACAGTAAAATGTAGACCCCCAAAAAGTTATAGGAAAGTATGACCCCAAAAATAAGGTATAGACAGACATATAAAGGACTCCCATAGAGAGAGTGCAGGAAAGGGTGAGTGGGGAAAAAAACATCCCACTCACTCAAGAACATATAAAAAGAATCCAAAAGTGTAACAAAAAGGTGCTGGGGGACTAACAGCTGAAGGGGATTTGGCATAATTACAAAAACCTAATCTAACACTCCCTTGCAAAATATATCCCATAGTCTGAATTGTATAGGATTTAAGTGTTACGAAATGATTTCTGCTTGGCAGGAGTACAAGGACGAGTGTATGCCACTCAGCCTCACACAAACAAAGAGCCAACACAATCCTAAAGGTAAGAAAGGTACAGTTAAGAGATATACCTCCTTTGCCATTTGTGGTAACATGGCCAGAGGGAAGGATAGGCTCTCAAGAGGGGTGTGAATGTGGTCCAGTAGCAACACAAAGAGCAATGTTTAACAGTCCAAATTAAAGGAATGTCCAATCAAGGTTCTATAAAAATATATTTTTTAATCAAACACACCATGTACACTAATAACTAAATATGGAACACCATAAAAACCACCCCTGGAGAAAGAAAACTGAATATGCAAAGATAGATCAGATGCAGCACTCTGGGTAATGAGACAGTGGGAGAAAGGGCAGTGAAAGACCAGAATTTTCAAAGGATATGTTCTTGAGGTTACAAAAGGGATTAAAATAACCTATCCAGTCTGTAGGGCCCAAAGATGGACCAGGGAGGCAGATACAAATCAATAATACCTTTCATAAGGTCTTGGCGGTTTGACAGCCTCAAACCAGGCTTTTCAGCATCGATTGCGAGTTCTTTGCAGTTTGAGCTGTGGCAGGCGCAGTGGTTCAGCAGCAAGCTGGTGTCAAGTTTTGGTAGAATGTAAGGTGGCTGCAGTCTCAAATTGTTTACTCACACTGTGCGGAACGGGCGGTCACCAGGTTAGGTCGGCGGTCGAAGTTCGACAGTCGTGAGCTGCTACCAGAATGTGCAGGGCAATTGATTCTATGTGGAGCATCGGAGTTTATAATTCGTAAAATACCAGTGTCAGGACAATTGACTTACAGTAGCGGCAATGGCAATGATGCTGCTTCAGATGGGGGCTCAAGCAATGCGAGGCAGCGGTGCTTCATTGGTTCAAGGCAAAGCAATGACTTGCTTCAGCTGGCGTTGTGCAGCAGTGAAAATATTCAAACAGGTAAATGGTAGTTCGAACAACAATGAAGACCAAAGGCGGCATCAAAGGGTCCTGATAGTTCATTTGATATCGAACACGCAGATTGGAGTCCAAAGGATGATTCAAAGAAGTGGTGTGGGACTCTTTCTTTTAAAGGCAAAAGTCCATAGATGATTCGGCTAAAGCTAGTCTGCTTTAGGGGTACAATCCCTGCTCTTGAAAGGAGTAGACTTTGCCCTTCTGGCATCACACCCAAAGTGCTTTGTGCTACAAGAACCGGAGGAGCAGGAAAGAGAAAGAGAGGCAGAGAGAAGCAAGATGGCAGAAATGTCCCTAACTTGTACAGATCTCCCTCAGACTTACCTAACCCTACCCCCTTTCCTTCTCAATAGAATCAAAGGCCATTAGAAATGCAGCACTCAGTTGTGATGCCTAGGCCTTTGTGACTGGGTGTGCCCTTTGATTCCTGTTCCCTTGCCAGCTTTCTGTGGAGCGGCTGTCTCTGAGGAAAGGGTGTTGCCTGCCCTTTCAAAGGAACACAGAGGTCATCCCCTAATGCCATAGTCCTGCAGGTGGGCAGGGGGGAGCCTGGTCCGGAATGAATACACATAACCCTTTCACAGCTGAACTAGGCCCGCGGGTCAGACACATGTGTTATATCCATTTAATGTGGCTGGAATAACTCAGAGATGCTGGCCACCATACACTAAATCAGGGATGCCTTATTTTTACAGCTTACCATGAAACTAGGCTAGGACCCCCAGAGTTATGCTTTTTATGGAACCGCAGTTCACAACTTAAAATGCACCCCCTGCACAACAGAGTCCTGGCTGTCACTGCACCTGTTAAGGGGGTACCTGTGACCCCTGAGCCTGCTCTCTGCCACTGATAGAACAGGTGTTGCAAATCAAAATACTGGTGCAGCAGGGCACAAGTTCACACTATGCTGTTGGCAAGGAGCTTACAAAGGGGGACACTGATCAAAAGATTTCTCTTTCAGAGATGGAATAACCTACATCATTTCATTATTTAATTACAATAAAAAAGCCAGGGTCCCTACACCCTTGCACAATGGCAATTTCTCGCATTAAGACCACCACTTTCCATTGGTCAGAATTAATTTTGGGAATTCATTGGTGGAATGAAACCAAAGGATTTATTGGTGGGAAAATAAGTGAACATAGACGCACTCCACATTACGACACTAGAACACTTATTCACAGTATTAGACAGCTAGTGGGCTCAGTGCTCACCCAGGTTTACTTAAAGCCAGAAGTTTGTATCGTGGCATGTCAGACGAAGCCTTATATCTTTTATGGTAAACATAGCATAGCTATTCAAGGCCCAACTTCAATCTGCTATGGTTATTTTTCTCTTCTGAGTAATGCTGACTGGAAAGGGGATTTGCGTTTTCATGTCAGTAGTGCGAAGTGTTAGGAAATGTATGCAGGCAGGCAAAAGGTGGATTTTTCTAGATATTTTCAGTAGTGTATTCTTTAGATTATGCAAATGAATCGCTTATCACTGTCAGGCTGAGTTAGTATTAAAACTATTTGAATCTGGGGAACTGAATATGTTGCAAAATAATAGCTACCTATTGTTTCATTATTTCAGTTAAGAGAGAAACATTAGAAGAGCAGACTTTTTGAGTTAACACAAGGCACCCAGCATCTTCATTGACAGCATCGTCCATTAAATCATCTGGCCAAAGCCAGCGTTAAAGACAGCCTAGTTTAGGAACATTAGAGATGGACGCGGCCCAAGTAACTGAAGTGGCATGTGTTTAGATAATCATCATAAAATTGCCTCGGCCTTACACACATGGGGCCTTATCAACGAAAGGCCCAGGCTTCCCCTAGCTCGGCACAAACAGCCTGCACCAGGTGCAACACAGGGCATTGTGCCCAGTTACTGATGACGCGTGCCGGTGCCGAGAGCGCCAGCTGTCGCTTGGGAGTGGTGCTGCAGCTGGCATGTGCTCCGAATGCTGTGTTGCCCACGCTGCCCACACTAATGCTGTCAGCGCTGCTTCGTTGGATGTTGGTGTTTATTTGTGTTTCGTGTGTATGTTTGCGCTGCTGACCTAAAAAGTCTCACAGGGATAGAAACACATTTAAATACAATATTATATGCCTTTGCTATTAATCTTAAAACAACACGTATTCAAGTGCGGAGCCAAGCCAGGGCCTCTACCCCCATGTCCAGTCAGTTCCCTTGCAGGTCCTCGGTGTAAAAGAGAAACTGTCCCGGGCTCACCTGCTGCTTGGCTGTAGTATAAACACCACACAGCCAAGAATCAGTAGCAATTTACGTTCATCTAGCTCCTTTGCTCACAAAATTGGACTGACCTAGGCGGGTTCAAGGCGCTTCACAGTAAACTGCAGGGTCTGTTAGCTGGTTTGTGCTCTTGCGGTGTTTAATCTTTGGGGGGAGCAGACCCACTAACTCCATCTTCTGTAAAAAAAAAAAAAAAAGAATCACACGCTATTTTATGTGACCACAATCAGTGGTGGAAATTGAACAAATGTGGAGAGGGATGCCACAAGGGCTGGGGTGGACGGTGGAGTTTGGAGGAGGGAGCCGAGTTCTGAGTAGGCGGAGTTCAGAGGGGGTAGGGCTGTCAGTTTACCTTCAATCAAAGGAAATGTTCTAAATAATAGTAAAAAGAATGTGCAATTTCTTTCATGCTGCTTCTTTTCCAAACTCCACAATTTATATCAAGTGCACTTTAACCACTTCCATGGCAGTGGTGCACCTATGTTATCATTAACACTTGAAAATCGCTTTGCGGTCCCATCATCTGATGCGGTGTGAAGGCAAGCAGCAAGCGCTGGGGTAGAGCTTACAGTCAGGATTAAGGGCGGAGCCACACTGAATTTATCTTTTTTAGTGTTTCTAAAATAAATCAACACACACCGCACCAGACACTGTCCACCCACATGTACCCTTTCCTTCTTCCCTGAAAAGCAGCACATGGCCAAAATCAGGGAAAAATAACCACTCCAGTCTCCATGATTGCAACAATTCTTGCCACATGATATCCTGGGCAAATATTCCCAACGCACTTGCACTCATCTACCCTCCTCACCCTCCTTTTTGGCTTCCAACAATGCTCTGCTTTATAACAAAGATGGCTCTAAAAGTGCACAAACTATAGCAAGCTACACACACAAATATATAAATATAAGGATTTATATATTTGTGTGCGTAGGTTACTATGGTTTGAAACCATAGTAAGCTACAAACACCATTGGTTTGTGTACTTTGTAATCACAGAAACATGTTAAGATAAATATCCGAAGCCAAGGCAATCATCAATTACGGAGCCCACGAATGTGGGACGTGATCAGATTCACAAAGCTTGTGCCTACATCTTAATTCCCGGGCAGTCTCCACTTCCAAGGAAATTACCCACCCAACCCCTGCGCCGTGGAACGGGGGTCTGCTCTATGTCTCACCTGCCCGCAACCATCCATCGGATCCGCTTTTGCTCCCTATCCTATACACACACACACACAGACACATCCCTGCTAAACACAGGGTGCACAGAAACATGCCTGAACACAAGGGCTGGGACATTAAAAAAAATACACCCTACTAAAAACAGCAGTTCCAAGCCACCGCACACAAGAGGCATGGGCTGTGTGGGAGGGGGCACATGTGGAGCATATGGGGACACTAGATGTGAAGGGGGAGCCTGGAGAGACAGTCCCCGGGCCCACAGCAGATATGACGGGTAATCCACTGCTCCCGAGTAATCTCATATCAGGTGGGACCTGCTCATCCAGCGTTGCATTCTCCATGGATACCCTTGCCTCACATTTAGATAAAATTGTGAAGATTAGCCCTCTGGCACATTTAGACAGGATTGTGCAGATTAGCCTGGCATCACTTTGAGATAGATTTGTGAAGATTAGCCTTGCGTCACATTTAGATAGAATTGCGAAGATTAACCTTGTGTCACATTTAGATAGATGTGTGAAGATTAACCTTGTGTCACTTTGAGATAGAATTGTGAAGATAAGCCTTGCATCACTTTGAGATAGCATCGTGAATATTAGCTTTGCGTCACATTTGGACAGAATTGTGAAGATTATTAGCCTTGTGTCACTTTGAGATAGAATCTTGAAGATGAGCTTTGTGTCACTTTGAGATAGATTTGTGAAGATTAGCCTTGCGTGACATTTAGATTGAACCGTGAAAATTACCCACCAAGAATAACCCTCAGACTACCCAATGTACTTATCACCCCGCTCCTGCTCCCCTCCAACACACCTCCCAAGTACCATACACACCCTTTGAGCCAGCCAACTACACACAAACAAACCCCAGGCACTGGACCTTACCCTTACGGATACAACCAGCCAGTGCGCACAACCACAACCTTAAATACCAGCCCATCTACACATAAAACACACTAACACACACCCAACATAACAAACACTCATCATACAACAAGTAACCCAGGCATTGGGCCTCACCCTTATGGATACAACAAGCTAGTGCGCGCATTCAACCCATCTGCAAGCCAACACACACAGACGCCAGTTTCTCCTGGTTCTGGACCTATCATATTACTCTACCCTCACTAACCCACCCATCCTCTTACTTGCATTGCCACATTAGCGCTGGCAGATTGCCTCTGCTGTGGTAGTGGTGCACGGTATAAATCAACATAACATAACGTAGCACGGCAAGCGCTTTTGTTTTTATTTTATTTTTTACAATCGAGAACTTTGGTTTCTTATGGGTTTGGGGCTGAGGCTGGCCGAATCCAGAGAACCGGCTACAGATCTGATGCCGGATCTCGGATACAGTGAGAGCCGGCCCCAGCGCAGACCACAATAAAATGGCATTTTATTTCTTCTGAGTCATGGCGTCTGTGTTGGTAAGTGCCACTCTAGGGGCTCGTAGAGACTGGGATTCATATTGTTAAAGGGCGCCAGATAAGAGATATGTGATGTAGAGGTAGGCTAATCTACGGGAGGTGGGAGGCAGCCCGGTGCTGATAACCGTGCTGTGGTTCTGAGCCTGGGTACACTGTGAAGACGGACACGGCTAGCTAGTTGAGACAGTACAATGACCCATTAAAGAGGGGAGGTTGCTATACCTGATTGGCTATCCCATTTCCTGGAAGAGACATGGTGCAGACAATGATACCTGAATCTTTAGCCATTTCTGTCACACTTGAAGTTAACTCGACTGGCAGATGTCACATACGATGTCCCATTTTCAGGTAGGCCAATCACTGCTTGCCTATCAATTCAAATTACCAGTGTGTTTGATGCAGGCTTCAAGGACTATGATGTTATACATGTTCTTTGTGATTGAGAGGGAAGCCTGCAATTCAGCGACCTTCACATGGGTGCATGAGTGATGCTTGTGCTGCAGGTCTTCCTACCGTACATCCTGGTTGATAAGATCTCAACTGGGGGGAGGTTACAATGCCTTTGCCATGTGTATTATATGGAAGCCTGCACGCAGCTGCCTATGCTGTGTGCATTTGAGTGGCGTTTTTACCAATGCTATACCTCTTTCTGAAACTATAATGTGGGTCTGAGGACTCATACCATTAAATAGAACATGTGCTTTCCCGACTGGCCGACGGCATTCATTCATCCAGGACCTGTGCCCTGCTAGTTTGGGGCTGCCTCGTCTTGTTGCTTGGGAACACGCCCTCCACCCTTCCACATCAAGCCAGGAGCTGCCTCAATAGAGTTACGAAAATATAGTCATGCTTCATCATTATTAGTAGTAGTACAATTATTTATTGAGCACAATTCATTACCTGAAAAAACAGTTTCAGGGTGCTAATTAGCTGATAAGATAGCTCAGCTGGTTGAGTGCTCGCTGCTGTGATCTGAGCGTGATCTGCAGGTCGCAGGTTCGAATCCCGGCAAGGCCAACTCAGCCTTTCATCCTTCTGAGGTCGATAAATGAGTACCAATTTCGGTTGGGTGATATTGTATGTCAATATGTGCTCTGTAAAGCGCTTTGGATTAAGGCACTATATAGAATAACACATCATTATAATTAATTAGCATAACAACAATACCTTCGACAAGTTCTGTAGCACCTCCATCCCAAACTCATTCTTATGAGCAGATGGCTGGTCACTGATCATCCGCATCTGCACAGCTTATGTTCCATTGCAGGGCAGATAGCTCACTACGGTAGGTGCTTGCTCCTGAGATCACGTTACCCAGGATACATGTTTCAAGTTCCAGAAGCAGCACCCGTTCAGTTGTTCATCCTTCCTTGGTTTATAAATTGTGCACCAATAATGTGGCTGCAATTTACACTGATGCTGTGGAGCAGGGAGGCACCCTCCCAGTTATATTTATTTTGAACATGGACTATGCAGAGTGCCTTTGTACATTCATTCCGAGCAAAGTGGTTTAGGGAGCAAATGGAACTGTAAAACAACAAAGAGCAATTTTAGCGATGTGTGTTGAAATCTTATTGTTATGTGTCAGTGCTCCTGAGTGTAGAGATGCCCACGGTGATGTGTGTGAGTGGAGGGGAACATCTTTAGAGTTTTGGGACGGGGCTGCAGGCTCTGCACCACTGTATTTGGGGGAAGCTTGCATCACCACTGCGTCCCCTGCGTGCTGCGCTCCCTCTGTCCATAGGACCAAATGAACTACGAGATTTAAACTGCCTCCTTTGCAAGAAATTCCAGAAAGTGTTTAACCCAATGATGCTAATATACAGTACATAACATCATGCATGAATATTGAAAGGTTCTTCGCATTTACATGTGAAGCAGGCTATTCACTGTACAATACCTGCATGACTTGTAGTCTTGCATATTTGTGTGATTTGTGAAGGGTTGTATTATGAATAGCTGCTAAATGTCGTTTTTTAAAATGTTTTAATTCCTTGCACATTTACTTCCCACAATGTGAGCATCAACTCTTATTAAAGTAGAGCAAATACAGGGAACCTCAATGCTCTATTTAATTTTGAGAAACTCCAACCTTTTAAGGTTAGAGGAATTGTGGATTACGGAAATGCAGATGGTTCCATCAATACTGAGAACGATAGTGGTTCCTCGCATAGCTCTTGTGCTTTAACCAGTAGGAGGAATTGTGCTTCCTGAGGTGGCAAAGATGCTGTATATACTGCAAGCATTCATAGTTTCAGCAGTGGCCATGTTTAGAGGAATTTCTGGTGAAGTGTTGTCTCTAGAGCTTTAAATGCAGGCAGCAAAAGTGGTTAGTGGCATGGTTCTGGTTTTTTACCTGCTTGGACCAAGTGGTTTTCAGCTTACGGTTACGATGCTAATTATACATTGCACCTATCCATTAAAGTCATCACAGATAACACAGAAACACCAGACCTGTCTATAATTTTATAAATCACTTTTAATTATCAATATCAAAAATATGTTTTAATAATAACAAAGTGATATGTTACAATAAAGACATTTCCCCATGCTCACCCTTCCATGTGACACAAACAATGTTTATAGTCACTCCTATGAACTCATTTACTGAAACACAACCACAAAATAGGCAGAAGTAAATGTTGTTTTTACTCCTGCTAATCCTTGTATTGCTGTTTATAGTAATGTTCTCAAAGGCACATTGTGCTTCCTTTTTTCTCGATATACCATTAGTGCAAATCACTATTCACTCAACATGTTTCAGTTCCTTGCATAACATATATTGGAATTTTCATCAGGAGAACAAGTTGTACTATTACGCCAATATCTCAGTTAATTAAGGAGTATTTTAAACACGTTTAAGTGAAGCAGCCATCATTTGGTGTCCATTTTAAATATCACGGCCACAGGCCTCAGAACACAAAAACCACACCATCTAGTTATGGGGGCAATGGGTCACTAGATTCACTTATGTCCCATTGGGACCCATAAACACAGGGGTCCTGCCTGGGCTCAGTCCTGGTGCCTTTGGCGCCAGGCTCATATAGAGATGTGAGCAGGAACATTTTATTTCAGTGCAGGAGTGCTTTTACTTTATTTCAGTACAGAGGGGGCTTTTATTTTACAAGAACTTTCCAGGAGCTGAAAGCCTTTATTCCAGAGAACATCCTCATGTGCTGACTCATTGGGTGTGGCTCCCTAGGTCTGTTCTTCATGTGCTGGCTCATCGGGTGTGGCAGGCAGGTTTAGCTTCAGACACTCAGCTATATAAGCTGTTCCATACTTAAGGCCGGTGTTTCGCGTTACTGTGCACTTGCGTGCAACGTGACGCTCACCGCCGCTTGGAGCAGTTTACTTACCTTTGAAACCAGGTGTTCTCCTGCATATTCACCTCCAGGAAACCGATGCTTTATCGCTTCATCTGCAGACTCATCTCCTGACATCCAGTGATCTTGATCCAACGCCGCAGCACCACGCTCCACATCCACAAACTCAGACACTGTGAAGAAGAAGAAATGCAAGGTTAGAACATCCATCCTAGGGCCGCGCTGCAGTTGAACCCCGCGCGCCCCCTAGTTAACAACTTACCAGCTACTGTACCGCTGCAGCTTGGTTCCTCATTCCTCGTCCAGCTGCCGCCTCGAGCTCCGCAGCGTCTGCCGGGCCGGCAACATCACCTGCAAGGGAAGAAAGCAAAAGAACAAACATCAAAAGTGGAACGGACAGCAATACAAGAAAACAAACTTTACAATACAACAAAAACAGAAGAGGAAAGACAAAGGCAAACAGGAACACTTACCTGAAGTATAGTGGCTTAGTCGCAGCAGGACTGGACTACCACGTGCAAGGGACCAGTGAAGGAATTTGGTCCAGATCATACAAGCACCCCTTCCAGAAGCAGCAGGACGGAGTGCTCGCCAAAACTAATCAACAGATGAGCTTCCCAGGGACAGTGCATCCCACAGTTACCACGGTTTGGGAGAAGGGGTCTGGAAGGGGAAAATGCCACAAGCTGGCATACTCATGGCCCCTATTCTCCATGCAGGAGCAGTTTGAGCAGCATCCCCTATTACCACCAGTCACCACATAAGCGCAGAGGGCAAAGTTGGACCCGAGCAACCACACCCCTGGGAGGGCTGCAACCGTGCCCCAATGACCTCCGCTGAGACCAGGTGAGCGTAACAGAATGCGAAGCCTCTTCGAATCTCTGCCTGGGCGTTATGGAAACTTCTGAAATGGACCAGTTGGCCCGATTACTGGGAGAATTATGGGCTGAAGTTCATGCCTCAAGACAGGAAACTGATGCCCTAAGGAGGGATCTAATTGTGAACCGGGAGCGGACAGATGAACTAGCAAGGCAAATGCTCCAGGCACAGGCAGGCCAGGTCCCACTGCTGGGGTATGCCTCTCCTGCCGCGCCTCCACAGCCCACGCCAGTACAGGTGGTTCTTCTGGGGGGGTTCCCTTGGCCCCGCCAGAACGCTTCACAGGCGATCCGGATAAGTATGCCATCTTTATGAATCAATGTCACCTACATTTCTTGTGCAGACCTGGGGCATTCCCCAATGATCAAGCGAGAGTGGCATTTGTACTCTCATATTTGGGAGGTGGTGCAGCGGACTGGCTAATACCCTTGGTAAACCAGGATGATCCTTTGCTTCGAGACTTCGGAGGTTTCCAGTGAGAAATGGAGAAACTATTTACACGGCATACTCAAGGACGGGCTCTGGACAATGAACTGTTATCACTACAGCAGGGTAATCAAGACCTGCGAACATATATTGCTTCCTTCAATTATCTGATAGCACAAACTAACTGGCCAGAGGAGAAAAGCACTACGCTCTTTTACCGAGGCATGCGAGGGGAACTTAAGGACGTATTAGCCCAAGTAGTAAATCCCCTGAAAAGATGTGCTGAATACATCGACCTGACAGTGCAGCTCGATCACAGATTGCAGGATCGGAAGATGGATTGGGCCAAGGCTGAGGGGCGGTCGGTCTATGTGCGACCCCGTGAGAATCAAACCAAATCCCACGATCAGTCCGAGACCAATGCAAATCGGAGGCTTGTGGAGCCCACTCACCAAGGCAGAAAGGGAGAAAACGAGACAGCAGCAGCTTTGTTTGTACTGTGGTAAGGCCAGGGGCGCCTCCAAGGGGTGGCCAGGGGGGGCCACGGCCACCCTTATGAAAGCATGGGCCTCCCCACCAGCCCATTCATTTATGTATGTTTGTTTTGGTGTGCCACCCCAAGACTTCAAGCGTGGCCACCCCTATGAAAAATGTCTGGAGCGCCACTGGGTAAGGCAGGTCAGTATCTCTGAGAATGCCCGGTGCAACCACCCAGGAAAGCAGTTGGAGCAACTGAAAAGGGTGAAGAAGTAGAACACGACTCGGGAAACTCCAACACCAGGCAAGCGTAGGGGTCCACTTGTCGAGCGGTGAAAAGGAACCTATTCAGACCTCATATCTAGTCACCCCTGTGCTCCTGGTAAACCACAAGCAACCGTCGAAAATACATGCCTTGAGGCATACATTGACGGTGGGGCTGTGGGAAATTACCTGGGCAGAGATCTGGCTACCCGGATAGGCCTTCCTTTCCAAAAGAAGCAGGTTTCGGAAAACATCACAGCAGTAGATGGATCTCAGCTATCATCCAACCCAGTGACGCATTACACCGAGAAGGTCACTCTTCTGTGTCAAGACGGTCCCCAAGAGGACATCACCTTTGATCCCATCGGCACGCCTCAGTTCCAGATGATATCGAGAATGCCCTAGCTGGAGACCCACAATCCCAGGATTGGCTTGTGTAAACGAGTTCTGACCTTTCCCCAAGACTGTGCCGACACCTGTTATAGCAAGGGATTCTCATTAAAAGGTCTTACCAATCCAGGTTCGTTGAAGAAAGAAACCATACTGGGCCTCACCAGTTCACTACCACCTGAATACCTGGATTACCAAGATGTCTTTCAAAAAGAGCAAGGGAACACCCTACCGCCGCACAGATCGTATTACTGCCAAATTGA
Source organism: Ambystoma mexicanum (assembly GCF_040938575.1). NCBI lineage: Eukaryota > Metazoa > Chordata > Amphibia > Caudata > Ambystomatidae > Ambystoma > Ambystoma mexicanum. The sequence goes on from NC_090929.1 coordinate 576,213,199, forward strand.
TCTGGTACCTGGAGCTCAAGTTCCCTGCAGCTGGATTTAAGCCCTAACAGAACAGGAAAACGAGCATCTAAAAACCTACCTTAATCAGTATCTGCCAAATAGCTTCATTCATCCGCTCAAGTCCCCTGCATCCTTGCCCCTCTTTTTTGTGCCTAAAAAGGATGCTGACCTGAGAACTTGCATTAACTACAGAGCACTTAACCAGATCACGGTAAAAAAAACAGTACCCGTTACTGCTTATCCCTGAGCTCTTGGATCAAGTCAAAAACGCTCAGATATATACAAAACTAAACTTAAGAGGGGCCTACCATCTAGTAAGAGTCAAAAAAGGAGACGAGTGGAAGACGGCCTTCTGCCTCGGCAGCATTACAATTTATCATGAAGGACGTGCTCCACGAACTGTTGGACGTCTGCGCACTTGTCTATATTGATGACATTATTATCTATTCAACCACCAAGGAGGACCACGTCAACCATGTCCGGGCAGTTTTGGAGAAACTGTGGCAACAAATGCTATAAGCCAAATTGGAGAAATGCTTCTTTCATGTGACAGAGGTAGAATTCCTTGGCTTTATTCTTACACCACGGGGCATGCGCAAGGTAGACGCTATCCTTAACTGGCCCTCAATGACATCCATAAAGGGAGTACAGAGTGTACTCAGATTCACCAACTTTTATCGCCGGTTCATTCCCGGGTCCTCCTAGATTGTCCACCCAATCACCTCTTTACTATGGAAAAATACACAATTTTATTGGTCCGCAGAGGCAGAGAAAGCCTTCCAGGAGCTAAAACAAGCATTTGCCACAGCACCAATTCTACGGCATCCTCGACCTGAACTACCATACGTGGTCAAAACAGATGCTTCCAGCATAGCAATGGGAGCAGTCCTGTCACAACGAGACCCCAAAACAGGTCAGTTGCGCCCTGTGGCATTCTGCTGTCACAAGTTTTCAGCCCCTGAATTGAATTATGCAATCACTGCTAAAGAACTGCTAGCAATTAAAGCAGTGTTCAAAGCATGGAGACATCTTCTTGGAGCTAGACATACAGTCACCATTGTCAAGGATCATCGCAATCTACAATATCTGAAGATCGCTAAAGCGCAATCATCACGCCAACTCTGCTGGGCTCTCTTCTTTGCGGAATACAACTTCGTCATCACCTATAGACCCGGAGTACGCAATGGAAAAGTGGACGACCTGTCTCGCATGAGTGAGGGAGAAGAGGCATTCAATACCCCAGACCCTGTGGCCATCATCCCGGAAGGACGAATCCAAGGCATGATTGCTGCAACCACCACTCTAGACAACTTAAAATCTTACCTGCAACACTTGATGAGTCCACCAACGCAACAGGAATTGCTATGGAAGGGAGACCGGTATACGATCGTGGGCAACCTACCATGCTACCAAGGACGATTGTACATCCCGGATAAGAAATTACAGAATCAAATCATCACAAACTATCACGATTCATTAGTAGAAGGGCATCTGGGAATAGCCAAAACTCAAGCTAAAATAAAGATAAATTACTGGTGGCCAACTTGGCGAAAGAACATTGTCCAGTTCATCGCAACCTGTGGCACCTGTGCACAAGACAAGTCCCACAAACAAAGTCCTGCAGGTCTGCTACGTCCTTTAGAAGTACCCCCAGCATGGTTGGCATACGCTATCAATGGATTTTATTACAGACCTTCCCTCCTGTAACGGATGCAATATCATCTTAGTCGTCGTAGATCTGTTTTCTGAAATGGCCCACTTTATTCCTCTGAAAGGTCTCCCAACTGCTTCTACTCTGACTACCGTGTTTTTGGAACAGATTGTCCGGCTAAACGGGTTCTCATCAATATTGATATCAGACCGAGGAACTCAGTTTGTCTCTGCATTCTGGAAAAGGTGTTGTAAAATTGCCAAAATCGACCTCCGGTTATCTACAAGCCATCACCCCCAAACCGACGGCCAGACCGAATGCACTAAACAGACCCTCGAGCAATACATAAGGTGTATGCTGAAACAAACCAAGGATTCCTGGAAGGACATAATTTGGTTAGCAGAATATGCATATAACAACTCCATTCACACCAGTACGGGACAAAGCCCATTCTACATAATGTACGGTCGACATCCACAGACATCCATTTTCGACCCACTCGAATAACATTAGAAATGCCTGCTGTAATGACCTTACACAAAACCATCACCCAGGTTCTTAAGGAAGCAGCAGACCATCTTGCCAGAGCCAAAGAGAAACAGAAGCAGTTTGCGGATCGACACCGAAGGGAAGCTCCCAACTACCAAGTCGGAGACAAGGTTTGGTTAGCATCCAAAAACATCCCCCTGAAAGGACCATGGACGTTCCGTCCCAGATATCTGGGACCCTACACTATCAAGGCTGTGATCAACCCTGCAGCCATGAAATTAGAATTACCAGCCCACATGTGGATCCACCCTGTGTTTCATGTCTCCCTCCTAAAACCTTTGAGACCAGGTACGCGGATCGATACTCCACCGGATCCCGAAATAGTTGAAGGAGAACCAGAATTCAAAGTTAAAAGGATCCTAGACTCTAAGATGGTCCGGTCCAAGTTATATTACCTTATAAACTGGTAAGGTTATGGACCCCAAGATCGGACCTGGGAACCCAGTGAGCATGTCCACGCTCCACGATTAGTCAGGCAGTTCCACTGCAATAAGCCCACTAAACCAGGGCCAGGGGGGAAACCTCCCATGAGAGGGGCCTTGAGGGGGAGTGCAGTCATGGCCACAGGCCCCAGAACACAAAAACCACACCATCTAGTGATGGGGGCAATGGGTCACTTGACTCACTTATGTCCCTTTGGGACCCATAGACATAGGGGCCCTGGCTGGACTCAGTCCTGATGCCTTGGCGCCAAGCTCATATAGAGATGTGAGCAGGAACACTTTATATCAGTGCAGGAGTACTTTTATTTTACAAGAACTTTTCAGGAGCTGAAAGCTTTTATTCCAGAGAATATCCTCATGTGCTGACTCATCGAGTGTGGCTCCCTGGGCCTGGTCTTCATGTGCTGACTCATCGGGTGTGGCAGGGTGTGGCAGGCAGGCTGAACCTGATGGGCGTGGCTTCAGAAGCTCAGCTATATAAGCTGCTCCATCCTTAAGGCTGGTGGTTTGAGTTACTGTCCACTCGCGTGCAACGTGATGCTCATCGCCGCTTGGACCAGTTTACTTACCTTTGAAACCAGGCGTTCTCCTGCATACTCACCTCCAGGAAACCGGTGCTTCATCGCTTCATCTGCAGACTCATCTCCTGACATCCAGTGATCTTGATCCCGACGCCGCAGCACAACTCTCCGCATCCACGAACTCGGACCCTGTGAAGAAGAAGAAAGACAAGGGTAGAACATCCGTCCTAGGGCCGCGCTGCATTTGAACCCCGCCTGTCCCCTAGTTAACAATTTACCAGCTACTGTACCGCTGCAGCTTGGTTCCTCATTCCCTCCGGCTGCCACCTCGAGCTCAGCAGCTTCTGCCGGACCGGCAACATCACCTGCAAGGGAAGAAAGCAAAAGAGCAAACATCAAAGCGGAATGGACAGCAATACAAGAAAACGGACTTTACAATACAACAAAAACAGACGAGGAAAGACAAAGGCAAACAGGAACACTTACCTGAAGTATAGTGGCTTAGTCGCAGCAGGACTGGACTACCACGTGCAAGGGACCAGTGAAGGAACTTGGTCCAGATCATACAAGCGCCCCTGCCAGAAGCAGCAGGACGGAGTGCTCGCCAAAACTAATCAACAGATGAGCTTTCCAGGGACAGCGCATCCCATGGGTATCACGGTTTGGGAGAAGGGGTCTGAAAGGGGATCAGGCGCACAAGCTGGCATACTCACTCCCCCTATTCTATACGCAGGAGCAGTTCCGAGCAGCATCACCTATTACCACCAGTCACCACATAAGCGCAGAGGGCGAAGTCAGACCCGAGCGACTTCACCCCTGGGAGGGCTGCAACCATGCCCCAACGCCTCCGCAGAGACCAGGTGAGCGTAAAAATTAGTTCCTGTGGGAATCTTTTTTGGAGTCTACTTTTCCCATATTTCAAAATGACTCCGCTTATCTTTCAAATTGGAATCATCTTTCTTCTTAGTGACCCCGGGGAACAAACCACTTCAATTGAATCATAGAAAAGGTTCAAAGTAGGGAAGCACACCGACGGATCCGTGATGACCCGAACGGATGCCTTTTTAATTGTGCCTTTGAGAAAATCACTCTTAATAGCAATACTAGGAGTAGCAGGAAGTGAAAAAAAATTAACTCCTGTATAGTTTGTGTTTGTGTGCTCAGTAAATCAATTTATAGGAGTGACTATGAAAATGTATTGTGTCAGATGGAAGTGGGAGCATGCTGAAATGTGTTTTTTTTTTATAGCATATCAGTTTGTAATTATTGAAAAATTATTTTTCATATTGATATATCAATATAAAAACTATTGATGTATTTATAACATTGTAGACAGATCTAGTGTTTCTGTGTTATCTGTGATGACTTTAATGGATAGTTGGAATTTAAAATGAGTGTTCTGATATTCCGGACTTACCTATCCTTGATGCAAAACCCGGTTTCCTCTATCTATATGATTTTGGGTTTGATGCTATACATTCTTGGATGCCATTTTGAAAAATGGGATGGCTGAGGTGCTTTAAACATCGGGCGCAATTGTGGTTACTGAGATGGCCATGGTGATTTACGTGCTGGGTACAATAGCGGGTAAGGCCCTAGTGGTTTACATTCTGGAAGCAATTTTGGTTGGTGGAATGGCAATGAAGCTTCACACGTTTATAGGCAGTTTTGGATGGTAGCATGGCTTTACTACGCTACATACTGGGACCAGCGGGTAGATTGATGCTGCGCTTTTCACGCATGGAGTCATTGTGATTATTGGGAGGCCTTTTGGTGCTTTAAATGGTGGAGGCAATGTGACCACTGCACTAGCAGTGCTTGTGAAATTATGGATATCTCTACTCTAAGGGCATAATTCACAGATGGATTTCCAATGGGAATTTGCCATTACAAAACGCTCCTGTGAATCAGGCCCTAAATACTGAACCAGTGAATTCCGTAACCAGCCCTGCGTCACCCTGAGCAGGTTCCTGCCACAGGGGGGCAGCACTGGCCTAGTTGAGTATGGCCAATCACTCCTGACAGGCTAACACGCTGAGTGCAACGCGTACATATTGGCACAGAGCCACTGGCTAATTGGCACATTGAGCCTCATACTAATAATAGCACCCTGGAACATTTGGGAAACATCCAGACATATAACAACACATCATGCAATGCTATTTGTTGTTTGGCACAAACATGTTGGTGGGATCATAAGGGCATAGGAGCAGTGATGACCATTATACATCCTGCGACACAATGTAAACATGTTATTTCTCCTGAAATATGACTTTCAGTGGACATTGATTCCAGTGGGAAAGAGAGCATGGAGTTGTCCTCTTATCAAATTGCAAGAAATAGTTGGTCTATGTGCATCCAGTGTTCTGTATTGGGTGCTTGAATTTCTTATAATCCTAAAACTATGATTATAAGAAGCACTACTCCTTTGTACTGAGCTGAACACTGGAGTATTGGAACATGTAGTCTCCCTTTTTCAAATGCCTTACATGTATCTTGTAGCCGCCATATTTGGAAAGATGGGTTATAAAATGCAGTTTTTCTTCTTCCATTTTCACTCAGATTTTCCTGGTCGAATTACCCAATCAAAACTCCTGGTAGATGGTTGGGTTCACACCCTATTCCCACTCGCTCAAAGCAATGTGAGGGCTGTTGCACACATGTTTTCCGGGGCTCTTGTTGGTCCCCAGGCCTATTTGCTCATATGTGCAAGGTGATGGGATTGCTACGCGCAGCAGCACATCCTATAGCCACACCCCACCCCAAAAGTCATAAGTGGCAGATGCTGTTTTCACCTCTCGCGCATTCCATTCGATACATGCAACTCTTTCTTGGTTTAAGCATCAGTCAGCCGACATGCACAGGTTATAATGTGAGTAAAGAGGGAGGAGATAGCATGTGTCTGCCAAGAATTAATTTCAATTGTGAGTAAATAAGAAACCAACGTGTCTATGCTTTGTCTCCCCCCAACAGACCATATATATTGATTGGTTATTTATAACGTGCTTTATACCCGGAGGTTTCTAAGCCCAGACCCGGGGGGATCCCTGTGTTTCTCCATGTTGTCTTGTTTCTGAGGCGAGCACGTTGCCCCTGAGCTATCCTCCTGAGACTGATAGTTAACTAATATGAATAGTTGTTTTTCGAACAAGCAGGTGCTCACATTTCATGTTGGGGTCTTGCTTGAGTGCAAAGACATATAAGCAGAAAAAGGCCAAAGCAAACGTTGACTAACCCGATACACCTTTCTGAGACACCCTCCGTACACATATTTAACGTCAGAGGAAAACGCATCTCTGCCTAGAAGATGAGGACGCATAGTATAGCCGATCCCAGTTGCACCCACCACCTGCTGTACATACGCCTCGCTGAGCGTGCACTGACTCATACCATTCCATGCTGTGTTCATCCTCTTGCATTGTACTATGTTGCACCCAGAAGGATACACAGAGTGGAATGCTTCAAACACAGTACTTGTGTTTAATAGTACAGTGTGCACGGCCACACTTGGCGCATTCGTGACTTCACTGCCAATCAGCCTCGCCTACAGAGTCATAGAAAGTGTGATCTTTGAACTCCTGAACTTCGCATATGAGGTGTGGGTTAATCAAGTGAATACGTAGGTCGTGTTTGATTGATTGATAGTTCTTCGGTGAATGGAAGAATGTGCGTAAACAGTCACGTGGAAACATATAGCCATACACTGACGTACATCATTTATTTGCTACCTCTTGCTCCTCCAGTGAGAGCGTTTTTTTCTCTTTTAGAAAACGTGGCCTTTTGAACTCTTTGTCAAGATGGAGAGTCTCTATCAGAAGATTCTGTAGTGCCCAAGTGTAGATGTGTAGGGAGGCAAGAAGCCGCATTTTCCAATTTCCGGGCTGATGAAAGACTGGCAAGGAAGACCGTTTCAGGAAATCAATAATATGAAAAGCATCATTATCCTGGATGACGGGGATAGGCGAAATGTCTAGGGTGAAGAGAAATTGGCACATTTAGCACTGAATTTTGCTTTCACTTTCACAGTTGCACACGCAAAAAGGGATTATGTTAGCCTACACTGCAGCACTTTGCATTTTGCTCAAGAAGGATTCACAGTATTGCATTTGTACAGTATTTGTAGCTACAAAATCACAAGTATTTCACATGGTGAATCGGAAATTAGGAGTGCATGACATTTCCTCAAGTGGACATTTATCTTGTAAATTACCATGAAAAATTGTGAACTCAGCGCAAAACGGATGTATGTGATATATTTCCTCCAATGGAGATTTCACCAAATCCGTTTCACCGAAAAAACGAAATCTTCTTTTTACATTTTCTACTTTCTTTTAATGCGTATTTCTCCGAATACCATTTCACCAAATATATTTCACCGAAAAATGGTAGGGGTAATGGTATATGTGTAATGCATAATTGGAAGGGTGTGGGGTAAGGGTATACGTTAGGGTAGGGATGGGTGAGGGGGTCTCCTCCCGACATAAAAAAAGTAGAAAAAATAAAACGAAGATTTTGTTTCTCAGTGAAATGGATTTGGTGACATCTCCATTATGAGAAATCTATCCGAAGAAATGACATACATCCATTTTGACCTACCAACTTTAAGACTTGTTTGTCCAAAATTGGAATCACCTCAACACTGGTGTCTAATCCGTTTCCCAGCTGGTGGAGTAAGTGGCAAGACACATTTACTAATTAGCATTCAGCACTCTTTTCCCCTGCTGTTGGATGAGGGCCTAGACATTCAGAGCTAGTCTCGAGATGTCCTGGTATTCTTTGCCCTGACGCGCAACAGCCTTTTTTCCCCCATCCACTTACTGTCAGACTCCGAGCCACAGAAAGTGTTATTAATGTGCCAAAGCTCTGCCTTCTCTTGGAGAGGAAGAAGTGGATTACTTTACTGCAATCTGGTCATCATGTTTCATGTTTCACAAAATAATCAACATTTTGTGGTCACTTCTCTAGGGGGGCCAAGGGGAGAGGTCTGGCTGATGTCACTGTAGAGATTTCGGAGGTAAGCCATGTTTTCCGTTGCACTCATACTACAATATACACAGTTATGTTTGCTATTTCTAGCAAATGTCGGGGAACTGGTCGGACCTAAGATAGAAATAGGATAAATGCCTCGTAATCATAACCACTATGAGACCTCTCTTACTTGCAGGGGGTTCAACAGTGATTACAGCTTGGAAACCCTGGATCACCTCCAACTGAAGTTGTTAGTTTCCCTTCTGCTCTTTGGTGAAGCCCCAGCTCCAGAAACTATTAACAGTTGCACCTTTTTTCTCCGGAGAACCGGAAGATGCTGAGGTGGCACTTTTTAACCAGAACATCTTTCCAAAGAAGTGAGCCTGGATAAACCAGTTCCAAAGGTCACAACCTGGATGCCTCCCTCAGACTCCTCAGTTACTCATTGAGGGCAGATTCCCCTTGGGTTAATTGGTTGCTTCTATGGGACAGCAGTTTATCCAGCTGGAGGAATCTGGCTGTGGCACAGTCTCCTTGGGTTTGTGCTTTAGATTCTTGATTGTACATCAACGATGTTGCGAATGGCTTTCATATCTAGAAGGAAGGAACATGATTAGGATTTTTTGACAGTCTTGGCTCAGGTGGTCATCATGTGGCAGAAACTAATCTCTATTCATTAAAACAAACTTATCTTCCCAGGGTGCAGCACCTCTGGTTCAGATGCCTGAATATTATACCCCAGTTATTGTTATTCCCCCAGTAATGTCAGTTTGTGTCACATGGGATTTTGGTAGAATCTTCAGTATCAGGGCAGTCCATATTTAAACCTGTTTGCATCAGAAAACAATCCATTGTTTTTTAATGTTTGCTCAGCAGTTCCTTGTCCGACTACTTAGAGAGGTGACTGTCTGGTCTTTTGCTTGACCAGAAGGTCTTCTAGTTGTGTTTTCCTTCATCCTAGCTTTTTTGATGGTCTTGCTGAATGCAACAATGAATCAACTCGTAGTGACTTGCCGAGGTTCAGACTTTCTATGATCTCCTCCTCTCTACTACCCATGGTTTCCATGGAAATCCATCCTCCCTCTTCAATTTGCAGCATGTTGTTTGAGTGATTTATATTGAAGAGAAAGCAATCGTTTTTTAGCTAGAAATCTGTATCCCAGATTTCAGGTGGCCCTCTAAAATTATGTGTTATGCGTACAATTAAATTTGTTTGCAGTCTGTTTTTGGCCCGAGATCCCAATCCTCTTTCTGGCCTACTTTGGAGATCTTGCAGGGTGGTTTTCTCCACAGTCTTGAAATCTCTTAATTGCAGGCATAACGGGAAGCTATTACCACAATTCACGTATTATTGCTGAATGTCTTGGAGAGTGAAAGTGAGCTTGTTATTGACGTTCTTTGTTGTTGTGCCAAGTGTTAAACCAATGTAGGCCTTACCATTCGTTGTTTTGCCTGCTCCGTAAGACTTTGCATTCAAACTTCTAGAATATACATAATTGGGTCATCTTTAAGGAAACACTTTATTTTTGTTGGCAATGACTTCAGTCAACATGCTCAGCAAGACTGAGGCATTGTTGAATCAAAAACTATGAACAGTTTTTGTTGACAAAATAGTCCTATGTTCAAAAGGTCAACGAAGCTTATACTGATGAGTTGTCTATTTGATGGTATGGTTATATATATTTTATCCCAAATCTCCATTTCAAGAAGAGAAGATTCCACAATAATGGAACTGTGTTCATTTATTTGTGGAGGGGCATGGACTTTCATGCATCCTCTTGACTGTCTGTAATGTTTGGTTAGATCAGTAGTCAGGTCATCATGACATGTTCTTTCTGGAGAGGAGCGCCTGCTACCTTTTTTGAAATATTTGCAAGGAACTTGGGGTTGGTCACCTTGAGTTACCTGGGGGCAACCAGACGTGGACTCCCTGCTCACTGTGCTTAGAGAGACAAAGCTTCACCTCACTGATGAGGCCCAACAAGGCTGAAACACGTGTATGGGGTTGCTTTTGGTACTCTTGTTCAGAGAGGAATTGCCATAGCATTTCGGTGCTGGACTGCCCATGAGGGCGGGACAAAGACTGATATGTAAATGCATATTTCCCATCTGTGAAAGGTACAGTGAGCAAAAAGCGTGTGCTGCAAACTCTCCTCTCAGAACAGGTTATCATGCCATGTTCTTTCTGGAGAGGAGCGCCTGCTACCTTTTTTGAAATAGTGCAAAGCCCATTAATGTCAAGCATTGTTTGCATTTATTTTACTTTCCCTGCCCTCCCTTTTTAATATTGTTGCTATAATACTGATTACTACCTCTTTTAAAAAAATAACATATTAATGAGATGTAGAGGTGATTGTGCGCCAAGCACCCTTATGACCTATGCAACACATTACATGAGCAGTTCACAATGGTGAGCACCAAAGTGTGAAGTGCAGGTTAGCACTAATGATATGGGGCCTGATTTATAAACGTGTTTTACAATAGTACATTCCCATTGAAAAATAATTGGTTAATCAGTCCACAAGGTGCAAAAAACATTGATTTGCACAAAAAGGCCTTCCGTTTCCATCAGCTGGGTGGTGCAGCAAAGAACTCCTGGGGCCAGATTACAGAAACCTTGCTCCGATGCAAGTGCAATTTTGCACCAAATCAAATAAACATGCCCCAGTGCAAAAACATTGGGGTAATATTAAAAAAATGTCTGAACCATGGCAAGTTCAATTTTGTATGGTATTAGCTCTAGGGATAAAATTGCCCTAGTGGTAAAAACATCTACTTTCAACACATTTTGCACCAGGGCAAAGTTTGCCCTTGGGCAAAAAACTCTTCATTTAATATATTTGATTGTATTAGCAATAGGGCAACTTTGCCCTAGTGCTGATATCATGTAACATTGCGGCTGTAATTGTGCAAAGGTTTTCTTTATGGACCAAATCTTTTTTGCCATAGGGCAAACTTTGCCCTAGTGCTAATATTGTGCAAAATTGCTCTTGCTGGTGCAAAATTTCTCTAATATTGTCCGTGGTACATACTGCTCCTTCTGGGGTCTCCTGACCCATATGCCCTGCATAAATTGCACCACACAAAGCAGGAGCAGTGGCTTGCCGGAGATAACAAATCTCCATTGGGACTTCTACTCTCTTCCTCAATGCAGTGCAATGTGAATGAGGGTGGGTCATTTATGAAACAAGCAGCAAGGCTAGCCCATTAAATATAACAAAATAATAAGTTCCCCCGATTACCCTGAGTGCAAACTAACTACTCCCCCTGAAATGTGCCTTTCTGTGTAGAAATTGACATCCAATTGGATGATGGTGCGTGTCTGGCTAAAGTCCCCTTCTTTATTTCTCTGTTTGTGTTTGTCATGAGGTATGGAGCAGAACAGGTTGACATCTCATTGGGAATAGCAGCCTCTGTGGTGGCTCGACTGATGACCTTTCTGATCACATGCCGGCGAGAATGTCTCAGTGTGTATGGTGGCATTTGGCAGATTAGCCCACTACTTTGCCTCCCTTTGTATCAATCGAATGTCTTCCAAGTGGCATAAAGCTACTCTGGGTGCACTGAGCCAGTTACCTCTCTCTCTGTAATGGGTAGTAGATGTACTGCAGAGGAATATGCTCACCCTTCCCTCATCTCTATCGATTAGCTTTAGGGGTAGGGTTGCAACGTTTGGAGCCATAACTTTGAGGGTTCACCCCTGTCTCCTTCACGCATACCCTTTTACTGAGGCTGAGGGCTGAAGCTCTCAAAACTCTCAAAGTTTTATCATGTGAGTGGACTGATGTTGCTTAGTCAGTTCATCAGCCCCACCATTCGCATTTCTCCATTGGGGTTCTGATGGATTGGCGGGTATCAGATTTATGGAACTCTTGAACAAGTCCATTCAACCTACTGTTTTGGATGCCAACAGGTTGATGAGAAGTTTCACCCCTACACTCCTCCTCATTAGAGACATAATTTAGGCGTCAACAGGGGTCACAATTGTGACCTCTGGACATTCATGTGCGACCCTTGACACTGCCTCTGCGACCCCTGGTTATAGGTTGCAAAGGCATAGTTGAACCGAATGAAAATAGGGCTTCGATGAGAACCCTGCTTACTTTCAGCAGAACCATCTGTCCTGCCAGAACATGCCCTAAGGAGGGAGGTCCTAAAGACAATTAAAATAAATATTTTCTTTTTGAAGTCACTCAGACTATTTCCATTACGGTTTTCAGAAACAGAAATAATTTATTTTTGAAGTAAGTCAGAGTGACTTCAAAAAGGAATTATTTCTTTTTTAAATCTGGTCCCCCCCTACCACAGAACAGGATATAGAGGCCTCTGACTGCTCTGTGCATTGAGTTGGTTTCTTGTTTGCGTGGAGCATGGGTGCCAGAGGCCTGTCTGCATCAACAGGTTAAGGAAATGCATTTTTTTATGTTTGTGTTTGTGTGTAGGTGCATGTGTAAATGAGTGAGTGCATGATGTATGGGTGGCCGGGTGTAAGTGCATAGTTAATAGCTGCACAAGTAAATGTCTGAGTGCATGATGCATGGTTGGCTGCGTGTGAGTGCATGGTGAATGGGGGAACGTGTAAATGAGTGAGTGCATGACATATGGGTGGCTGGGTGTGAGTGTATGGTGAATGGGTGCACGTGTAAATGTGTAAGTGAATGGTGTGTGAATGTGTGTGCCTGTGTTCAATGCCTGAATTATTTATCAGTAATCTTCATGACTCCTAGTCTTACCCTTCCTTGTCACAGTACTTGCATATGAAGCACCTTGCCTCATATGTAAGTACTGGGAAGTGGATGTAATGCTGGGCCGGCTAGCTGATTTTGGGAGTTGGAGGAGGAGAGTGGGATGGAGAGGGGATCTGTGGTGAGGATGGGGCAGGAGGGGGTGTGCTAAAAGATGATGGACATCCATGTTAAAGCAGGCATGATATGTGTTTTTAGTGGCTAGACTGGCATTTTGGTGCCACCAGTATAGTAATTTCTTACTGTGGCATGACATTTTTACTGAAAATGAGTGTCCCCTTTGTCGCTGACAGAGAGGAAAAAATGGCAATTATCAAACAAGGGTCATGTCAAGCAGAACTTAATAGAAATCTAATATATGAGCGTAGACCAGACTAAGAAAAATAGGAAAAGGGCCCAGAGCGAAGCCAAAAAGACAAACAATTTTATGTCATTTTGTAAAAAAAGACATAGTAATTATATTATTGTATCACAAATTCAATAAAATTCATGTTCTGGCTAAATAGACCTATACCAAATATAGGATCGACATATTACAGAAAAAAATTCCTTAAGATAGAAATACATGTATTGCATCAAAAGAGTGGACCCAATAAAGGGTCCACACTGCGTGAAAACATTTGAGGCACTGAAAACCCAAGGTGAGTGAAGGGGATCACTCAAAGAGGGAAAACGGTGTCCACACAGAAATGTCTGCGGAATGTTTAACAAACCATCTGTAAATTATACAGTCACAAACATTGGTAATATAAGTTTAAAAAGCCAAAATGTGCAAACAATTGAATAGAGGTGCCATTCGCCAACTAGCCTAGTGTGTAACAAATAGAATATTCGAAAGTCAACCAAACACTTAGAAGGAAATTATATTAGTAGTTTCGACGAGGTAGAAGCATCTAGCCGCATAGTTGATGCCTGTCTTCCTCAGGACGAGATGCTACCTTGTGGTCAACAGCCTCCAATGGTGGCTTATTTCAATTATACACAATTTTTAAACAAAGCTTAAGTGGACACACCCAAAACAGTTGATCCTAAAAACAAAAAGAAAATAAACAAATTGTAATATTTAAAAAGAAAACAGAAACACTACTGGGCAAATTTCCTACAATCAAAATCAAATTACACTTCAACATATTTATCACTATAATTATAATTACAAATGCAAAGCCGGGTGAAACTGGTCTACACTCATATATTAGATTTCTATTATTTTCCGCTTGACATGACATTTTTACTGGACATCTTTAGTAAAGTAAGCATCGTAAGTGTTATTACAGCGCTAGGTTAACATTTTGGTGCAGCTAATCTAGCCATTTCCTTCTGTGGCTTGACAATTTGGGCTAGCCATCTCTGACAAAGCAATAATGATAAGTGTAATTACCTGGCAAGACTGGCATTATGGTGCAACTAGTGTAGTCTTTCCTTACTGTGGCATTGTATATTTTTCTAGGCATCTATGATAAAGTAAGCATGATAAAGGTTATTACGTGGTTAGATTGGCAGTTTGGTGCATCCAGTCTAGGTATATCTTACTGTAGCATGGCATTTTTTTACTGTGCATCATCAAGGCTCCAGCAAAAGTGATAAGTGGTATTACTTGTCTGGCTTACATTGTGCAGCCAGTATTGACATGTTTTCTTATCGTGGCATTGCATTTTTAACAGCAAATCAGTAAGATAATTCCATGGGCAGAGAACTCACTGCTGTGATCTATGTGTGATCTGCAGGTTGGGAGGTTTGAATCCCGGCAAGGCCAACTCAGCCTTTCATTCTTCTGAAATTGATAAATGAGTACCAACTTCGGTTGGGATTGATGATAATTGTATGTAAATATGAGCTATGTATAGGTTTTTGGCAAAAGCGCTATATAAACAACAAATCATTATCATTAATGAACACTTTAATGCTCCTGTGCACTGCTGGTGACTTCCATTTATTGCATGTGTGGGTACTGTATTATTGCAGCAACTGGTAAGGGGGTTCTACTGATCATATAATGACAATACCCGACATGCAGCTATAATCGGCATAATATGGAAGTAACTGGTCATACAATGCTGAAGTGGCATATCACTGGCAGTGCCTCAACCTCATTTTATGACCCAATGCATGGCATATGAAGGCAGCACCCTTGTTAAAATGTGGTTGAGAACTAAAATATTCTTATCTGCTTTAGTACCTATTTGGTATTTTAAAAAATGTACATTTATGTACTTTTTTACGACTGTAAGCAACTTCCGATGATGTCATCTAGGCCAAAGGTCATGTGACATCACTTCTTCAGATGGCATCAGGTGTGTGATGTCACTTCCACTACCCCAGGCATTTTCGTGAATCAACGTTGCTGCTTCTCATGCCCTCCTGTTGCCCACAATATGTATTTATTAATTTATTTTTATATTTATAAAGGGCTCTAAACCCCTGGGCATCAAGGGGCTGGTTACAAAGGTTACATAAAGTGGTTGCATGGATACAATGTCTATAGTTGGTTGGCAACGGCCTGTTTTTCTCAAGTGGAAGAGGGCCATGAGCAAAGGGGAAAATGTTGAGGTGCTTCGTAAAGGTCCAGTAGGATTGTTCTGATCTTAGCGTAGGGAACAGCATAGTCCAATATTTGCAGGCAATGACTGGGAACATTTAACCACCTGCTCTCTTTAGTTTGCATCTTCGGGTGGTCAGCCTGTTGGCATTCGTGGAGCGGTTGGATGTTGCAGGAATGCATTTTGGATCTGGGTGTACATTTGTTCAGACCCTGTGTGCTTGTTGAAAAGTTACAACTGTATCGTTCGTGTCTCTGTTTACCTTTATGCTTTTTTCTCTGGAAAGACCGGGTGGTTGACAACAGTTATTCTATCAACTTACGGTTGTTTGTTTTTGTCCCCTCTTCTCCCTCTTCTCCCTCTCAGACCTTGCTAATCACGGGCTTTCAGGGAGACTTTCACATGTGTCACTGAAAATTGTTCTCAGGAATGGATTTACACGGACAGAATGAACGTAAAATGAGGATGCAATTCCCAACATCAATACCACATAATCATTTGGTACTGGCTGTGTGGAGTTTGTCTCACTGTTATTCCTGAGTCGCTCTCTCCCTGAAATAGGTGACTTGCCTTTTCCTAAATGTTAACAGAGTATTGCCGTTTCTGTAACATGTCAAATGAAATACCATGCAGGTTTCAGAATAAGTATTAAGCGAGGTGTTGCTGTGTAAATCTGCTGGAGAAAAACAGTGAGTAGTTGTTATTGATAGGACTTGAGAGCCTGAGGACCTGGTGCTAGCTTTCTTGCTTTGTTTACATTGTATGGAAGAATAGAAACTGGAGAGTTTGCTGGGACTACAAGGAAGGTGCACCAAGGCCCTATTAAGCGATGCAAACCCTAAGCTCATTTTTGGCACAACTCGAAGAAGAAACTCATATGGAAATGTGAAGACTCATATACAACTGTGATTAGTCATGCAAAGATACATGCATTTATTTTAATTATATTGAAAATATTCTTCTGTTTAATTCTTAAGCAAAACGAGTGTTCCGACTGTAACTCGACACCAATACCCAATGGAATAAAAGACGGTCTTCTTTGAAAGTGCAGGCTAGTTAATTTACACCAAAAGCATTGATCCAACATCATTCTCCAGCAGCGTGGCCGGGACAGATCACCATCATAATGCTCTTACTCTGCATGCGCCCGCAGCCATCCCTTTGCTCACTCTTGACCCACTTAATTTGCATGTCGCCCCTGGAATGTTCGTCCGGCACGCAACCATCACCAACCCTGGCCTTACGCTTACTCCTCCGGAGACTCTAATTCTGCCTCCTAGCATCTTACTGCCAATTTAGACTGCCGTGGGTTAAGCACCAATCCTCTGGTGTAGGTGTGAAAATGCTAAAAGTAAAAGCTATCCTGCTCTTATCTGTATATGCATCTGTGTTACACACTGCTTTCCCACCTTTATTGCAGATGAGTCCCTACCAGTCCCGGCGCACTTCCTTCTGCCATTCTGCGGTGGCTGCACTTGCTCCCACAGTCACCGTAAGTCTCCACCATCAAGACCAGCTTCCTCTGCTTTCCCCATGTCGGATTCCAAGGCCACTGTCCCGTCGGCCACTCTACACACCACCGACCAAATCAAGCCCGTGCTCATCATGTCGGGTGATTTGCTTCACTACTCCCCACACCTTTCTTGCGCCTACTTTCCTTGCCTCCACGATCCATGCTAAAGCCCACAACCTGCGCACAAATCCATCTCCTGCAGCACCATGCTGCTGCTCCTCAACTCACCGTGCCCGACCCCATTTCTTCCACCCCTTCTCTTGCCTGGTAACATAATGCCTAAACTGGCCACAACAAGCAACCTAACACACCAGCAAATCCTGACACCTACTTCCACTCGCACCACCAACCCCATAACCTCATCTACCCTATCTGCTCCCATGCGCAACCAAATAGCACCCTCCCAGGCCACATTACACAATACTATATACTTCTCAATCCATTGCCCTGCTCCACCTAATCTACACCTGCCTCATGCACAAGATAATGTCAAGTCTGAGAACTCACCCATTACTTTCACTACACCTATAATGATCACACAAGTGCCACCTACCTCCCTAAAAAAACGACCTTGCATAGGAATCGCCCAAAAAGCTAGGTCCCACACTAGAACTGCCCTACTAGTGTTTTGTAGCACTATGGTTAGCACCCCGCCACCAACCAAATACACAAAACCTATTCCATCTGCCACTGTAATCCACCAGGTGTCCCTGCCTGATTGTGAAACTGACCTGCCACCTCTGCCTATCTGTGAAACTCTCCAGGCTTCTCCGCTTGTGACTGTAACCCACCAGTGAAACACACCAGGCATCCCTGACTGTCACTGTAACCCACCTGGCATCTCCGTCTAACTGTGAAATGGACCTGCCACCAATGACCACTTGTGAAACACACCAGGCATCCCAGCCTGTCACTGTAACCCACCTGGCATCTCCGTCTGACTGTGAAATGGACCTGCCACCAATGACCACTTGTGAAACACACCAGGCATCCCAGCCTGTCACTGTAACCCACTTGGCGTCTCCGCCCACCAATGAAACCCACCTGACTCAGTCACATCGCACACCCCAGCTCTCAGCCAAACCCTCACAGACACTACCCTGTGCAGTAGTAAATGCTCGCTCTCTAGGAGCACAGGCCACCGACATACATGATGTACTCCTCAAACATTAGCTCGACATACCCGCCATCACAGAATCCAG
Source organism: Ambystoma mexicanum (assembly GCF_040938575.1). Classification (NCBI taxonomy): domain Eukaryota; kingdom Metazoa; phylum Chordata; class Amphibia; order Caudata; family Ambystomatidae; genus Ambystoma; species Ambystoma mexicanum. The sequence goes on from NC_090929.1 coordinate 576,231,328, forward strand.
GCGCCACAATGCCTGAGGCCCACTCCTCTCCCTAGCTATCACTTTGGATCACACAATCTTCAGGACAAACTGTCTAAATACTACATTAGGAGGAGTAGTACTCATTGCTTAGACCTCCCATTCCATCAGATCATCCCCCATTCTTGACACACCAGGGTATGAAATGTTACCACTCAAGCTTTTGACCAACCCTAAGACCACCTACAAACTTTTCTTACTTTATCACCAGCCAAATGGGTCCACCCACACTAACCTGGAAATCCCCCTCCTGGTCACACCACTCATAAAACCCACCACCAAATGCATCATTCTGGGTGAATTTAACCTCGGATTCAATGATGTCTCTGACCCCAAAGCCACTGCACTTACTCTAGCATTAAATTATATGACACTAACCCAACTGATTAAGGACCACACCAATGCCAAAGGGCACATCCTCGATTGGATCCTCACTGCCAATTCCACCATTGAGATCACCTCTATTGACATTATACCTTGGTCAGAATACCGGCTCATCCACTTTAAGCTCTCCACTGCCCCCTAACCCTGCAAAAGCTGCTCACCGGTATTCAGCGCTGTACTAGTACGTAACACCCAAAAACATACCCATGAACTTCTCAAGCCGGCCATCTTAACCTCCCTAGACTTCCGCCGCAGGTCCTGCAGTAATGATAGCCAGGAACTCTAAACCATTGACCAGCATGCCCCTATCAAAGGCAAGATCCCAGAACCACTGAAACCAAACTCTACCTGGGTCTCAGAGCACCTTGTGAAAACATGCAGGAACAAAAGAGCCCTTGAACATGTGTGCATAAGGCATCCAACCCCAAATAACCATGATGTATTGACTGCTGTCTCCAAAGTCTACAGAAAAGCCATTGTCACACATAGAGCAGAGTCATACAATAGGAGAATATCAAATGCTAGTTCTAACACCAAAGAGCTCTTCTCTATCTTGAGAGAACTTGAGACTCCCACCCCCATGATCTGCGTGAACCCCAATTGCAAAGCATGGTATACCATAATACAATATACCATCTCCTCCAAAATTGAATTAACTGCGTGGAAAATTCAATGCAAAAAAGGCTGTCTTTGCCACAAAGGCGCCCACACACAACACATTTACATCAACTAAAACGGCACACATTGAATCTCCACTGCTTTTTAACTTCAAGGAAAAGACTCAAGAAAAGTTCCTATCAACCAACATTGCCCGAAAACCCTCCAACTGTAAAGGATACCTTTGCCCAGCCCACATAGTTAAGCTTTGCGGGCCCTCCCCGACCCAGATCACCAACTTTGCCAATGTGTCCTTCTCTATTTGTAACGTTCCAACCAGTATCAAAGCTACCTGGATCACACCCATCCTTAAGAAAACCTCCTTAGATGCCTCTAACCCCACCTACTATTGCACCATTACTACAGTTCCTTTCTAGTTTAAAGGTCTTGACCATATGGCCTACTTACAAATACAATTCCTTGAGAACAACCAATTGCTAGGGTCAAGACAATCTGGCTTCCGCCCTAAACACAGCACAGAAACTGCCCTTCTCGACTTAAAAATACACATAGACAACATCCGTGATTCAGGCAACCTAGCTATCCCACTTCTATTAGACTTGTCAGCAGCCTTTGATCTGGTGGATCACAATACCCTTTGCTATAATCTCTCACGCCACTTTAACATCTCCCATGATGCTACCTCTTGTATCAAATCATTCCTTATTGAATTCGACACCAGAGTGTTCATTGGGGAAGCCTCTGCTGACCCCATCCCAGCTCCTCTAGGCATCCCGCAAGGATCCTCCCTTTCACCCATTGTACAACACCAATATATGAAGCCATTATTCGACTTATTGGATGCCTTGGGTGTCATCTATACTAATTTTGCTGATGATACTCAGATACTCATCCCCATCTCAGGTGATTACACTCTTGACACATCCACAATCAACAATGTTTACAGCACCATACAGAATTTGATGGCTACCATTACCTCTGCCTTAATTATGAGAAGACAGAACTCATTATTGTGGGCTCTCCTTACCATTTAAAAAAAACCTTGACACTCGTTTCTCCACTTTATACTAGCATCCCAGTACTGCAACACATTAAAACACTGGGTGTTTTCCTTGAGTCTGACCTGTCCATGACCAAGCACTTAAATGCACTTGCCTCTGCTACCACCTAACAACAAGGCTTATCCCATTGAGCAGACAATTCCTCTCCCACAGCAACTGCCTTACTCTTGCAAGAGCCCTCATAATAACCAAGTTGGACTACTTAACCATTCTACTTATAGGCAGCTCTGCATCTAACTTGGCAACATTTCAACTACCACAAAATGAAGCACTGCAGGCTGCTCTAGGCTTGGAACGATCCAACAACATCTCTGTGATAAGACGAGAAGTCCACCAGCTTCCAATCAAAGCACGCTTGGTTTTCAAAACTTTGACTATTGCCCACCATTGCATTTACAATGAAACTGCATACTACCTCAACAACCCCATCACCCTGAGAGCCCCTTAAAGCTCCTTAAAATTGAATTCAAGCATTTTGTTACACACTCCCCATTTCAGGAGCAAAATCACCATGGTGCTAGCTTCTGTGTATTTGCACCCACTCTTGGAACTCTCCACCACCCGACATCAGGAATGAACCATTTTATACTGAGTTCAAAAAATGGGTAAAAACTTGGCTTTTTAACAAATATTTTTAATAACTACTGTTACCACTATATACCTGCCCTGACATTTCAACCTGCTCTCTGTACCATGCAGAGTGATAACTCTGCGTCTTGGCGTTCTCAAATGTTATAAATAAATAAATACATAAATACATTCAAATTCATCAGTGTGATACTCAATGCTAATGCCAGCATGTACACCTTCTCCGTGCAGTAAGGCAAACCTCTTTTTACAAAAGAAAAATTCTGGGAGTGGTGGGAGGTGGCTCTTGGAAATATTCTGGACCACCTGCACTTTCCAAAAGCTTTGAAAACCTTTCTGTTTAATCAGTTCAGTTCTTACACCCAACCCAAAACAAGAATCAGCAAGTTACCAAGGCCCAACGCTGAACCCACTAACCCCCCCGATAATATAATGATCTCATGCACAATCCAACCTTAGCTCCCCCTACTCACAACTCTAACCACCCGGCTCCCCCGGTAACAGCCCACAAGGCTATCTCGACACACATCAGAGGTGGCCTAATATATGCCCGGTCCATAGTAGCCCATGCCACTGAAACAGCAGACCTCATTCAGTCAGAAAAACTGGACTTCTTAGCCATAACCGAATCCTGGCTCTGCACCGCTGCAGGCCCTGCCCTCATGCTAGCTGTCCCAGAGGACTTCACTATCGTCAGAGCCAACAGAACTGAAGCTCGAGGCGGAGGCCTCCCCATCATCGCCAAAACTAATCTCAACATAAGACTCACCCCAATCGAAAAACTCAGAGATTATGATAAGGATTTGGCCTTGGTGAATAGGGTGTACCTCATCATCTAGGCATGGATGGCCTCTCATGGTCTATGCCTGAATGATGACAAGACTGAACTCATCATCTTCAGCACCGCCCTCAAAATCAACAAACTCAGTCACAACTACTCAAGCTTCACTATTGACAGAAACATCATTAAGGTTAGCCAAGGAAGTTAAAATACTAGGTTATTACATAGACGCCACCCTCTCCTTCAATAAGCTGGTCAGTTCTATGGCCTCCTCAACTGCCTACACATGCAAACTAATCAGAGCGGCCAAACCTTTCCTCTCCACCAACAGCTGCACCACCCTGGCCAGAGCCCTTGTTTTGTCAAAACTGGACTACTGTAACTGTAAACCCTCTACCTAGAAGCCAACAAATATATGACAAACAAAATCCAGATTTTACAAAACAATGCTCTCAGCTGTAAGATGATTCAATTCAACACTACAGCTAAGTCAATGCCTAGTCTGGGATACTGAATGGAAACCCTTATTGATATATCTTTATGTCCAGTTCATGCGTTCTGGATGACTACCCCTATATAACACCCCTCTCTTGGAATCCTCCGGACCCCACTGAGCCAAGAAGTAGTTCTGTTTTGCACGTTTAAAGGTTTATTTGATAATTTAAACAATATATAGATATATCACGCTTTATAATAAATTAATAATTGAATATCACACTGAATATGAGCAGTAATCAATAATGGATAGTCTGGAACTAGCACACTTGTGAATAGGAACAGAAGAATAAGGTGGTAGAGAATACTTTATATAAGTTCAGATGGATGTAATGTTGAATGAAAAATGCAATACAGAAAATACTCAATATGATTTCAACAAAACAATGTAATCACTTTTCTCTGGCAATCCCCTCCCCCCTTTTATGCAATGCAAGGAAATGGAAGGAAAGCACACAGCTCTCAGAAATGCAATCAACTGTAATTCAGTTCACCCCAGCAAGCTTAGACTACAGAAGTTGGAAACACAGGCCCAAAATGCTTTTATATGTGCTGGCAATGAAGTGAAAAATATGCCAAAATGCTTTTAATTCCCTCTAGAGGTTCAGGGTGAGTGGTATCAAGTTAATATTAGTCTAGGCTCACTTTAGCAAGGATCTAGGAGTAACTAGCAGGTTAAACGAATTTTTGGCAACTGAAAGCAAGAAAACTGCTGTTTTCACACGTTGAGAAATTTGCAAATCGCGGCAAATTCGCGAGTGCGTTTTTCGCGATTGCGGCAAAACTATAGGGAATCGGAATGCGGTTCTAGGTTCGTTGAAAAGCTGAGATTCTAAGCGTTCAAGGGAAAGTTACTGCAAGTCTCTAGCACAAACGGTTACGGAGTTATGAACGATTAAATAAAGGTAGTTTTTCGGATTTGGAATGTTAAAAGTCAAAGTGACAAGTGCAGCTTGCAACTAGAAATGACAGGTGACAGCTTTACAAATGACAGGTGACAGTTAGGAGACGGTTCTACTTAGATTAAAATAGATTGAATTATATTATTTTAACTAAGAGATTGGTTCTGCACAGTTCTGCTAGGTACTCACACTATATTCTTGAATTAAATGGGCCTCGCCACGGATCTGGTCAGGTTTTAGACTGGACTCTGGTCTGGTCTCTGCACTTCACAGTGATCTGGGTCAGCTCTGCTCTCTCTCTAGCCTCTCTGGATTCTGGAGATTGATGGATTTGAAGTCTGGATCTTTCTGCACAGCTTTCTCTAGAGATTGATGGAGGTAAAGTATGGATTTTCCCGGCAGAGCGTCCCGCAGCAAATGGATTTGAAGGTCCCTATCTGTCCTGTCTGTCTGCTTTTATGTGTTTTGAAAATGGGTGTGTGTGCAGCATCACTAGCCAGCCCCTCTCCACTTGTCATTGGCCACTTCATCCGCTTCCCCTTGATTGGGGGAATGAAATGAAGTGTCATCATGATGACGTCTGTTTATGGTACAGAGAACCCACCCCTGTCAAATTACACACAATCTATATTTTGACCCAAAAGACATATTTGCACAGGTACACATTTGTTTAAAATTACATGCACCCATCACATATCACAGGAGGTATACCCTGTCCAAATCTGCTCTTCCTGGGAGCTTGCATTCAGAAATGGCAACATTTGCACTTTTTAACTGGTTTCGCAATATCGGACATTACCCCAAATTTACACACATGTGCGCAAGGAGTATGGACATTAATTGATGAAGTGTCAGATTTTTAACATGCATACATTTTAAGTAATACCCTCTTAACTGCTAGTTTGCCCCCAGATCATGCTACCCTTTCTAAAAACCTCTTAAAATGTGGGCAGAAAAATCACAAGAATTATGGTATCATTTAAATAATTTTCACAAGTCCGCTCTATGAGTTATTCATCTTTTTCTAAAACCATATTCTGGCTACAGGGGTGTGGTTTCCCCCCAGCACAAGGTTGAATTTCTGGTTTTTCCAGTTCTGCCAAGCCAGCTTGCTCTCACAGGCAGTGCTCCTCCCCTTTACTTCCAGGAGGAAGCCACTTTTTACGGCCCCCGTAATAAAACATTTGCCTGAGTCAGGACAGGGCTTTGTTCAATTTCCTGCAGAGCCCAGGTAATTCAATCAGGGAAGTGTCATATCCCTTTTGGTGGGAGCAGCAAAAGGGCAGCTAGGCCTGGGAACACAGCTGTTGTGCAAGTCTCATCTCCTGTCGGGGGTAGCTGGTGGGCAGAATCCAGTTCCTTAAGCCAGGCTTCAGATAAAATGTCACTTTTGTTCCCCAGTTTAAGTCAAGACAATTTTTTACATATGCAGCTAGGATGCTGATTCTAAGTTTAAAGCTATGACATTTAAACAATTGCAACCTATGTGACACTCAAAAGTAGGTCACTCATTTCTTTTAAACATTTAGGTTTTTAGTGTATTTCATTCCAAATTTACTTAAACTGCTGAAATCCACAGCTCAGCCAGTCTTGTTATAAACCTTCAAGTCACTTCAGAATATAACTTTAGATTGTATCCACCTCTCAGTAAGTCTTTCTTTGGCTTGCCTTGGGTTCGTTTATTCAGTTTTAAACAAAATCTGGTGGTTTTAAAACGCCGGCTTTCTGATAGTGGTGAGTACTGGTACTGCACCCCTTTTTGGGATTTAAGAAAATGAATTCCCCACAATTCTAGGTTGCTTTTGGCAATCAGCATTGCCATTCCCAATGGTTTCAGACTACTGTGTGGGTAGTCCAATGGTGGTTTTAGGCAGTGCCCTTCTGTGCCCATAACATCAGCAAAATGGGTGGCAGCCTATTCTTCATGCACTTCCCTGGGCATTTTCTGGGAAGCTCTGGCCATCATGATGTTTTCAATGCCAGTACTGCACAGTTTTTGAGGTAGGGCTTGGATGCATGGGTAAAAACATCCCACACAGCGCAGCATTGAGTATTCCCAAAAAAGAGCATATTTCCTACATAAGGAGAGCCGATAATTGGCTCACCACCAAAGACAAAATTTCACTTAAAGTAGCCTCACTTACACATAAGTGCCTTAACAACTCCGCCCCAAGTTACCTCATGGACAGATTCCAGAGGTACTCATCCAACCGACCCACTAGAAATGCAAACTCCAACCTCAGTGCCCAGATACATACGTTCCAAAACTGGAGGTACCAGCTTCCAGGTGAAAGCTGCCCAACCCTGGAACTCCCTTCCCCCGCCCTTAGAGTCACCCAAACGTACCCACTCTTCAGGCGTAATTACATCCATTGGATAAAGGAAAACGACCACTAACCTACCTCTGTCCTCCTGACCCCACCCCCATTGACCCTATACTCATGTGTACATATTGTATAATGTCTGACACATGCTTATATTTCATATACCGCAATTTCACCTGTTTTTTCTGTATTGTTGTATATATGTACTTATGCATTCACATGTATATTATCATTGTATATTATTACTATACAGCAATGTAACCAAGCTGAAAATATCCTTATTGCTTTCTGCGCCCTGATACCTCCGGGTCTGGTGCGCATTACAAATATTAAAACAAACAGTGAATTGTTTCCTTTGCTGGTTCTTCTTTCTTCTACCAGTTGTCGGATCCTTCCTTTTTCTAGTGGCTCTTTGCCGAGCGCCAGTATGCCTTTGTGCCACTGTCACACTTTATAAGTAGCCATAACATAATATAGCATAACCGGGAGAGAGAGAAATCGAGAAAGTGTGTGTGTGAATGAGTGTGTGCGTGCATGTCTGTGTGTGAATATGTGTTTGTTGGGAATGTTAAAGAAATAGAACCAACTACTCAAAGAATGAGTTCTTTGAAATCATTATGTGTGTGTGTCGCACACCTCCTTTCCACAGACATGTGCGTCAGTTCGTCAACAACTTCTTTAGTTTCAAAGTAAGGGGGCCATCATTCTTCCGGAGGGCTGCTATTCTTTCAAAGGGATGAAAGCATATCTTTAAAAAAATAAAGCATTCAGCATGAGGCAGTGAGGTCTCTGCTTGAACATCGCTTTTCATTTCTAACACCGAGTAACACCATGTCTCCCGCTGCATTAATTTTATATTCCTAATTATAGTCTATACCTCGGAGCACCAAAAAAATGACATTGAAATAAACGTGTCTGTTGCACCATAAGCTCTAAAGATTAAATGTGATACGCTACAAGGTGTGGGTGGAAAGATGTTTTTACACCTCAGCTGTGCAAATAGAATCTGTAGGTGTTAGGATGTACAGAGCTATGATTTGGGAAATTAGCGTTTGAAGGTTGAGATTTATAGCTGACTCTTGAAAAGTGTGGGTGGTGCGATGTGTCCCTGACGAATACAGAGATATTTAGTCAATTATAAATGGGGGGGGAAAGCAGTAACAGCAGATTCCCACACAAAGCCAACCTGGGCATTACATCACATCAGCAGCCTCCGGGCAGCCCAATTATTTGCCTGCAATTCACACAGGTTAAGGATTTAATTGGCAAAGTCAGTATCCGCTATTTGAGATCCCTTTTTACTAAGTGGATTTAGTGCGTTTGTAGAAATGAATGTTGAGGTAGAACATGCTAAATAGCTTTGATGCTACCACAAGAGTAAACTCCTTCCAGTGCACTGTGCTGCGAAAAAGAAGTATTTCCTGTGGTTTGCTGCTCTTCAGGTTGATGCTGTTGACATGCTTTAGGAGTAATAAAGATCAAGGTAGGACTGAACAAGCACTTTCTTCTTAGGCGCCAATTACTCGAAGAGATGTAGGGGGCTGCTGGCAGAGGTTATAGCCTGTATTGTACTTTCCCTGCTGCTACCCATTAGTGAAGGGCCAGCGGATGGACTGACTGGTTATGAGCCTGGCATACCAATAGACTCTACTGCCATGGTATACTGATGTTACTGAGAAGATGAGCACCAAAAGGAAGTGCACTGCTCTCATTGCTATACAATGGGCACACAAACTTGTTTTACACACTCTCTTGGGGGAATCGACTACTTTATGTAACGCCATTATGCTGCTGACTACTGATTACTGTACTGTTCTGTTAAGAGAGAGTTGTGTTCTATGTATCAAAGACATAAGTGTTCAGGACAAGTTTAAACTGTGCCCCGGGCACCGAGCAGATCCATGAGACGGTATAGCAAGCTATTAAAAAGAAGCTGGAATAGGGTGAAGCCCTTGGGGAACCCAAAACTCACTTTTACTGGACTGATACAAAATCCCTTTGGCCCAAGAAAGATGGAAACCCCATAATTGCTGACAAGGCACATAACACACTTCAAGAGGACAAGTATCTCTAAGGGTGCCTGGATAGAGGTTGGACTGACTCAGGGTCAAAACCAAGCAGAGGCCACTGAATTTCAGTGCCACGTTGCAAGTGCATTGGATTTTGTACACATTTCTTTTGAAGGTGGGGATGTGGAACATAAGCAGAGTGGCTCTGTGGAACTCCAAATCATCCACTCACGAAGCAGAGAAAGAGAAAGATAGCAGTCTACCCAATCCCCATATCTACACAAATTGCAGTTTTATCAAACATCCACCACCTTCAGATTCATATATGTACATTTCCACTAATAAAAAATAATTAAATAAACCCAAAAAGCCACGCATGTGTACAAGTGCAATATAGAGGACCCAATGTGTCAAATTAATTTCCAACAGTTCTTTGATGTGCAGAACATTTCTTGCATTAAACCAATTTTTCTATTTTCCAATACACAACTCTTGCCCTAAAACCAACAACAGGAAATTGGCGCCCCATGTACAACAAGAATTGAAAAGAGCACGGACCAAAGAAAAGTACTAGCCAAGTGTATAGATCGTGTACAATGTATTTGGCTCATAAGCACAAGGAGGTGTGGCATATTTAGAGAATAGGGAGACATGCATGAGGCAGCACAGAGAAAGTAGTACGAATGTGGAGCGCTCCACTTATAATCCTTATAGGATGCTTTTATGTTTATATGAGGTTTTCCAGGTATTCCAGAGGCTCAAGTGTGTGTCATTGTTCTTGGCAGTGAATTCCATGATTCTACACTGATATACTCTCCTGGCTCCTTGGGTTCAATCACCACATGGTCCTTCTAGGTCTGTCACTGGAAATAAACACCAGGTATCCATGACCCCAGTGTTCCAACCACATGGATGCTGTAGTCAGCTATTTGTGCATGTTGCTAAACATATTCAAACAATGCCCAGAATGCGCTCAAACAGTGCTATTGAAAACCAAAATAATGTGTCTCTCATGTATTTCTCATGTAGATTAATCATTTGACATATGAACCACATACACCTTTTGCCCTTTCAAATTGTGCACACTTTCCAAGGAAACTCTATCTTTCCTTGCTTACAGAACTACAATTAGGTTTTCATCTCTTATTTTGACACACAAATGAATCTCGGTCAGTTTACAGCTATCTGTTTAGTTATCTGCCAAACAAATGAATACGTCTATGTCAGCTAACAAGTGCATAATTTCTGTCAACACGTGTTTCGCTTAGTGGTCAACATCAAAGGTGTGTGTAGTGAGCTTCTTCAAGCCAGTTTGATTTTCTCAAACATGTACTCTATAAACAAGTTCTGTGTTACTTACTTTGAACACCTTGTGCATCATCTCAATGTATTTGCTGATTGTCCAGAAAACCTGTCACTTGTCCACATTGACCTTTGTCCTTGCTTGGTAGACCTTCCAGCACCTCTAGGAGACTCCTGGTGCGTTCTTCTAAGTATATTTGGGTGTGGTCAATTGATTTGTACGGCGATTTCAAATGTGTGCCTGATTTACAGAAGGCTAAACAGGGATGTCATGTAGGGGTGACCAGTGGTTGCAATTGCAACCCCTTAGGTCTCTCTTGCTACCACTGTGGTCTCCCTTGCAACCTTCTAAAAAAACCTTTTTTTTTTTTAAATGCAAGCTCGTGGGCTGGCAGCACCATTTGGCTCTTTGCATCTGGAAAGGCTGGCTTTCTTGTTGAGGCCTCTTAAAAAAATAGGGGTTCCATAAGTTTAACACTTTCAGCAGTGACCCTAAAAAAGAAAGAATAGGAATACCAAATAATTTGTCATTCTGGAATTCTATACAATAATTGCTAGACTCATTAAAGTTTTATTTCAGGGACACTTCAGGGGGTGAGTCCCTGATTTAGTTCTTAAACACCTGAACTCAGCCTTTCATCCTTCGGCGGTCGATAAATGAGTACCAACACAGATTGGGTGATATTGCATGCATTTTTGTTATGTATAAAGCACTTAAGTGTAAGTGCTATATAATAACATCATTATCATTTGGCCATTGACGTCTGCTTGCATTCACAGTAACTTGGTAATATGGGCCTGTACACACTGATCTTAAAGATGCATATGGCAATCCATTCATGTATTAAATGTATATCACATTATTGTGATATCGTAACCATATTTTCCGTAGTGTACCTAGGAACAATGCTATGTGAGTCCACTTCCTGTTTTGTGAAGGGGTGAAAGGTCGTATTCCATTGCTTCCCTTGATAACACTTCGGGTGAGGACAAATGGCATCCCTTCATGTGATGTAAAAGGGTCAACGGTCGTATGATGTCACTTCCGCTACCACTGGAATTTTGGTGAAATGACATCCCTGAGGCTAAAACATCATCTCGGACCCTAGATAGGTACTTTAAAACTTCACAGGGTTTCAATGATGTGGGCTTGCATAATGATTTGTTAGACATATGGTGGGCCCTGCATCCCTTGGTACTCAGTTTTTATTCCATCCCCACAAGGAAAACATATGTCCATATTTTGCTTGCAATCGCAATAAACTGGCTGTGAATACCTGGGTATATTATTTTCTAACCATGATCCACCACGGTTCTCAGTTCATATATTTTGGGAAATGCTAAAACCAAAAATCATATGTTACAGGTGCTATGATATCTTATTGTCTCCATACCTGCAAAGACACTTCCAATGGTACATATACGCAGAAATTAGCAGGGCATTAGAGCAGGGACATGCCCAGCTAACTCAAAGCAAGCAGAGAGCAGAAGACATTTATAATCAGTTACACAATTCAAACAGAGATCAAAGCTGTGGATGATATGCAGACAGATATAAAAATCCAGCCGTACAGGGTTAAGAGAAATGAGGAGGGTGGCAAGAGGGGCTGGGTTTCGGCGAGAATGGCAAGGGAATCTCAGATCTGAGGGGACATTCTATTTGAAGCTGGCCATAAAAGGATTTTGCCAATTTTTCTCTCAGACGTCAGACTGTAGACAGATAACAAGGATAAAGATACACGAAAGCTTCATTCAAAATTGATGAAGCCACACATCCTCCTAGAGACTCCAAGCGTTAAGAAAGAGATCATGCTCTGGATTGAAGAGCTGTCTTTGGGGTGAGGCTGAGGGCAAAGACAGAAAGCCCCTTAAGGTATATTATATCATTAAATGTGTACTTGCCCCAATATTATTGAAAGGTGTTTGTCAGATTACATCTGGTTTTAAAATCCCACTGCCATGGCAGTGGGCCATCAACATAGAAGCTTTCCCTGAAAAGAGGAAGGGTCCACGTCTGGTTAATTCTTAGAGACCTGTGCCTCAGTATAAGGCAGATGCCAAGGTATGTGTAAAGGCTCTAGCCAGTCAGCTCACCAGTTTAATCAGAATGCTGGTGGGGCAGGAAAAGCATGCATTGTGTCCTGGGACTGTCAACTGTATACCATACTGTTTTGGCTAACACCATTATTTATGTAGCTGTCCAGAGGTATCTCCTTCTATCTTGTATGCAGAGACATCATTTGATAAAGTGGGATGAAGGTTTCAGTGGGTGGTCATATCAAGCATGGGCTTTCTAGATGACTTGATTCAAGTAATTCAAATTTCTAATGATAATCGTAATGCAGTTGTCATAATGGTGGCATGTCTGTTATTAGCAACAAAAAGGATGCCTTGTATGCCCCCTTGCTTTTTTGCTATTTAAATAGAGTCTCTGATTCAAATGACAATGCAAGAGGTTGACGGTGTCCCTTTTCTGAGCAGACAACTAAAACCATTGGACCAGCAATGTATGCCATTCGAAATGGTCTGGTCTACCCCCTAAATTGTCTGATTGTGACTTGCATGCATTGGGAGCTATATTGAGGTAGTAACACATTGAAAATAAGCTTAATATTTTGGTGCTTCCATTCTGACAAATAAAGGACACTATCATATGGAAAGCAGCATGTTTATAAGTGAATCAGTCTGCTGATGCAAACAAGCTTATTGGGATGAGCCACAAAAAAGTATGCTAGCATATAAGATCTTTTTGTAGGTTTGGCTATTTGGTGGCACTAAAACTATGTGCAGCTATGAAGTAGATGCAATGTGAGGAGTCTGTTGTTGGTGTTTGGTTATTTAACCAGGTTTTGACTACACTTCTAGGGCTATTCCTTAATAGCCTTCTGAGATTTAAAGGCTTAATATCAGCTGCAAATGTAGTTCCAGTGCAATTAAAACGATTTAACCAAGTCTGCTTTCATCCACTTTAATTATGTTATGTTGATATATTCCACGCACCGCTACCATTTGCATGGTCTCCAGGCACTCACGTGGCTCTGTAAGTAGGAAGGCTGGGTAGGTCAGTGAAGGAAGAGGGATAGGACAGAGGTTGTGCTCTATTGATGCTTGTAGAACCAGGAGAAACGGCCGTCTGAATGTTGGCTTTCTGAAGTGCTTTCATTGAGTGCACTGGCTTGTTGTGTCCAGAGTGGCAAGGCTCAGTGTCTGGGTTGTTTGTGGTAGTGTGTTGTGGTGGATGTGTAGTTTGTCTGTTTTTATGTGTAGTGTGGCTGGCTGTTTTGGGCGTGTGTGGTATTTGGGAGGTATGCAGGAGAGAAGCCAGGAGAAGGGGAGGTTAGTAAAGTAGCAAACTTTCGAGTGCAGCTAGCTTTCAACACAGTGGCAAGATTCAAAGGGCAGCATTACCCTGTTCAATCTAGTGGCTATACTAAAAATGCACCCAGATTCAATACAGTGGCTATGGTCAGAAATGTAGCCAGGTTCAACACAGTGGTAATGCTAAAAAATGCAGCTGGATTCTATACAGTGGTTATGCTAAAAAATGCACCTAGATTCAATGCAGTGGCTATGCTCAAGATGTACCTGGATCCGATACAGTGGCTATGCTCAAAACGCACCTGGATGCAATTACAGTGGCTATAGTGTAATTGTGGTTTGTATAGTGCCTTTCCCTGCATTCCTAGCTGCATTGTTATGGCATTATAAGCAATATGTATGTCAAAAAAGCCACCTCTGTATGCCTTATTTGTTGACGTCCTGGACGCATTCGATATGGTGAACAGGGGTAAACTTTGAAACAAGCTTAAATACAGAGGTATCCCACATTATTTATTATATTTCCTGGTGCAGATACACACAGACACTAGGGGTAGACTGAAGATGAATAGTTATGGGAGAATGTGGCAGTACATGAAGATGAAAATGGAGCAAAGAAGGGGTGGGTGTTAGCGTGGTAGTGTTTGATCACACATAAATCAGCAAAGAGGATCCCCCCCAAGACCAATAATTGCAAAAATCCTGAACTACTGAGACTGGGAGAAGATCCTAGAACATTTTCGAAAAGGAGGCATGATACAAAAGGCGTCGGCAAATATCACAGCGTATCCGGACTACACTTTTCTGGTGCAGAGACGTCGATTGAACTATGGGTCGCAATACCATATGTAAACATTGTAGAGAGACATGATCATATGCCAGACACACTCCGGCTAAACTATAGGCTGCCATATTGCTGGCAAATTGCTTCATTACCATCATCAAAGACAAGGTTTCCGATTGCTTACATGCAAACAACTCACTATAAATGTGCTTGTCTGACACTATCTGGCCCAAGTACACATAAATCGAGACTCAGTGTATTAATCCCACCCCCACCTTGATCTTTAATCTATTGCCTTTATCTGTGCCAATTCCCACATACTTCGTTTTTGCCCAATTGATCAAACACTACCACATCATCGGCATAATATGCTAGCCAGTTTATGTGGTTTGCCCCAATTTTCAGTGGAAAACTCTTAGCATCTTTTAAATATTCAACCAAGTCAATCAAACAGAGATTAAACAAAGATGGGGCTAACACCTTTTGCAAAACCGGATATGTGGATACAAAAATTGGAGGGGCTATTGTGGAGAAAGTTATTGGGTTTACCCCATGGGGTTCCAGTGGAAGCTGTCTGATTGGAATTGGGGATGACCTCTATCATATCTGCTGTATTAATAAATAGGGGGATTTTATACATAAAGATTATGATTGGAGCAGCGTATCCACTATTACAACTTTTAACTCAACCCCTCCAAACCCGAGTTCATACTCCTCACCAACAACACCGAACACCCAGACATACAGACCTGGCTATCAACAATGAACCCTGAGTGCTTCACACCGGTGTTCAACTGCTGCACCATGTCCCTTGGGTTCCACACTGAAAAATACCTCTCCTTCAAGACACACATAGCTAAAAAAAACTCAGACAGCTTGGTACCAGCTCCCTCTCCTGCAGAGAGTCAACCCCTTCCTAAATTCTGGGCATCTTAAGAACCACTGTTCAAGCACTGGCCTATCCCACCTGGATGGGGGCAATGCCCTCCTGAAAGGCCTCCCATCATCCTTGCTTGTGCGCCTCAGAAGTGTCCTACATGTGGCTGCACGCCTCATCAAGAGTCTACGCAGATACAAACACATCACCCACTTAATGTATTTTGTAGTAGATGGTAGTCGCATTCAGGGAGATGTGTTTTGGGGGCGTTGTCTGGAGTGCAACAGTCTGTCGCTGATGCTAGCACTGTCCAGGTTATGGTTGTGTATAATATACATTTTGAACTCCGTAGAAGGGGCCCTGTATATGTGTTGGCTTGATTTGGAGGGCCTCAGTTGATATGCATGAAGGTACATTTTTTGTTTCTATGTTATATGTTAACTGTTCTATTATTGATGATGTGTAATAAGATTTATACATTATGTGCAAAGTTGGTGCCGGTGTTGAGAGGTCCTTTCCTCTTCACTCTTCGCTGCGAGTTCTGAGTAGTGGGGAAGGAGCCATTGGTTTGGAGAGCTGTCACCCATGTCCCGCGAGCCGATGGGGACTGGTGGACGGTTGTCCTTGTGGGGGAGGGGTTCCTTCTGTGCCCTTCTGTGTTCCCTTCTGTGTGCGGGCTGGTTAGTTTGTCTGATTAGAGGAGTGCCTGGTGGCACTGCGGTCTACCGATCCGGAGAGCTGCCTGCCTGGTCAAAGAGCAGAAGAGTGTAGAAGCAGAGTCTCCCTTTAGGCCGTTTTCTCTCCCGCGACTGGTAAAGTTGCATGACTCGTAATCACGCCTAATTCTTTATATTCATAAATCCGGGCTGCACTGCAATCGGTGAACGGTTGTTAAGATAACTTTACCTCATTTCTGCAAGTGTGAGGTGTGCGGCTTTACAAAAGCGGGAAGGGCCATCACAAGGAGGGTGCGGGGGGGCAAACTGCCACGGGCCTCGTGCTTGCGGGGGGCCCCGCGGCCCCCTCTCCTAAGTAGAAGGCAGCACAGTTTCCTGTGTCCTTTGTTCACACAGGGGACTGTGCTGTCTGCTCTCTGCCCCTGCAATGATTTTGCTGTTTGTTGTGAAGCCATTTGGCTCCGCAACAAATAGCAAAATAATGGGAGACATCAGGGTTCAGAAGTGAGCTCTGCTGCCTCCCGTTATTCAGCTGAAAACTTGGACATGCTGAATGACAAGAGAGGACTCCTCTCCTGTCAGTCATTGTGTTCACGTTGCTCAGCGTGAGCACGCTGACTGATGGGAGAGGAGTTCTCTCTTGTCAGGCAGCACATCTACGTGTCGGCTGCGTGGATACTTTTGAAGGGTGCATGGAGGTAAGGTAAGTGTTTTTTATTTTAAATTAAATGTGTATATATGTGTGTTTAAAATAAATTAGTATGTATATGTGTATGTTTGAATGCTTGTGTGCATGTTGGCGTTTGTTTGTGTCAATGCTGTGTTTGGTTTTATGTATGCATGCCTGTATGGAGTTGTGTAACTGGTGGATGAATGCATGGGTGAAAGTGCTTTATGTGAGTTTGTGTTCAGCCCCACCCCTAAATTTAGCCTCCCTGAGGGCCACTTCATTAAGGGGTCGGTTCATGGCATCAGAGGTGCACCTAGGCTAAAATGTCAGGGGGAGAGGGGACTATCACTTCAAATGTTGGGAGAGGCGCTAACCTCAGAGGCTGTGAGGGAGGGGCAAACTTCCTTGTGTGGGGGCATCTAACATCTTTCCACATTTGAATGAGACTATTCTGGTGAAGCTTCAATGTTACAAGCAGCTACCTTTCACCTTCATGTCTGAAATGTCACACTTAAGGACTGCTGTCACCACTTCCCTTCTAATCACTCCCCTAGCATGCAAGTGCTAACCTCACATGATTTCAATTACCTAAAAATGTATGTATATGAATGCAGGTGCTAACAGTGAAATGGTTTATGTTAGCAATTGCAGGGCCTTTGTTAACAGCGAAGTCAAGGCACCATTTAACGTGTGTGTCCTGTTCGGTCTGACCACAACTCTGTTGGTCAACCCGGCAGGGGCTGGATGACAGTTTGAAAGCGGATAGTGAGTGGGGCCGATAAACCCATTGCACTTTTGGTCTCCCTCCTGAGGGATGGCATCTGTGCCTTTTACAGTTGAAATGGGCCCCCAAGTAGCTGCCCCCATGTTGGTAGTCTTATGACACAGACACCTACTGATAATCTGCAGCTTTTAACTTCCTTGCTTCATTATTTTGAGTTCATTATTGATTTAAGCACTCCACAGGTGCCTTGGACCATTGTTCCAATCAGTGAGGGGTGCCCCAAACATCAAAAAGAAATGGGACCCCACCAGCCCTGACACATCTTCAGCCAGCTTTGCTCCGATTTCCCTCTGAATTCCCTGAGTCCAGCTAGGAAGCTGAAAAGCTATTACACCTTTCCTTTGGCCACTACTCGTACCTTTCATCCCTTTCAGAGGCTGTTTACTTTCATAGTGCTATGCTAATCTCTGGAGAGGTGGGTCATCTAAAAGCTGAGACCAGAAATTAAGACTTTGACTTTATCAAATTGAGTCTATTGATATCACATGGATAGGTTTTTGTGCTCTGCATGTTTGATGCTGATGCTGCACCTTAACGAGTGCTACTGGCTGGCGACACATCGAAAGACCCCTTCTTCCTCAAAGTGGCCAGGGGCTGGCACCACCCATGGAGCCAGGTCGAGTCAACAAACCTCAACATTTCAGGAAGAGGGTAGAGCCCGATCTGCTCAATGGTGCTGCGCCACTGCATGGCATTATTTTGTTTGGGTTATTAGGTCTGCACCAATAAGCCAAAACTATTGCTTTAACGAACAGACAGGGGGGAAATAGACCTTTTCTGGGGCATCCCTCCAACTGCAGTGAAAGAGGCCGGGCCCACGGACGGGAGGATTAGGAGGGTGTAGGGCAGGTAATTTAGTCATCCCATGAACATTTGCCTCTTCCACTCAGAGGATTTATCGTCAGCAAAGTTCAAAATCTGAACCCCTTTTAAACCTAAAAAATGCACATCAATATTTCCAGTATAGTGCAACATTCACAAGGGATTTCACAGGGCTCCCGCTCAGACCCTCAAGTGATCTTGTGGGGAAGTGTCTCACTTTGGAAACTAGTTGACACGGTTTAAATCCCTGCCCAACATAGTTTAAAGCACGGACGCACCACAGCATTCTAAAATAAACATACAGTGCACAGATTTCCCATATTGTGGAGCTGTATTTCCAATCCAATCTGGTCAGTAATTATTTGCCAGATCCTGGGTCTGGGAAGATCCGTCCCAATGATAGCAGTGAGTACAGATAGGAAGAAATGCCATATGAGGAGGGACTTGAAGATGTTGTTTAGTTATTTGCCCACCCATTAACTTCTCATGGCCATGCTAATCCCTATGGCAATTCTCACACAGTTCCTGCCCTCCCCACCTTAAACACCTCCTCACTGGAGCTCTTTGAGCTAGCTTTAAACACGCCTTGTCATCAAATGTTGTCCTCAAGTGCCTGCAAGTGTTTTCTCAAAGGAGTCTTCTGAGAGTTCATGACTTCATTGGAGTTGTAAACATGGAACTGGTGTAATAAAAAATTACTAATCAGGTCTGCCTTTGGCCACTCGATTCAAATGTATTAGGCATTTGCCAGGCACTGCTATTAGCTGCTCAGGTACTCAAACCATTTTGCACCGGCGCTATCAATGGCCAGCTAATACCAATACAGAAGTGTCTTTCCCATGCCTACACGAATGCCCAAACTGTTAGCATTGCCAATTCCCTTTTTGCTTTACCCTTGATGCACAGCACTATGCATCAAGGTTAAAGCAAACATACTACTTGGCTAAATTGGCCCACATTTAATGTAGGCCAATCCAGCCAGTAATAACACTTATGGTACACAGTCAGCCTGGATGTACTTTCTGTGGCATGACATTTTTACTGGCTGGGAATTCGTACATGGTAATAATGGCATATATTAATGCAGCCTGCATGGACATACATGAGAACAACCAGCATGAATATATATTTATACTAGCATATATTGTGTGGAAAGGCGGCATGAAATGTATTGGAAAATATTCCTGTGCATGGTTTGTGATTTGCAACTATTGGGATTTTTCATGTTTTTCCATACAAAACCAATTGCAAACTGTATGGATTTCTACCCAATTTTGCAAAGAAAGTGCTACAAAATGCATAATTTTATCCCAATGTTTCAAACATGTTCTTGGGAGTGAGATCCCCCCTCAAGCAACCCTTCTTTGGTTTGGGCTCCCTCACTGTGCTCTGTCGATCCTGCCTAATTGGCACAAACATTTAAGCCTCTTTAGTTCAGAAATGTACCAGCCTCCACTGTACATCATTTGTCACTGTGTATGATGTGTGTTTTAATGCGCACACAGGGGCATTGTGCTCCTTAATGATATGATATGGCATTCATAACGTGCCTGTACACAAGTGTTTCTAGGCGCGACAATACAAGCAGGGGGAAACAAAAGAGTAGGACAAAACACAGATCTTACTAGGCCTTGTGTTATTCAGATTGCGCAAGAGCAGGGACGGGGGAGGGGAGAAGTGCCGAGGGTGGGGTAGGATGCAGAAGTGCAGGAACAAAGGAGAAACAAGAGTGCAGCCAACGGGTGGCAAGTGTGGGTACTCCTAAGTGTAGCCAACGGGTGGAGAATAAGTGCAAGATAGGGGACTGCAGGGTTACAGATACAGACCACAAGTGCAGGGGAGTCATGCATATGATACAAACGTTAGTCTGGCATAAACCTTTCTTCAGTAGAGAAATCTAACTTTGCTGTACTTGATTTGGAGTTATTAATAAACCATACTTGGGATCCTGCACACAAACTCAAGGGGAGATTTCTCAAGTCTCCTGTTTGCAGAGGTGCTGCCACTGGCTGAGTGCAGAAAATCGTAAGGGGGCCTCACCAAATGTTTTGCCCCGGGCCTCACCACATCTTCTGACAGCCAGAAAGCCGGGCCACAGTGAAAAAGCCCAGCGGTTCCTTTTCGCTTCTTTCTGATTTTAGAGAATTGAATAAACATAAGCTTACTCTCTTTTTACTCTCTTTTTAGCATGCCAGGCCTATTTGGAAAAAGGTTGATGGTTTTTATAATTCTCGGCCCTAATTGCCATCAGATTACTGATAAAGAATCCGAACTATGCCTAAATCCTGTGGTGCACAAGTATTAATTGAACGTATTACTACTATAGCGGATATTAGCACTGGCAAAAACATTTTCTGCCTGATTCATGGCATTATTTGAGTGAAAAACGCAGATTTGTGTGGCTTTCTGCCCGAAAATCCCCATACTTCAAACAGAGATTTATGGGCAGAAAGGCGTGCAAATCTGCGTTTTGTATTAATCTGGCAGGTGATGTCATGACTGACGATCAATCGAAGCAGCTTTCGGACCACTCTTGAACATTATTACAGACGGGTCGTAGGTGGTCGGAAGCAATATTAGAATAGTATCTCGCACCATTGCTGCATAGTAAGAATGAAATCTTGCTGGTGGTTGTTACGTGGACTAATGGGCATAGTACTTCATGCTTGGACTGCATATTTGT
Organism: Ambystoma mexicanum; assembly: GCF_040938575.1. Classification (NCBI taxonomy): domain Eukaryota; kingdom Metazoa; phylum Chordata; class Amphibia; order Caudata; family Ambystomatidae; genus Ambystoma; species Ambystoma mexicanum. The sequence goes on from NC_090929.1 coordinate 576,252,425, forward strand.
TACTGATATGCTATATTGTAAAGAAATTGAAGTATGAAATTGCATTTACATCAGTTAACAATCATGGTATGATGAAAGTCATGTTTCAAGTATATTTGTAGAAGAATAGGTAGGTAAGGTGACAGTTAACACGCAGGGCAAAATAATTGTGTGGATGGAGGCCAATTTAAAAAGGGCGAACAAATATATAGTATATACAATTTGCACTCCGGAAGCAGGGTTTAACCTTTGCAATGGGGATTTCGGTGAATTATTTGCACTGATCAAGCCATGGTTAGATATAGCAGAGAAGGTTACTGTACAAGGCAAGGCAAGGGTAATCCTACCATCTTTGATTATAAAATCCACGTTGAAATGTGTAAGCTGTGCAAGAATGTTAGGGCCATTAAGAAAAATAAGAATCTGAATTTCCAAGAAAAAAAAGATAAGGTTGGGTCTATGAAGTCTAAATACAAGAATTGGTTAGATATTAATAAAACCAGCCCTGAATCAGCCAACTGAAAAATGTTATAGAGACTGATTCGTACACATGATTCACAGAAATGTTGGCACTCTATTGGACCTAGTTGGTCACAATGTCTCCTAAAGACATTTGTTTCATAGTGGTAGGAGACTGGAAGGAACATGTAAAAGGGCTCTATTGGGAACAAGATAAAGTGAAACATCAATCTACATTTGTTTACTTGGGTGGCCCAGTATTGAATATGAAAATCACTGACATTTTAGACATCTTGGCAATATTAAAAGTACCCAGGGCCCCTGGCCCGGATGGGTAAACCAATGTTGTTTTGAAGTCTAATCCTCAGTTTTGGGCCAGTTTGAAATGTATAGCAATATATGCACACTGGGAGTGCTTCCCCAGAGATGGCTCAATACTGTTCCCGATATATAAACGTGGTTCCAGTATAGATCCTAATAATTATAGATTATTAGCTATGCTAGACACAAGTAGTAACGTTTTTGCAAAGATTCTATTACAATTAATGTATAAGTGTATTAGTATTAGAGATAAACAGTTGCATAAACCCCTTCAGCCAGGATTTAGGATTCATGCTATGTGGGCTCTGCACCTGCTAGTCGTTGATGTGTTAAATGGGACATATGGAGATATTTTTTTCTGTTTCATGGATTATACGTCAGCATTTGACTGTGTCGATCGTCACATCCTATGGTCCAAACTGGAAAGATGGGGTATTGATAAGCACCTGATTTACTTTATTATGGCCCCATATACCGATACCATTGTTACTGATCGCCTCTCACAAGAGGGGGACATTTCTTCCCCCATGCCTACTAATAAAGGATTGAAGCAGGGATGCCTTCTTGTGCCCCTAATATTCAACCTCTATGTGGCCAACATGGGGGAAAACCAAGTGTGAAATGCACCGTTCCGCCTTGTATTGGTGGGGTCACGGTACCGTGGATTACTCATGCGGACAACACAGTTTTATTTGACCGCACCCCCCTTGGCTTGCAAAGAGCCATTGACATTCTGGCCAAGTTTGGTGAAGCAAACGGTTTGAAGATCAATTATGCCAAGACCAAGGTTATGCATATACGTGGTAGAGGTCACCATACTACCAGGTTTAGTTGGCATATTAGTGGTACTAAACTGGATTTAGTCAAAACATAAGTTTATCTTGGACTACCATTTTGCAGTGTCACCTCATTCTCCCAGTACTATGCTTATATCATGATGGCAGGCAGTATTGTAACAGATCAGTTCTGGTCTATGATTGTGGCAGCGGAGTCCCTTGTGATTGCAGCTGCCACAATACATGTCTGGGAGAGTATACAAAGCACACTACTTATGTAGATGGACTGAAAGGATTTGCATTTTTTGCACCTAGAGTGTATTAGACGGTATGGTTATTGATGTTTTGAATTGTCAATAAGTAGGTTACAACATTATTGAGTAAAGTGACATGAATTTGCGTGGATGTTTTTATAAATTCTATTAGTACCCGGATAGGGCGCAATCAGAATGCAAGAGACATTCTGATTGGCCCTTGCCGAGTCATTACCAGGCCGGGAATCCCTCCGTCGGGATTCCACGGCCTTTGTCCCCGGCGGGAGGCGTGGAAACCCCTGAGCCAATGAGGAGGCTGGAAGCGGGGCCATTCACACTCCGAGCCTCCCCGTGGCTGAGAGGCTGCCTTCGCCCCCCGCCGGAGACTCGGGTAAGTGTTTTTCTTTTTTTTTAAATTTCCTTGAGCACACCCCTTCTTGTTCCTGCGTCCCCGGCGGGGGACGAGGGAAGCCTCCAGCCATGTGGAGACTCGGAGCGGGGCCATCCCTGCTCTGCGCCTCCACACGGCTGGGGCTTCCCTCGGCCCCTGCCGGGGACGCAGGTATGTTTTTTTTTTCCCTCTTCCCCCGTCCCACTCCCGCCCTCCCAACCCCACTTACCTTCTTTTTGATTCTTTTTCGGGAGCGGACGCGCTGGGAACACTTGTGTTCCCAGCGCGTCCGCTCCCGATGTCCGCCATGAAAAGGGAAAACAGACTCCGTTTTCCCTTTCCATGGTGGCCATTTTCTGTTTCAGGACAGAAAAAAATGCTTTTAGTGCCCCGGTCACGCACATAATGCGGGCCGGGGTACTAATAGCAATATGACCCTCGCAGCGGGGGCTTCGCTCGGGCCTATACATTTGGGCCCTGGGGCATTACCTGAGTCGGTAATGCCCCCGCCGCCCGGGTCATATTGCTTAAATATTATATGTGCAGATATTTATTAAGAGTTTTAGAATACTGATTTTTGTTGAATTGATCTGTAAAATGTATGTTCTTTACCGTTTGTTTTACTGTGGTGATATGCATGCAAAAGGCTTAATTGTATTAGCCATACGCATTAAAGAAAACTAAAAATATGTCTGTATAAATTATGAAGATCATGTGTTGTTTGTATATTTATTAGGACATTATATATGATTGTGTTTTTTGTGTGAAAAGTTATGTTTAACTGAAACAGGTAAATAGATATTTTATTTAAGAATATTTGCATCTAGAATTGTCAAAGGCAACAGCTTTGTCATGTGTCTAGGTATTAAGCACTTGCCAGGCTCTAACTTCATATGTAGCAGTACTCACACGACTTTCTTACTGTTGCTATCTTATGGCCAGGTAGTACCATTATGCCAGTGCATTGTAAAAGCCTGTTGCATGCCTGCACAAAACACAAAACTGGTGGCTTTTCAAATGTTTGCGTTTTTTTGGCAGTACCTGTATGCTTTCTCATGCCAGTGTAGGGTTTTGCATTGCATTCTAATGTACACATGTTGAACTTCCTGGCCCTGTCATGGAGATGGTAAGCCAACATGGTTCAAAATTGTTAAGAAAGTTAGAATTCTTTCAGGGTGTTCACAAATGTGGACGTTCCTTTTTTAATTAACCAAGAGCATGAGGTGAGTTTTGATTCCTCCTTTTAAAACAGTGATTGTTTGGGGAATGCAGAAAAGCATAGATTGTTTCTAAGTCTTGTACGCCTCTGTGTAGTATCCCCTTTAACCCATGTTCACACTCCATATTTTTTTCAACTACGGCAAAAGCTGTGCAGCTTTCATTTGCTTTACATAATAGAGTGTTAAAGGAGAGTTCCGGGACTTTTTTTTTATTGTCCCTACGGTTCGGCCATGTGTTTTTAAGCATAACTCGGTAGATCGTGGAAAACTTTCCTATGGACCTTACCCGACTTTTCGTCCATTAACGCACTCGAAATCAGCCGCCATTTTATGATAATCCTATCACTTGCCGCATCGCCCTGGCTCACCTGCTTTTGCGGCACTAAATCAAATCCCCCGCCCCCGAGGCTGACATCAGCAGACGCGTACCGCCCATTTCCCAACGCCAAAGCACGTTTCGTGTCAACAATCGCTGCGCCTCAGCTAATGAAGTGTCGCCATGGAAACGGCAGGACGCCTCTTTCCTCAATAAGTATAAACACACCGTTTCACAACACACAGCAGCAGATTTTCGATTCCATTACTCTCGCTGTGTTACTTTGAGTATTCTGTGACTCGTTTCTGTGCTCTGGTCAGCTACCTTCGTTGATTGTAGCCCGTGTGAACAGATACCAGTACCACCGCTATAAATTATTTTACTTTCTTTACCACACAATGGCTACAATAATGCCGTATATGTACGAGCCCGAGTACACCGAGGAAGAACTACTGGAAAGGCAAGCACGCGAAAACGATGGGGATTCGGACGGCAGTTGGGAGGACCAGTCAACGGATGAAGAGCCTGGACCATGTCGCATGGACGGCGTCTCCACCTGGTGCACGTGCAATCGGTGCGAGCTAATGCCAACTGAGGAGGAGAACTGCTGCTGCCATGAAAATTCCGGGTGCTTGGCCTACATTTCGGAAGGCGAGCCAAGTCCGCAATGCATCACCGAGCTGCCAGAGTTCAGGGAAGCCTGCCTCTCACGGACAGTGTTGAGGATGATGATGGTGCTTATGCACGAACTTTGCGGCACTGTTCGTCCGCGTAATCCGAGTAACGAGTAAGTATACTCTGGTTGTGATGTCAGTGATGCCACTACTATTTCATGGTCGTCTCCCACATATAAAACTACATCTACATATCATTCGAATGCATGTAAATTGGTTCCATGTTGTGCATTTTCTAGATAGAATTTTTTTCAAAGCAGAATGACATTTTTGTACCTGAATCGACAGTGATAAGAAAGTTGTCATTTTAATACAGTTTGCATCTTTCATTTTCACAGGTGGTACAGGCTGGTGGCCTATCGTTACTTCACTTGGTGGCTTCACGGGAGGCTCGGACACCGCGTTCGGAGAGTAATACCTGCCTGTGCGGTACTTGCCATTAGACAACATTTCCCCAGCGACAGTGGACAATACCGCGGCTTTTCCCGGGATGTGCTGCAACCGCAACTTTACAATGTGTAATGTTTATTATTTATGTTCAATTGAAATTAAGATGTAAAATAAAACCCAACATATATTTTAACAATGGTTGTTTTGATTTTTTAAATGAATCTAGTGTGTCTCCATTGAATAGTCTTCCTGTGCCTTGTCTTGTCACACCACATGTCTCCGGCCAGCATCCTCCCTCACGCTGGCCGCCCACCTTCAATCCACATAACCGTTGAACCCATATGCAGCAGACATACATATGTTATTTTGCGGGTTGGCATCAAGCCTCCCGGCCTTGCCTCCTCCCCCAAAAATACTTACCACACCACTTTGTTCAGGGTCTCCAGGGTGAACTGCACCCATATATTCTCCTGGGAGGCTGAGGTATTTATAAACTCACCCCCCTGCCTTCCATGTACTAGATCCTGCAGCCTGCCTCTTACATGCAGTTAGATGGCCTCTCCTTGGTGAGGCCCTACGGCAAACGAGTCTTGTCTGCACGACCACCGCCCCAATCCACCCCCCGCCCTATCAAAGGCAGTTCGCACCGGGGTACTTGCGCTGGCAAGTGGAGCTGTCAGGGAGCGATAAAGGCCAAGAGGTGCCAAAGACCATGTACACTTCAAAGTGGTCTATAGAGCATGGGTTGTTGTTCCCATGTCTACCGCCAGACCCCGTGTCTCCTGCCAAGCATCTCCCCTCACGCTGGACGGCCCCCTGCAATCCACATAAGTGTGTCTCCATTCACGAGTCTTCCTGTGTCTTGTCTGCACGACCACCGCCCCAATCCACCCCCCGCCCTATCAAAGGCAGTTCGCACCGGGGTACTTGTGCTGGCAAGTGGAGCTGTCAGGGAGCGATAAAGGCCAAGAGGTGCCAAAGACCATGTACACTTCAAAGTGGTCTATAGAGCATGGGTTGTTGTTCCCATGTCTACCTCCAGACCCCGTGTCTCCTGCCAAGCATCCCCCCTCACGCGGGACGCCCCCCTGCAAACCGCATAATGCCACGACATATACACGTCATTCATTCACAAACACACCCCTGTTTCGAATTCTTTATAACCCACTTCATATTTCTAATGAGAACTTCTTTGCGCTTTGCTAGTCAACCTGTGAAGGTGCTGGTTGTCTGCTCTTCGTCTCTGTGAACTTCCGTGACCACTTTGAGCAAACTCATCAGTTTGCAACCTGTGAACTGCTCCCTGTTCTACGACAAGAAACTACTCTGATCCCTGCATCTAACTGTTTGCTCGTCAAGGTAAGGCCATGTACCATACTCATTTTGCGTCCAATTTCTTTTCGTTCAAGACAGTACATGCAAGGAACTAGTCACATGTTCTGAGTTTAGTCAAATTATTTTTGTATTTTTTTAAAGTTATTCAAATACTTATCCGCATGTGAATAACGTGTATAGTTCCAAGAACCAAAACATACCTTGCATTGAACCTTTTATGTATTTAATTTTTTAACACATTGGTATTCATAGAGAATTGTTGATCTTTACTTTTCAGAACTTTCCACAATGCCTGCCTGTTCCATTGGCGGTTGTCCTTCGAAGACCCATAATAAATCTGAAGGTACTATAATGCATGTTTTCCCTAAGACAATAGATCAGATAAGAGAATGGGTCCGATATTGCGGATATCCACCCTCTGAGCTTGAAAGTAGAGTCCTAGAAGTCTTTGCGGACAAGAGGGGTGATCGATACCGCATCTGCAGCAGGCACTTTACCTCTGACATGTACTCCACATCATTGCTAATAAAGAAGAACACACCGCGAGCGAGGCGAAAATTGCTCTCAACCGCTATTCCCACTCTATTCGTCCACATCCCTCCACTGGTGAGTCAAGTTTACGTATTTATCTCTCGGCCTTGCGGTAGTGTGTAGCATTAGCTAACAATAATTTCCCCATTTATGTATCCACTCAATATGAAGGCGGAAGATTCTCCATCCGTGTCGTTATTGCAGTCATCAGCCACTTCAAGCGCCTATCGGGTAATCTTACTTGGCTATTCTGCCACTGACTTGTTTTAGGCATGTAAATCAATAGTTTTAATTTATCGTGTAATTATTTTACCTAATGGTACACCCTTGTACTCGTCCTCTAGTCTTTGTTTTCAGTTATAATTATTGTTATCCAAAATAATTCAAGTACTGTCTTTCAGGGAGATGCTGAGGAGTCCAACGTATTGACGACTACCGTTGATGTCACTCAGATGCTCGAGGTACGTTTCAGGACAGTTCCATCGATGGAGATCATCAGATCTTGCATTCTTGTAGCGTGATTGTTACACACAATGTTTCTTTCGTTTTTAGCCATTGATATGTCCTTCTGTCGTCGCCCTCCTATGTGTCTTATTTTTTCAATATTGTGTTCATTACTAATGAAAGTCCTATGTTTCAGGGAGTCGATGGAGCATTAGTCCAAGAAGAAGGGGGAGCGTGCAGTTACGGGTCGGCGCAACAGCTTGCAGAAGTGTGCACCGCAGTTACATCGTCCCTTGATGTTCTTATGCATTTCGAGGTATGGATACTGACAGTTCGATGAAGCGAAATCATATGACGTGATTACATCCGCTATACTTCCTTCTTTATTAACGCAAGTACTATGTTTCAGGGAGATGACGGAGCTTCTTCTACAAGAACATCACCCCTAGTAGTTGATGCAGATTTCTGGGTGGTGACACTTCCAACGATCGAGCAAATCGAATCATATTTAGATATCCATTATTTATTTTAGACAACTGATCATTTGTGCAGGTCTATTTAGATGAGCCGTTCACGCCTGCACACACTTTCTGTTCTTTTTATCAAAATAGAAAACCATACTAATGCAATTACTGTGTTTCAGGGAGTCACTGAAGCATCATCTTCAGTAATATCATCAATGGAAGTCTATGAGGAGCCCGAGGTATGGATCTTGACAGTTCCATCTAACTAGATCAACAATGCGTGAATAATTGTCGTTTGAATGTTCTCCACAAAGCGTTCATTCGTGTTTTGCTATTGAGAAGTACGTGGGTATTGGTCCCCAAGTACATTTTGTGTTTTCGATATTATTATACATACTAATGAAAGTTCTATGTTTCAGGGAGTCGATGGAGCGTCAGTGCGTGATGGATGTGCTTATCAGGAAAACATAGTCGTTGCAGCGCAAGAGGAAGTGGAGACATGCACACACGAGTCGGAGCAACAGCGTCCTGATGTTGAAGTTCGAGGCAAGAAAGTTTCAAAGAAAAGAAAGCAAAAGAAGGTTAGTGTCCTGGTCACTATATTATGTTGTTTTTCACTGTTAATAGTTCAATACTGTAAGTTGTGTTTAAACTGAACAACCCTTTTCCAATCTGTCCTCTAGTTGCGAGTGGGTGTACGAACTAGATCTACACAGACAGTGAAGCGAACGAGAGATGTTGCTTGTCAAACCTTTTGGCAGGGACTTGAGACTGGAGAAGCATCGTGCCAATGGGAAGAATATGAAGTGATTGACAACGGAGCTATACCACCACCAGCCATTGATAGTGAATGTCCTCCTGGTAGTTCGGATGCAGTCGGAGATCAATTCACAGAATCCACACCCGCAAAAACTAAGACGGCGAGAAAGTTGAAGAAATTGTTTTATTCACCCATCGCCGGAGAAGGAACAGATGTTGCAATGGAAGAGAATGAAGTAGACGACAATGAAACACCATCAATATCACTGAACATAGCGGAAGACGATATCAGAGATTCTACCTTTCATGTGAGTGACATGTCCTCAACGTTACAGGCCGAACCAGCTGGGATGCAGAGTGACAGTATAAGGAAAGAGGCCAAATTCATTGTATTCGATAGTTGTTTGATTGATATTATTATTCGGATTAAATGTGGGCATTTGGTAGGTGGGGAAGTATGTGGGGAGCCATTGATTAATGTGACTCGTGCAATTCGAGGCACTAACCTTAAAATACATGCCACCTGTACAAAATATCATCCTTTCACATGGTCTGCACAACCTATGCTGGGACAACTGCCAGCAGGCAATCTACTTTGTGCAGCGGCTGCACTTTTTAGTGGTTCAAGTTTTAAAAAATTAGAGTCTTTCTTTCAGTTTGTGGGAATCCGTTTCATTGCGAAAACTCAGTTCTACAAATACCAAACCGATTATCTATTTCCAGCCATTAGCGAAGCTTGGAGAATGGAAAAAATGTCTATTGATAGTACATTCGCGGGCAAACGGTTCAGGCTAGCCGGTGATGGACAGTGCGACAGCCCAGGATTTTCAGCCAAGTACTGCACCTACCACTTTCAGGACATGGAAAGTAAGAAAATTGTGAGTTCGGTGGTCGTGCAGGTGTCACAAAGTACATCCTCAGTGGCCATGGAGAAAGTTGGCTTTGTAGCATCATTGCAAGAACTACAATCGCGGGGAATGGTGATCGACCTGATAGCCACGGACAGACACGTTTCAATTGCCAAGACAATGAGAGAACAGTACAAAAATATAAATCACCAATTTGACGTTTGGCATCTTGCAAAATCAATCAATAAAAAATTGTCGGCTGCAGGTAAAAAAAAAGAATTGCAAGGTATTTCACAGTGGTCCAAGTCAATCAGCAACCATCTTTGGTGGAGCTCAAAAACATGTGGAGGGTCGTTGGAAATTCTACTGGAAAAATGGCGGTCAGTAATGCCACACTGTACGAACGTTCACCGATGGAACACGAACCAACATTTCCACAATTGTGAACATGGCCATTTGTCCACAGAGGAGGCACGGAAGAAGAAGTGGTTGATTCCTTCATCACCCACTCACAAAGCCATTGAAAAGATTGTATTTGATAAAACTATAACAAAAGCTTTGAGGGGACTCACGGAATTCTGCCACACAGGAGATTTGGAGGTGTTCCACAATATGTGCCTAAAGTACAGGCCAAAACGATTGCATTTTGGCATGGAGGGCATGATAAATCGGACTCTTTTAGCGGTCTTGGCACATAACCATAATGTTGGCCGTCAACAAAGTAGGACGACCGGAACTTTAGAGACGCTTCGCTACAATAAGGCCTTCACTAAAAGAAGTAAACAATGGGTGATCAAACCAGTGTTTGAGGATATGCAATATGAGTTTATTGAGAAACTTATTGTTGACGTCCTAGATAGGCACATAAATGGAGTTGTGAACGAACCTGTGCAGGGGACAACTGCATTGCCACCCAACATTGCATCTGTTCCATGTCCACCTAAAGAAGAACTCATTGAGAAATACACATCACGTTTTAAATGATTGTAATTTGATTGTCTGTTCTCTCAAGTCTCCTCATGTCGCAGGCCCATTGAATATGTGTATCTAGCCAACCTTGTTCATTTGCGCATTAAATTAAACCAAACAGTAATATAAATCATTTTTCAATAAATATAGAATCTCTCCGTATTTATGGTTCTGTGTGGCTGCAAAGCACGCAGACAAAATGCAAAGATGGAGTGTAAATTTCAAGTCCTGTGAGAATGCCTTACACTGAATGTAGCTAACTTGGAATGTGTGCTCGTTCGAAGTGAAGGTCAGCTGCTTTGATTTTTTCTCGGGTGCCAGAATGACCCACGACTCAGAATAAGGTTCTATTGTATTTTGACCTTGACAGGCCTGGACCACGTAAGAAACGATAATGAATATAATTTCAGAAACGAAAGCCATTTCATGTTCGTTCATTAGAAGAAATAACGTCGGCATAGAAGGAGTGGTATTTCGGGGCTGCCCTACGCACAGACGCAATGGAAAATGCAAATATAATGTAAGTAACTCTTTAGATGAGTTTATACCGCAATTTAATTACTATACAGTTGCTTTAAAGACGGGTTAAGTTGTACTTGTTCGTTCTATGTGGCATGTTGTTTTGTACCGCGCACTATCTTGGGGAGAACCGTCTACTTGGCCCCCTTCCCGCCCCTACCTGCAAGGCTAAAAACCTCGGGGTCATCTTCGACTCCACACTCTCCTTCTCTCCTCATATTTCTGACATCGCCAAGAGGTCACACTACCAGCTGCACCTCCTCAGAGGTATTCTTCCCTTCCTCTCCTTCCCCCAGAAGCTCACTGTCTCCCGAGCCCTGGTTCTCTCTAGGCTGGACTACTGTAACAGCCTCTATCTTAATCTGCCTGCCTCCACTCTCCGCCCTCTGCAACTTATCCAGAACAGAACTGCGAGACTTGTCCTTGGCCTCAAGCTGGCCCTTTTTATTTATTATTTATTATTTAATATTTTATTACGCTACTTACCTTGTACTGCACTTCCCCCCCACCTCCTCTCCTTGCACTTTCTCCTTTTCCCCTTACCTCTGCACTTGCGCGATCTGAATGACACCTGGCCTAGTAGGATCGTTTGTCTGTCTTCCCCTTGTTCCCCTCCCTCCCTGCCTCGTCGCGCCTTGAAACACTTGTGTATAGGCGCGTTACAAATACCATATCATATCATATCATATCATATCATACTTTTACGGAAGCACCTCAAAACCTTTGCTTCTGCTTTCTCTCTCCCTCTCCCCTGCTACAACTGGTCCACTGTCTGCGATCTCGGTCCTGGGCCCTTCCACTCTCCACCTGCACTCCCTGTCAACCCCTGCACTGGGGGACTGTCTCAGTATCCTACAGCCCCCCTTGACGTTTAAAACCCAGTTGCACTGTCCTAGCTATGAAATAATTTCCAGACCTAATATATAAAATGAATAATTTTAATAAAGATCTGATGGTGAGACTAATTTCCTTTTTTTATGTTTTTCAAATAGATACATCGTCCATTATTGTCTGTGTCACGAGTACCAGACACCGGCGGATGGCTTCTATAATCGCCAGTTGCTTCTCCGCGTGAACACCGTTAGCACCCTGACCATTTTGTGGGACAATCGCCAAGTACAAGTATGCCCTTACGCGGTACTAACGGCTAGATGCAACATACAGACCGTTGTGGTGCCCTAGTGCCTCGTTGTTGGAATAGCCATGCGATTATCAGTGCGACCGAAGAGCTTATTTTATCGTAAACCAACACCATGTCTACTGCACACGAACATCGCTTGCCTCAAGACGAAATATTTTGGATCGAGAGCAAATAAAAATTCATTTATCTAAGACCCTGTGTACAGCAAAGGAACATCGTGTGCCTCGAAACGAACTTTTCAGAACGTGAACAAATAAAAATGCAAATCGCTGAATATTCTCAAAACATTTGATGTCAAATAAATGTACTTTGCCAAATGTACAATCTTGCCGTTTGCTTTTAAACCACTGTTTCATATTCCGAATTGTGGCGCTGTATTGTGAGATGATCTAAGACCCTGTGTACAGCAAAGGAAAATCGTGTGCCTCGAAACGAACTTTTTGGAACATGTGCAAATAAAAATGCTAATCGCTGAATATTCTCAAAACATTTGATGTCAAATAAATGTACTTTACCAAATTTACAATCTTGCGGTTTAATTTAAAAGTACAGTTTCATATTCCCAATTGTGGCGCGCTGTGTTGTTTGAGCTCATCTGTGTTGATTTCCTGGTTCTGTGTGGAGTCGCGTAGAAGACGCCTGGGCGCGTTTGCCTACGCAGCTCAGTCACGTCACGGATAGAGGCGGGGAATATGAATGTTTTGATCAAGTCTGTTTCAGGGGCGGGGGATTTGATTTAGTGCCGCAAAAGCAGGTGAGCCAGGGCGATGCGGCAAGTGATAGGATTATCATAAAATGGCGGCTGATTTCGAGTGCGTTAATGGACGAAAAGTCGGGTAAGGTCCATAGGAAAGTTTTCCACGATCTACCGAGTTATGCTTAAAAACACATGGCCGAACCGTAGGGACAATAAAAAAAAGTCCCGGAACTCTCCTTTAATACTATTATATTGTACTAATTTATTGGCCTTGGGAGGGAACAACATGGAGTGCCCCCTCCCCAAGATTCAAACCAGCAGCTTGCACTGATCACTCCTATAGGCGCTTAACCTACTCAGTTGTCTTCACAGCTCTAAGTGATGACGAATGGGTCTACCACAACATCTGTATGTTAACGCTATGGCGGGAATTACCCCAGTCCTGCATCTCAGTCGAAAGTGATTAAAGATGATGCCCCACTGAAAAGAACCGTTATGTGGAGGTAATGAAATATATCAATTGCCCTGCTTTCACCCGAATTTCCTTTGACTTCCTGCTGCCATATGCTTGCATACTCATTTACAGATGTACCTGTGGGAAGGGATATTTTGATACTCGGAACGAATGTGCTCTCTAGCTTTAACACTGCTTACATAGCATTACTGCTCACCTGCCTGTCCTGAAATTTCTACTATACATTCGCTGTTTTGTCAATTTGGGGGTTGGTTATTACTGCTGTGCCTCCCCCGCCACCTCCACAGAAAGGCTTGCTCTGACTTCTGGCTTCTAGCCAGGGCTTAAGTCAATGGTACACGCGTGTGGACGGAGCCCCCCCGCCCCCCACACACATTTTTTCAGAGAGCACCTTGATATGCTCAGGTGAAGCCACATTCAATTAGTATGTTAATGAGTCCCCCCACTTTTTTTGGTATGTTAATGAGCCCCCCACTTTCTTTTTAGGACTTGAACCCAACATTTAGTAGAGCTCTTCCATTGGACCATGCAGCCTCCTGTTAAAATTAATTTATTTCCGGATGTCTCCCTAAGCTGGAGGGGTCATATGCTCTGAAGCAACCATGGAAGCAGACAAGTTTATCCTGGCTTTCCCCTAGGACCATACTGTGTGATCCTCAGCAGGTGGCTTTACCTCCCTGAGACTTAATTCCCAATACCTGTAACATTAACAGAGCCATTTTGCCGAATAAAACAAACGCCAGGACTGTACGTGACACATGAGTCATCACCGTCTCCACCTGTTCTGTTTATGAGTTGTGCCACTTTCTCAAGACGTGATTTAAACCGTGTAGCAGCATGTTACCTATCTCTACACCAAGGCTATAACCATATAAGCTCAATAGGAGCTAGACCAACCTAAGTTTCACTCCAGCCAAACTTCCCCACCCTCCAGCTCACACCCCAGCAGTGGCTGCACAGCCTGCAATCTCTCCAATACATGTTGAGCTCAAAACACCACTATTTAACTGACATGAGGAAGTGCCACAAATTGGAGGTAAGATCTCTGCTGTGCTTTCTTACTGTGTGGACAAATTACTATCAATTTTACTCCTGCATGAGAATTTCATGCAGGCATAAAATGCATGGATTTCTATGGAATCCACCTCCTTTTAGCACCATCAATGTGCAACCCTTCAATTAGCAAGAATTTGGAAATGAAACGGTTTTGGCTGTTGCAGTTGGTTCATTTTGCATGTTTTGCTTGAGTTTGTGTCATCCCCATACAAAACAGACCTAGCTCAAAGAACATGCAAGATAAACTGCTGGTTATCATGTAACTATCATTAGGTGACATGTTAGCTTCTGCAAGCTGATTAAACACTTTCAATATTTTAAATCAGCAGCTAAGGTATGGCGCCTGCAGCTTACACAGCCGGCATCTTAAAATTGATCCTCTTTACCTTTGATGCATAAGCTACCCTGTCAACTTGATTTAGTTTGTCTTCAACTTACTTCTTATTTCTCTTTACATATATTACTTGTCTATCACCAGTGGAGTCGCTAGGGTAGCGCCAGGTAGGGCATTGGCTTCCCCTGCAAAATGTGTGCCCCCCTTTGTGCCCCCCTCCTTCCCCAGGGACACGTGAAGATCTTCCCTGGGAGTGTTGTGAAGTTAGCTTAAAGTGGGCTTGTTGCAGTAAAGCCCATAACATCTTGCAGCTGAACAGGTCTCCTTGACTGGCCTGCATGCAGCCCTGACCTTTATCGTGGCCTTAATGGCCTGCAGTTACTCCTTTGTCTTATCTGATGGTTTCTGTATGCACCCTTTTTGGTCTCACCCACCTCGCCCCCTCCAGCACCATCTGAATTGTCGCCAGGTCTAGTAAGATAGTCACTTGTTTTGTTCTTCTCCTTCTCCCTTACTCCAACCCCGCTACCCCCCCTCCTCTTGTCAAACTCCGGCACTACCTCAATTGTCATCAGGCATAATAATATAGCCGCTTGTCTGTCTCATTCTCTTGCCCCTCCTCCCCCTCCCTATCATTGTCAATTTGCTCTTACTCTTTCATTAATGTTTTCCTGACCTATTTGATAGCAGCTTGTCTGCCCCCCCCCATTTGTCCTCACCCTCCTCGCCCACTCCAGCACTATCTGAAATGTTGTCAGGCCTAGTATAATAGTTGCTTGTTTTGTTCTTCTCCTTCTCCCTTATTCCATTCCCCTCCTACCCCCATCCTCTTGTTTAATTCCGGCACTTCCTCAATTGTCGGCAGGCATAGTAATGTAGCCACTTGTCTGTCTCATTCTCCCTCCCTCTCCCCTCCTCTTAATTGTCTTAGCACATACACTATATGAAATGTCGGCAGGCTGATTATGATGGTTGATTTTTCACATTCTGAATGTATCAAGGACTTGTAAGAATGTCACTGTATTTTTTCCCATGTTCCCTCCCTGCCTTGAAGCGCTTTGAAACACATTGGGCCTCATTACGAGAAGTGCGGAATGGGTTTAACAGCGCCGGTAATAGTGCCAGCGCCGTTAAACCCACTCCACACTATTACGAGGTCCCTTTGCGGGTCCCGCTCTGGACGTCTGGTTTTTCCAGGCGTGCATAGCGGGTCCCGCGAGGGGACCAGGGAGCTAACAACGGGCCCGTTCGTAATGGGCCCGTTGTTAGCTCCCTCCCCATTCCCATTGAGCCCTATGAGGGCTCAATGGGAATGGGGAAGGACCGGGCCCGGGTTCCCTGAAGGAGGAAATCCTGGGCCCTCCATACAAGGAATGGCCCGGTATTTCCCCATTCAGGGAACCCAGACACGATTTTGGAGGCAGCCATGCCCTTATTAAGGGCATGGCTGCCTCCAAAGTCGTAATGAGGCCCATTATGTATAGGCGCTATATTAGTAAACTATCAATATCATTATCAATATCATCTGAGAGACTCCTAACAGCTGGCTTACCTAGTATGTGGGTGTACACGTACAAGATATTTAAAGTTACACAAGAAAGATTACTTTTTCAAAGTTAGTAATGAAGACTATTATGGTAATATGGAAAAATCAGATTGCTTAATAGGGATAATTAAATATTCTCAAAAGTTGCACAAGCTGGAAGTTTGTAACAAATGTAATCTTTATCATCAACAGAGTATAGCACAGGGGCAACGCGCTGGTCTTGGAAAGCAGAGCAACACAGATTTGAATCCTGGATCTGTGCTTAGAAACAGAACTCATGTATGGTATTAGGTGTGCTATAGAAAAATCCATTAAATAAATATTGTAGTGACTTTACTACAAACCTTTTTTATTGATTCTTAAAGTGAGAAAAGTACAGTTGTGTAAAAGAAACACTTTTTTTCAAGCTTGCATTATTTTGCATTCTGCAACTTCTATTTTTCCTTTCAAGATGTGGAAAATAAAACTACAACAATATTATTTTGGCTTATTATGTTTCACTAAGGATTTACATATTGTAAGGTTACTTTAATTTGAGATGTGCACATTGTGCAAGTAAACTATCAGAACTCTCAAGTTTCCAGTGGCCAGGCATGAGAAGGCCAGCCAGTCTTGTTTTTGCCTCTCTGGATTCTGGACTTTATTTTTTTCTATCCCATTCGAAATGTAGGAATACTCCACATCTCACAATTACAAGCATGAACAGGACTGGGTCACCTTCTCATGCATGGCCATGGGAGCACTCTGCTCTAGCAGGCAATATTATTGTAGGCTTTGAAATCCAAAATGTACATATTTGTAGCAAGCTTGAAAGTTGTGTGTTCAAATGTCTAAACTGTACATTGGGTTAAAATCCCAGTTTTACTGTTTAACCAAAGTGTGTGATTCTCGGTAAATAATGTAATCTCTTCATGTATAGTGGAATGACCTCAGCAGAACCAACACATATTTCCTCCTCTATTGCTGCCAGTAACCAAAATGGCATGGGCCGTACATAGTATGGCCCAACAGGAGAATAAGTGAAACATTTTGCTATGCCCGGTTATGCTATGTTATTGAGTTTGTATAGTACACAGTCCACCATGTTCACGGTTTCTTGGGTTTTCTGGATCTTCAAGAGAAAGAGTGAAGATGGGTTGTTTGTTAGGGGGGTGTAGAATGATTTGCAGATAGTTACTGTTTCCATACATTGCTCAACAGACGACCTGATAAGAACTGGGAGCAACCTTCCTTTTTCTATTTGGAAAAATCACAGTTATTTATTTATTTGCTTATATCAATGGAAACATTGTGTGGGGGAAAGGATGACATGTTTGGGGCTTGTGTTCTAGCCTCTGGCTCTTGAGGAGGCAGTATTCCAGGTATGGGGGTTAGGTTCTGGTAATGGGGTAACTGAATGACAGATTTGGGGCCTGAGCTATGTCGGTGGGGAGGAAGGATGCCATGTAGGGGCCTGGACTATGGTGGTGGGGAGGCAGGATGCCAGGTATGGTGCTTTGGTTCTATGTGTTGGGGGAAGGATGCCAGGTATGGGACTTGGGCTCTGGTGGTGGGATGCAGAATGCCAGGTATGGGACTTGTGTTCCCGCCTCTGGCCGTGGAGGGGGAAGAATGGTAGGTATGAGGCCTGGGCTCTGGTGGTGGGGAGACAGGATGCCAGGTATGGTGCTTGGGTTATGTTGGTGGGGAGGAAGGATGCAAGGTATGGGGGTCTGGGCTCTGGTGGTAGGGAGGCAGGGTGCCAGTATGGTGACTGGCCTCTGGTGAAGGGGAGGCAAGTTGCTGGGAATAGGGCCTGGGTTATGGGTGGTGAGAGGAAGGATACACAAGTTAAACTCACTGTTTCCAGAAGATGACCCAAATGCACTGCTAAGCGGAAAACTCCCCTGGTTTAATCCTTTAAGTAAAGAATTCCCACAACAAATAATTAACAATTATATGTAGGCAAGTAAGGACTCATAATTTTTTGTTTCATGTACCAATTTTTACATTTAAAGAAAATATATCAGAAAATCTTTTGCTAACTACCACTTACAAAGTGCATACCACGAGCCTGTTCAATGTTCTTCTAAACTTGTATTGCCTCATATAACTTATAAAACTTATATAGGGTTACAAGTATCTCTAACCATACTTTCTATTCAGTTCAACCAAAGAGCAAATAATGTCCCATAATTTGCACTAA
Source organism: Ambystoma mexicanum (assembly GCF_040938575.1). Lineage (NCBI taxonomy): Eukaryota > Metazoa > Chordata > Amphibia > Caudata > Ambystomatidae > Ambystoma > Ambystoma mexicanum. The sequence continues at coordinate 576,270,508 of NC_090929.1, forward strand.
CCTTTATGGTGCGGATTAATCACTCCCATTCTTAAACCTATAAAAAAAATGTAAAACAAAATATTTGTGTCCATCCATGTGTAAAAGGTATATGTCATTGCACTTGTTGCCATAGACTAAAGAAACTATCACCTCAGGTGCCTCTCTGATCCCCAATTGGCTAACCAAGTCTGTTAGTGATGCTATTCTCCACACTATATAGAGTTCCTCCTCTTAAAACATACCATATGTCTTACTTACTATTCCCTCCACATCCTCATCCTAGATCATAGCCCGTCATTCTCCTCCTTACAGTAGCAGCGTTCCCTCTGTCCTCGAGCACATGCTCAACTGAATAACCCTCTCTGGTGTTGTGTATCCCTTCTTTAAAACATTCCTTCACTTCACTGCACCACGTTGCCTTTGTTCACTAGGTGTTGCCGGGCCACGAATATGGTGGTCATCTTGTAAATTCCTAATCACTGTGTTGGGCTATAATCCTAATCTTACTTAACTGCGTAGTCCTCCACCAACTACCCTCTGCTAATCTTCACAAGCATATTTAGAATAAGTAAATATTGTTAGCAACCCGCATTGAATTAAAGCATCCAAAACGGGCCCCTCTCCATCCGATCGCTCTTGCATATCAAAATTAATTAGAATAATAACAAACGTGGCTGTAAGGGTCTAAATACCTTAAGACCGTTGTCTAACACCCAGACGGGCATTCAGGGGGCAGCCTAAGTGGCACAGATCTGGCGTGCCGGTCTGGTGCCACAAAGCCACTCTCCCTCATGCTCAGGTGTGTGCGCTGTGCACGCTGTTTACCACTCACCACATTGACACTAGTTGCCTCCATATTAATGATGTACGAGCCGCACTCCGGTCCTACAATGATTATACTTGTATCCTGACCCCAGCCAGGCGTTAGAATCCCTTATCCATGGGATAGCAGTTCTCTGCAGGAATTGAGCACCATTAATCCGTAATTTGTTCCCGTAACAAATGTCTAATCTCAAATTAATGCGAGATGTAAGCATTACTGAATTTAACCCCCATGGATACTCTTATCTAATGTGATACCTTGGAGGTTTTTAAGTTGGTACCCATTATGGACGAGATAGTTGTTTCAGCTCACCATAAAATCAAATCTTCATCACCTCTTGTGCCCATTCCTCTTCATTGTATTCAATCTCTCTCTTCAGAAACTATCCCTTTGTTCACTGCTGCTCTTCATTATTCTTTTACTAAGTGTGATTCCAGTTGCACTTACACATGTGCTGGTTACTCTGCTTTTGAAAAATGCCTGTGGAGAAGGAGCCAAGTACCTCCACCTCAACCACTTTGCACAAATTGCCTATATGTTGGGAACCAGAGTGTGAGACACATGCAGTACCAGTGAAAATACTGATATCGAAGAGAATCCTGGAGGCAAGGTTCCCATTGAGAAAGCTATACCTGCATACAAGACAATATGATGGCCATTTGAATGAAATCCCGGAAGGAGCAGGACCAGTAGATGGAAGGGAAGAATGGTGACATCACATGAAGCTAAGCTGACGTACAATCAAGAGATGCAGAGACAATAGAGTGCAGATATTCTATAAGGCATCAAGGAAGGTCAATGATAGGTAACATCTTGCGATCAAGATGGAGAAACATATGCTGCATAAACGATGAACATATCAAGTTATTTTACACGTGTACAGATGAAAAGAAATAAAAGCAGATGATGTATTCTTGTGGCTAGCTTTATAGTGAACAGATTGCGGCATGCGCCAAAATATAGATATATATTGAAGTCAGTAAAGAATGGATGTTTCCACTATGTATTATAGCACAGCTGGACCAGAGAAGGAATGCCTCTTTTCCAGTGTGTCGCAGTTAAAAAAGCAATTGCACTACAGAGGCAGATCTCAGAAAGGCAAGGCTGGACGAGCCCCAAGAAACCAAGGTCTTATCAGGTCGGGGTGAGCAGACATTGCATACAAATCATGTGAAATAACGAAACTCTTGTTTAGAAGACATGGACAAAAACAAGGAAGACGTCAGAGATCTATTAGAAAATAGTATTTTAAATACACTAGGGCTCGATTTTGTGGTCTTTACTAACGTGGAAGGATGAAGTTGGACAAGCATGATGGTCACACCTACGCATGAGGGCAGAGCGTGCCTTCACTCCCCTGAATTCTCCAGATCAAAAGAGCCCTTCCAAGGACAAGTTCAAAGCCTTAATTGACATCACTGAGGTGATGATAGATGAATATGCTAATTGTTGGGAAGCTATGGTTAAGACTAGCTCACCAGCACCTGGAAGACCAGCCTGCGTGCTGCTAACGTAGGTGAAAAAATACTGACAGAGGTTAGAGTGCCAACCAAAGGTAGGGGGCACCGTGATTAAGGGTCCTATAGTTTGTGTAACCAATGAGATGTCGTGTATTTATTGACATTCATAGTGACCTGTGTAAGGGGAGGGCTTAGTTGCCCCACCTGATGTTAAGAAACCTATCACTTTTCTTCACTCTCTTAGGTGAGTATGGATCATATATTTAGATGTTACTTAAGAACCTATCACAATTGCCACTAGGTTTTTGTAGTTTGCCACGTAGGATGATGTTAGTAATACATAGGTTAACGTCATCAATGACGATGTTTTGCTATAAAAGAATGCTTTTTTTGAGATGCATTGAGAGATCTTACGCTGAGATGTCCAGTGATGTTCGTTGTACTTCCTGTTTCAGATAATTGATATTAAAACAGTAATCTTTTTGCCAACTACCTGAGTCGTTTTGATAATTGATGTTTGAGTAACTTCTGCATCCCCATCCAAAGGGTATTACTGCCTCATCTTAAAGGGCTGGAGTCCACCAGTTCACATGGTAGCGAAGAGGATGGTTTGAAATCCATCGAGATAGTAGGCTTTGGGGTCCCGGAAATATCACACGACCTCTGCCATTCGGCTGAAAGAATGTGAAGCTCCCTGTAGATAGCAGATATTAGTTTAAGGCAATTCTTGCAAGTTAGGTCAGACGGGTCCCTTGTTTTTAGGCAGAAACCCCTTCCTGCGTCTACAGGAAGCTGAACGAACAGAAAGTTGAAACGGCTGTTAAAGAGGAGCACGATCCCGAGAGTCGGAAGTTAAAAAAACGAATAGTGAGTAAAACTGAGTGAGGTGTCAAAATTGTGAATGGGCAGTGGGTGAAGAAAGTGATAAGGGAAAAACAAGTAACGGGGAGGTTGGGGTAAAACAAGTAATGGAGGGAGGTTGGGGTAAAGTAACTTGAGAATGTTGGTATTAGGTAATTGACTTGAGGAGAGGCCAAACAATCAAAAAGTATTGTGAGGGAAGGTGCCACGGTAAACGATACACCCAGTTTCCTGCGTTTTAAAGAACGTAACTGAAGGAAATGTTCCTAAAGCCCTATTGATGGGTGACGTAGACTACGAATTTGGTTAAAGACAAGTTTAAAGAGGACAATTCACATCCCAATCAGGGTATTGGGGTAGGTAAAGGTCAGTCGTTAGGAGAGAACTGAAATATATGTTGCCGGTCGAGTATGTCCGTTTGTCTATTTGTTTTATGTGATTGAATATGGTGAAAAAACAATAGAGGAATTGATAGATGTGAAAAGAAAACACAAGGTTTGAGAATTAATTATTTATTTAGTTGAAATTGAATTGATGGAGCTTAGTGAAAAATTAGATTAAAGTAAAAAACGTGATATAGAGGGTTTGGAGCGTGCGACAATTGGTGCACACTCATATTGTGTTGTTTTTCTGAAACGTATTTTTGAAATCTGCAAAGTGTAAAGGTGAGTTTTGACAGTCAAGTGTGATCAGTCAGAATGGAAGATATTACTCCACTTATGCACCTTTGCAAACAGTTGCCAAAACACGCAGCCAAGCTTAGACTGTACAGTGCGGAATGGATTAAAGGGACGGTAGACAAAATGTTCATGGCATGGCCACAGGGGGGATCCTTATTGAAGGCCGTTTTGCAGCATATGACGACGTATTTGCATGCAGCATATATGGGGAAAAAGTTAGATAAACGACTAGGGATCTTAGAGCTCTGGAAAATGTACCAGGAGGATAAAGAAGAGCCACCTCCTGAAGACTGGATATTGAATATATGTAAAGAGGGGGTTGAGGAGCCTTCTGCTCCATCTGCCGTACCTGAAGCAGATGGTGATAGTAAGAAAGATGATGGGTTAGACCCATTAAGAGAGCTTAAGGCAGCAATGGGGTACAGTAATCCGGCATATGAGTTGCCTGCGCAAAGCAGCGATGAAGACCCAGAGAAAATACCTGAGAGAGATGCAATCTATAAGGTCCAGACGGACAAGGAGAGACGCGACAACGAGAGAAGTGATTGACCAAGTACATCCGTAGATATAGGATGGGAAATAAAGAGATGCAAAGGAGAAAAAGATAAGACTGATGAGTTAGCACTTATACAGAACAAATGGATGGGTGGTCAGATTTTGCTAAAACTCGATGGTAAGAGGACGTAAGGCAAAGGGAAGATAAAGATGTACAGGATAGAGAAAGAGAGAAGAGATTGAAGAAGACGGAGTGTAAAGGAAAGATAGGCAAAGACGGGAACAGTTCTATCCAGTGGAGCAACTGAGAAAGCAGGAAAGAGCAGAGGAATGGAGAAAGTATGACAATAGACAGAGGGCAATCGAAGAGTGAGAAAGAACAGAAATAAAGAGAGAGGAAGAGGAGTAACAGAAATGAAGGGATAAAAGAATACAAAGATGAAAAGACGAGGAGATTCGAAGGGCAAATGAAAGGAGAGATATGAAAAGAGGAAACAAGAGTAAGAGAAGAAGCAAGGAAATGAAGAGAGTTTGATGACGAAGTAGAAAGTAAGAGGATGCAGAGAGCACGCGATCTTGAACGTGTGGAAGAGGAATTAATAGATCCTAATCCAGAAGTGGCATGGGAAGACATAGAAGAGTTCTTCCCAGCACATGAGCCAAAAGCAGGTCGGTCTAGAGCAAATCTAGAGGATGAGTTTGACTCTAGAAGCATTGGGGACGCTACCTATAAAGTCTATCATGATATGAGGACTAAGAAAGTGCTGCAGGGGAAGGGTAACAATTATTGACTCGAGAGTACGCATTTGTATGACAAAGAAGGAGCCTCATGCAGTTTTGAGCCAAAGGAGCTGTCTTTAGACTGACTCTGAATAGAGTTGGAGAGGAGAATTTCACACGATGAGGAGAGGGAAACCTTCCATGGGGAGGAGGAAGGCAATGCATGTGGTCCTGAAGGGTGCTTTTCAATGGATAATGAAGTGAGATCGTTAAATCTAGACCTAACCAAATCTTGGGCTTCAGAATCATTGACGCGGCTAGACCCACCTAAAGGCCGATCCCATGGTGAGAGGGGGGACTCGCCACCTTATGTGAGCAGGTTAAGGTCACTGCCAGGTAGAAGGCAGAGCAGAACCATTGTCCCTGCTATGGATAGACAGACCATGGGAGACGAATGTGAGTTTGGGATCTCGCAGTTTGCTTTGTTAGAGAAGGGAGGAGCAAGGCCACAGTATATACCTTGGCCACAGAAGGATAAGGATAATTTAAGGTGTATACTCCCGAGTTTAACTTCTGGTGCTGGGAAATGGAAACATAAGTTAGAGAAAATGACAGGAGGAAACATGTTAGCTATTGTGGACATTAAAGGTCTCCTGATTGCCATTCTTAGGGAAAGGGCTGATGATGTATGGTCAAGAGCAGGATATTCTGGTGTTACCACGGTAAACACTGCTCATGATGGAGCACTGTTCAATAACTGTAGGGCAGCGGTCTGGAAAGCGCTTAGAGTACTGTATCCGGACACGTCTGACATGGGAGCTATAATGGCACAAAAGATGCAGGAAGGGGAGGATCCTCTTGTTTACATTCAGAATTTCCAAGAGCAGTGGGCTTTTGAGATACGTGCCGCTTGGGGGAAATCCATACCTGTATTTTATCATATATTATGCCAAGGGCTGCCAGTACAAAAGCAGCTCAAGAAATGAGTGGGCATGGAAGCAAAGCCATGGGCAGAGATTCAGCTGACCATCGCGCATTATTGCAGGCTTTTGCAAGAAAAGAATCGAAAGAAAGACAATGCTAGGGAAGTCGAAGAGGCAAAGTTAGTGCAGAAAAACTATCAAAGTATGCCATTGAAGGGGCGATGTTGACTAGTGGAGATGGATTGGGTTTGCAGCAAGCATGCCGCAGGTGAATAACCAAAGACAGTTTGATCAAGGTAATAATGGAATTGCACCACAGGGAAAGGGAGGCTTTCGAGGTAGAGGCTTACAGAATAATCAGGGAATCTTCCAGAGCAAAACAAAGTGGGTTTCAAAACATACAGAACGATAGTCAAGGCATGTAGGAGGGGTAAGTTAGGAGAACTCCTCCTCCTATATGTTGGACATGTGGAATGTCAGGGCATTATGCTTGCACATGTAGGTGTCAAGGATTTGTGCAGAATGGCCAATTCTCAAGAGGGGGGACAGCAAACCCGCCTGCATATTCACGGCAGAATTGAGATGGATTTGCTCAGAATTAGACAGTGCAGCAAACACAAGCGCTGAGAATAGAACAAGATTTTCAAACACAGCAGGAAATATTGAATCCGCCACAAGGACAGTCACAGCAGTCACCCATGCAGATCCAGCAGAGTACAAGTACGGTTCAGTTAATGACTCCTAGAATAGGGGGTGTCACTGTCAAAGGAGGAAATCATTTCACTGGTACGGAGATGAGACTGTATCCACAATAGGCCAGCTCACTGGGAGTCTTGATGTGTTCAATACTATCAGTGTTGCCCAATCCTCAAGAGGTACCAAGGGTCAACGTCAATGTAGGAGGCAAATCTTTTTCTTTTTTAGTAGACACGGGTGCAACACGCTCATGTATACGAGAGGAGAAATCTTCGATGTCTGGAAATGCCATGAATACTGAAGGGTTCACAGGAGCTACAAGCAGTGTTCCTTTTACTGAAGAATTGTCAGTCTCTATAGGAGAGTGTGACATGTCTGTGTCGTTGTTATATTCAAGGCAGACACCTGTTAATATATTAGGTCGAGATTTCATGACCAAGCTGAACATGACGATTTCATTAACTGATAAAGGCATAGTGTGTTCAACACCAGGTATTCATTATTTAAATGTGAGTGAATTTAATATGGCATTTGCAGGACAAATGGCCATGCGAGGAGTACCGTTAGAATGAGACGTTTTTCACTATGGGGTATGCATTCTGTTGACATGGCTGCCAGGTTAGGGGGCAGAACTATGAGGATACCTGATGAATTCTTATTCAGGCCAAAGATACCTATGGATGAAGAGGAAGGGCAAATCTTTGTTTTAGAATTACAAGCAGCCATAGTGCAAGGAGAAATGGCTTTGCTTGATGGGAATGATTATGAAGGCAGACGATGGTGCACAGTGATTGCCATTGGGGAAGGTTACAGATTGACTGACGTCACTGATGAGGATATGTTTGGAGACCATCCATCAGATGACGAAGTAGTATTTGAGATGAGCATTACTTAATGGGTAAGAGCAATTAAACATGAGGCTCCTCAGAAAATGTTCGCACAGAAACATCCCCAGTATTTTGATGAGACATGGCAAAAGTGCAAGTTTCATTATGGACAACAGCACCCTACGACGTAGGCCTGTTGAAGGGAGTTGGAGAGGTGAAGATTAAACTGAAACCATGAGCAATTTTACCTCGAGCAAGACAGCATCCCATGTCTCGAGAGGCAGATGAATGTATTTTTAAGACGATATCTGCTATGATGGAACAGGGCATCCTAGTGACGTCAGAGTCACCATGTAAAACCACAATTTATCCTGAAAGAAAGGGTAAGGGGATTGTGGTGTTTAATTCAGGATTTATGCCCAATTAACCAGATTGTAGAGGCTGAGTTCCCTCTAGTTACCTAATCCTGTGACAATCTTATGTAACATCCCTGTTGAAGCACGATATTTCACTGTGATTTACTTGAAAAATGCGTTTTTCTCAATCCCCATTGCATAAAGACTTGCAAAATCTGATGTCACTTACGTTCAGAAAGACTCGTCTGAAAAGTACTCACCTACCCCATGGGGACTATGAGTCTCTGTTGACTTTTAATAGAGTCCTAGAGATGGATTTAAGCAATATTGATTCGAAAAGTGTTGTGCTGCAATACCTGGATGACATATTGGTCTGTAGCACCTCAGAGGAAGAGTGCAGACAAGATTCAGTTTCACTGATGATTATTCTTGCAGACAAAGGATATAAAGTAGACAAGGAGAAATTACAGTATTGTCAAAGGGAAGTACTATAGATAGGTCAGTTAATTTTGCATGAGGGAAAGAAAGTTACTCCTTAGAGGCTGAGGCTATTTTGAAAACAGTAAAGCCACTCACGATAAAGCACATGAAGAGATTTTTGGGACTGTGTAACTATGGAAGAGCATGGGTCTTTGATTACAGTTCATACATAAGGCCCTTGTTGCAAGCTCTGAAGAAAGTACCGGCAATTTAGGAGAAAATTGTTTGGACTGAGGAAATGGAAGAAGGATTTGAAGAGTTGAAATAGGCAATTTGCACATCTCCAGTTTTAGGGATTCTCAATTATGCTGAGGAATTATTTTTGTTCTCGCATACGAATGGCAGTGTTATGACAGCTGTACTTACGTAGAGAACCATGTTGGGCTACAAGCCCCTTGCATATTACAGTGGGATTCTAGACCCAGTAATGAGGGGTCACTTTCCGTGTGAACAGTCTTTGGCTGCCACCACGTTTGCCATTGGAAAGGCAGCTAGCATAGTAATGGGGTGTTCCATGATGTTGTTTGTTGAACATGCATTGTTTGCCATTTTGGAAAAACCTAAAGGCACGTTGACTTCTCAAAGGGCTTCTGCCTATGAGGTAGTCATATTGAATCCAGCGATTCAAATATTACAATGCAAAATAGTGAATGCTGCCATGTTTGTAGCAGAATCCCCTTGGCAGAGGACGAGGATGCGCATGATTGCTCGAATAATGAGGAATTCAATGATGAACTCCCGAGGGTGAAGGAAAATGCATTGGCAGCTGTGGAGATTCTCTTTATTGACAGTTCTTCTAGAATCGATCAGAATGATGGACGATATACAGATGCTGCTGTGGTGATGCACATCGCCAATGGCGAGTTTGAAGTACTGATAAGTGCATGACAACCGTCTCACTTTTTGACAAATGCTGCACAATTAGTGGCGCTGATTATTGCGCACGAGAGACACGCAGACCAGGAAGTCACAGTGTACAGTGACTCCGCCCATGTGCCGTCAACAGTGCACGCGGGATTAGCACGTTGGAAAAGGAGGGGCTACCTCAGAGCAGACAGCATTCAAGTGCAACATGCAGCCTTATTGGACTAGAACACTACAACTCCCAGTAGCCATCGCAGTAGTTAAATGTGCAGCACACACTAAGAGAGCAGACTTTATCTCACATGGAAATCAAAAAGCAGATGAGGAAGCAAAGTGACTTGCATGTACAGATATTATTATGTTGTGTGATACGCCGATGTGAATGAAAGCATGGTAGTGATGATGAGTGTGTCTGAATGTTATAATAACTTGTCTAGAACTCAACTGGCTGAGATTCAAGGGGATGCGCCTCAAGATGAGAAGGACTTGTGGACGCGGAGAGGGTTTGTTTGTTTGTTTATTTTATTTATATCGCGCACCTGACCCAGAGGTAATTGGTCACTTGAGGGTGGAAGTGGTTACATGGTATAGTATAGGCAGTTGAAGGCATTAATATAGTTTGTAAAATTACAGTGGTACATATATACATAAACATTATACATATTATGCATATTATACATTGGGTCATAGCAGTAGTATAGGATATACATAAACATTATACATATTATACATTTTATACATTGGGTCATAGCAGTAGTATAGGATGGGTGACACGTATACTAGTTGAGCAGATCATCTAGCTATTAATGGTATCAAGAGCTACTGTTTTTTGTTTTGTTAAGAATCCAAGTGATAACATGGCTTCTGAAATTGTTGAAGGTTTGAATGGTTTGGATTTTCTGTGGGAGAGAGTTCCAAAGCTGGGCGGCTAATACCGGGAAGCTATAACCTCTGGCTCTTTTTGGATTGTATCTAGGCACCACCAGGGATGGCGTGTTAGATAATCTGGTTAATCTATTGGATATCTTCCAAGTGAACTTGTCTGTGAGATAGGGGGGGGCTTGGAAGTTAATCGCTTTGTGTGTGAAGCAGATAGTTTTTAGGGCAATTTTGTCATGTATAGAGAGCCACCTGTGTTGCTTTCTAATTTCTGAGATGTGCTCTCTTTTAGGAATATTCAACGCTGCTCTAAGCGCGTTGTTTTGCATAATCTGTAGTTTATTTAGAATGGACTTGTTTGCTCATAGATAAAGGCTGTTGCAATAATCCAGTTTGGATTGTATGAGCGCTCTCACCAGAGTAAGGCAACTGGTGGGGGATAGTACAGGTCTACAGGCTCTGATCAACTTGCCAGTGTAGGCTGTGGCCAAAGAGGTCATGTTGATCTGCTTGGTTAGGTTAGCCTGGGCATTGAGGTAGAAACCTAAAGTTTTTACATGTTTGGCTATGGGTATACTGTTCCCATTGATAACGATATTTGATGTAGTGAGGACTTAGTTTGAGAAGGTTATTAGATGATCCGACTAGGAGTAGGTCTGTCTTATCATCATTCAGGCAGAGGCCTGTGTGGCCATCCATGCCTGAATAATGATGTAGACTTCGTTAATCCGTGCAACGTCTGTATCATAGGTTCCTGAGAGGGGTAGTAGTATCTGGGTGTTGTCTGCATAATTTGTGTAGGTGACACCCAGACGGTCAGTTTGTCGAATAGTGGCTTTGTAAAAATGTTGTACAAAGTGGGCGAGACGCAGGATCCTTGGGGGACTCCGCAGGTGATGGGGATGGGGTCAGCAGCTGCTGACGGTGAGAACGCACGCATAGTTCTGTTAGCGAGGAAAGATTGGATCCAGGCAACTGCAGAGCTAGAGAAGTGGGCCGCACAGGATAAGTGGTTGCAAAGTATAGAGTGATCCACCAATTCAAAAGCCGCAGAGAGGTCGAGTAGAAGTATGATGGCCATCTTTCCCTTGTCTTTCAATTCATCAATCTGGCTTTTAAGGTCGACAAGTGCAGTTTCTGTTCCATGGCGAGTTCTGAAGCCAGATTGACGGGTACCGAGTAATTTGTGAGCTTCAAGATAGTCTTGTATTTGCAAGTAGGCTATTCTGTCCAGAATTTTCAGTAGAAAGGGGACTGTCGTAATTGGCCGTAGTTGGTAGGTATAGCCGGGTCTAGGGTCTGTTTTTTCAGTAGTGGTAGAACCCAATTCTGTTTGAGGTTACTTGGGACGGAATTGTTCGAGAAGGAGGAGTTTACAAATTTAGTAATGAATGGGGCAAGGTCTCTAGCTGCATCTTTTATAATCTGAGCTGGGCAACTATCGCCCTTACAGTTAGATGGTTTACGAGACGCAATGATTTTGTGGACTTCAGGAATGGTGACTTTTTTTAATGTGAAACCTGAGTTAGTGTGAGGGGTGGTAGTGGGTGCTGGTGTAGTGACTGTTAGTTGGGATCTTTTGTCAGCTATTTTGGTCTGCAGATCTTTAATTTTGTTAGAGAGGGCATTTTGGATGCTGGTGCACCAGGCTTTGTCCTTAGTGCATGTGTCTGGCGGCGGGTTGGGGTTCTCTAGTTCTTTTAGTATGTTAAATAATTCTTTAAACATATTTATTTTTATTATTTTCCAAACAACAAACAACTTCTCACCCACATTAGGGTGGAATTAGCCTAGCCAAGACCTCCCCGCCCCCCCCACTCCCCCCCCACGCCTCCTGACTCTTATATGTTATGTACTGCACCAAAACCATGAATATGCGTCCGAAACAGATACTGTTTTACTGAGTGAGGGTCGGGGAGGCCGGAGCCCCCGCCGACTCATTCATCAAAAAAGTTACCAAGGGTCCCCAGATGTCAGGTGGGCGTGCGTGCTGTGGTAGCAACTTAATGAAATCAGTTTCGACATCCTGACAATATAGTATGTCTCTACGCCATGCGGTGACAGTTGGGAGCGGACCGCGGCACCATGCTATGGCGACTCTTCTACGGGCCAGAGTCAGAAGAATGCCCGCTAACTTTCGCGTAGGGGCCTTCAGCAGTCTGGTCATGCCCAGCAGAGCTGCGGTGTTGGCTGGGAGAATCGGTTCACCGATTATCTTACTCGTGATTTCCAACACCTGAGACCAGAATGGGGCCAACTTAGGGCAGTCCCAAGCCAGATGTAGGAAGTCTGCTGAAGTCAAACCACACCTCTCACATCCGAAGGAGGAGTCTGGATGCTGCATTTTTGCTTTGGCAGGTGTAAAGTACGTTTGATGTAGGTAGTTAAAGTGGATTAACTTGAGGCGGGTATTGAGGGCAATCTTCTGGGTCTGTCTAAGGATGAAGGACCAATCGGTGTCGGAGAAAGTTAAATTTAGGGCCTTCTCCCATCTGGATTTGGTACGGGATACTGTGGAAGACGAGTCTGTAGTTATGGTTCTGTAGATCTGTGAGAGAGGTCTCCCCTCCCCTTGAGACTGAATTGCTGAGTGCAAGAGCTGCCATGTTTGGGGTTGCTGCGGAAAGGAAGGTAGGATTGCTCGCAGCGTGTGGCGTACCCTGAAATAGAGAAAGATGTCTAGCGAGGTCGTGCCGCCTTTTTCCCTCACTTGAGCGGGAGTTAGGAAACCGTCATCTGTGAAGAGGTCCCCAAGGTTTCTGATTTGGAGTTTCTCTAGCCATTGGAGATAAACTTTTTCGGACGTCAACGAGATCCCAGGTATGAATCTTGCCGGTAGGAGTGGAGAATATCTTGTGTCGATATTGTATTTTTGCGCCAAAAGCTTCCATATCTTGTACGTTATTAGGATTACATTCATCGTATCGTTGGGGACCGGTATGTTCCCGAAGACGACGGCTCTCAGTAGGTTCGGCGAGGCAAGGGCTCTCTCAACTTGCACGTGTGGTCGGACAGGGTTTGTGGCGTACCAGTGGCTGAGAAATTGTGCCTGGGCCGCCCAGTAGTATTTCTCCAAGTCGGGGAGCGCCAGGCCGCCTTTTGTTACTGGGAGGGTTAGCGTGGAGTGAGCCACTCTGGCGGGTTTGCCGGCCCACAGCAATTCCAGGACCAGACTCCTCAGTTTTTTCAGGAAGAGTTGTGGAAGTAGGATGGGAATGTTAGTGAAGAGATACAGAAGTTTTGGTAGAATCACCATCTTGACAAGAGAGGCTCAACCCCATAGCGTTAGGGGTAAGGTTTTCCAACGGGCCACCTTTTCTGTCAGGGACTTGAAGACCACTTCGTAATTGTCCTGGAATACTTCTTGCTGATTTAGCGACATTTGAATGCCCAGGTAACGTACTTTGGATATTTTCCAGGTGAGGTGGAAGTCATCTTTAAATGGCTGGGTCGCAGGGGTGAGTGGGAAGATAATTGATTTTGTTTGATTAATTTTGAGGCCAGATGCTGCCCCGAATTTGATCACTTCGCGCATGATAGTGTTCAGGTTATCTACTGGGTTTCTTATGTAAAGAACCACGTCATCCGCGTACAGTGAGATGATGAGTCTGTGCGGGCCTATGACCAGACCTCGGTGTTGACTATGCTCACGTAAATTGGAGGCAAGGGGTTCCATTACCAGGGCGAATAGTAGAGCTGACAGTGGGCAGCCTTGCCTGGTGCCTCGTTGCAGGTTGATGGTGGACGATCTGGCTGTGCCGACTATTATGTTGGCTGTAGGTTTAGAGTATAGTAGTGAAACTAGTTTAATGAATCGAGCCCCCAGGCCCATCCTTGCGAGTACTGAGAATAGGAATGGCCATTCCACCGAGTCGAATGCTTTTTCAGCGTCAAGCAGGAGGGCGACGGCCTGTTGGGCTGGGTCCAGTGCTCCCATCACCCCAAACAGTCTCCTGATGCCGAATGTGGTATTGCGGCCTGGTATGAACCCCGCCTGGTCGGCAAGAACTAGAGCGGGCATTAGCGGCATCAGTCTATTCGTTAGGATTTTTGCTAGAATTTTGTTATCTAAATTCAAGAGGGAGATGGGGCGGTAGGAAGCACATTCATCTGGCGGCTTGTCCATTTTGAGCAGGAGAATCACATTGGCTTCACGCAAGGTCTGAGGTAGGGTACCCCTCTCCAGGGCTTCATTATATACATCGGCCAAATGGGGAGCAAGGGTGGACGCGAATGCTTTATAGAATTCACCGGTTAGGCCATCAGGGCCGGGGGCTTTGGTGTTTGGAAGCGATTTGATTGCCTCCGTTATTTCTGCAGGGGAGATCAGTTCATTGAGGGGTTCTCTCAGCTGTGCCTCTACCCAGTATAATTCGGTCTCCCTCAGGTAGCTCAGTGGTGCGTCGGAATTTTCGGGGTGTTGGGAGCTATAAAGCTTTTGATAGAAGCGTCCAAATTCTTCTGCCATGTCGACATCTGTGGTTAATGTTCTTCCCTGTTGACTGCGGATTTCTGTAAAAGGCGTCGGTGTGTGGTCAGCTCTCACCAACCTTGCCAGGAGAGCTCCAGGTTTTTGCCCCTCGCCATATTGTCTGATTACTGCGCTGCGGTGGAGAAATTTCAGTTCGCGCTCGGCGAGTGCGTGAAACCTCAGCAGTTCCTCTTTCAGGGTGGTTTTCTTCTTTGGTTCGTTCGAGTCTGTGGTTTGGCATTCGAGGTCTTTGATGTGGCTCTCGCAGGTTGTCAGTTCACGTCTTATGAGTTTGATGATGCCATTCTCCTTGGCCTGGCATACGCCTCTTACGAAGCATTTCAGGGACTCCCACAGCACGCCGGCCGAAGATACCGACCCAGTGTTGGCTTCTAGAAAGATCTCAATCTCCTCCTTTAGTTCAGCTGCGAAGACCGTGTCCAGCATGGAGCCCGTCTTGAAGCGCCAATTCTGTAGCCTGGGAGTAGATTGGGAAGGGAGGAGACAAAGGACTAATGGAGAATGGTCTGATAGAGTCCGTGGCAAGATGTGACAGGGACCGGGCTGCAGGGGGCCTGTTCTGGATGAGAATAAGTAATCGATGCGAGAGCTGGTATTGTGGACTGCTGAGTGGAAGGTGTAGTCCCTCAGATCTCTGTTAACCGTTCTCCAGGCGTCTTTTAGGTCAAAGGCTCGGCAGATTTCTGTTATTTGCAGGCTGGCTTTAGAGATCTGTTGCGACGAGGAGTGTGATCTGTCCTTGGTCGGGTCTATGACAGTGTTCATGTCGCCACCCCAAACCACCGTGGAGTGCTCGAGTGAGGAGAGCTGCGACATTACCCAGCCAAAGTTGTCTGGACCATCTATATTGGGGGCGTAGGAGTTAATGAAGGTTATCGCCTTGCCTGCTATTATGCCTTTGACTAGGACGGATCTTCCTATGGAGTCTTTTGCCACGTGTGTTAGACGGAAGTTGGTTCTTCTGTGTACCAGAATGGCCACTCCTCTAGAATAGGAGGAGTATGACGAATAGTATCTATGGCATCCCCACGACTTGGCCCATGTGCGTTCTTTCTCGGGTGTCAGGTGGGTTTCCTGTAACATTGCCACGTCAATTTCATGCCTCCTTAGGTATTGCAGGATTTTGCGGGTTTTGGATGGGATGTTACCTCCCCTTATATTCCATGTTACAATCTTGAATGTTGAGAGTAAAAGAAAGTTTGAAATTGTGTTGGGAACGCCTTGGTCCTGTGGTTGATGTACCTTGTTTGTGCCAAGGTAGGCTTGGAGCGTGCCGTGATATAACACATGGGGCATGGCGCTTGGCGACTGGGAGTAGAGAGTGGGGCGTGAGGCTGAGGGGAGGCATCTTGGAAGGGTGCAGGCTTTTCAACGTGAGAAATTCGCACGTAACAAGTTTTGGCAGCGCCAGGAGGGTGGTTGTTAGTCCATCCCTGAACAAAGAACGGTAAACAATCGAACAGTCCTTAAAACTAATCCCATTTCGCGGACAACCCCCAACATGTCCGACGGGATCCCCCCCAGCCTGAGCAAGGGAACAGATGCTGTGCTCGGGGCGCTTGGGGCCTCTCCAAGACTTCTGCCCTATAGTTTAATGGATCGTGAGCGTGTTCCGGCAGTTTGTGTGTGTTTCGGGGCTTAGCCCGGGTTTTACGGAGGATTCCTGGGGACCCTCTCTCTCCGTGCGCGGGGTCGTTGAGGGTCGTGAGCTGGGCAACCATTACGGTCCAGAAATAGATGTACTTCCTCAGGAGAATTAAAGAAGTGAGTCTGCTCATTATGTTGTACCCTGAGGCGTGCAGGAAACATCATAGAGTATACGAGTTTCGCCTCTCGGAGTCTTTGTTTGGCGCTAGAGAAGGCTCTTCTCTGGGTCTGTACTGTCGACGAGAAATCGGGATAGATATGAACTCTGTCTCCGTCGTGGTGTAAATCGCCTTTCTCCCTTGCAAGTCTCAGGATGGTGTCACGATCTCTGAAGTTGAGCAGCCTTGCTATGATGACTCTGGGAGGTGCGCCTGGGGCTGGTCTGGAGGACGGGGCCCTGTGGGCTCTCTCTATTATGAACATTTGCGAGAAGGAGTCTCGGTCGAAGAGGGAGAGGCACATAGACTCCACGAAGTCCTCCATCTTCCTTGGGGTGACGCTCTCCCTAATCCCTACAATACGGATGTTGTTTCGCCTAGAGCGACCCTCCAGGTCCTCGCATTTGGCCATTGTTGCGGCCATTTGGTGTTCAAGTCGCGTGACTTTGTTGGAGAGGGATGCGGCACCGTCATCGAGGTTTGATATCCTCTGTTCAACGTCATTTAGTCGTTCTGTGTGTGTGTCTAGGCGATGTTGCATCAGATCGACTTTTGAGGATAGACTGTCCAGCTTATTGTCTAGACTCCCTATGCCTGCTTTTAGATCTAAAAGTAGTTCTTTTATTTCCATCGGAAAACTTTCGGATACTGGTTGAGTAGAGCTGCATGGTGGTGGGTCATCTTCTTGTTGTGGGTTTGGGGTTTTGGGTGCCGTGTTGCTGTCAAATGTTAGCTTCTTTTGTAGTTTGTCTACCTTGCCCATCTTGGTTGATGTATGTGAGCCTTCCAAGCAAAGAGGGTCGGTGGCGGTTAGGTGGCGTTGGGCTGGTGGACCACCAGTATAGTGTCAGGAGGTTTGGGGCAAGGTGGCTCTAGGAGCTTGGACCGGGCCTCGGTGTCCTGTGGACTTCGCCGTGGACCCGGGGGGAGCCCAGCCTTCAGGGTCGTCGCCACTAGCGGTCAGTCGTGCCGGGGACCACGTTTTGGGGGTGTAGGAAGGTATTTTCGTGGCAAACGGAGATCTTCGGCACGTACCTCAGGTCTTGGTGCTTCAGACGGGTGTCTCGACCTCTACCGCTCGTGTCGTCGCCTCTCGGATCGGTGTGGCCTGGCACGGTAGCCGCGGGGGAGGTCACCCACGCTGGTATGTTGCAGTCTGGAGGAGGGGGGGCCCTTCTGGATCGCTGAGTGGCGCTGGCGAGGTGGTCTCGGGAAGGATGGGCGGCACCCGGTCGCACGCTGGACCTCCGGCGGCCCCACCAGCCTAGGCTTCGGCCTTGTATCCGGGGCTCCGGCGCTGCGCCAGCAGGCGATGGGGCCGGCCCCGCACTGGGGGGGGGCGGCGGCACCCTCCGAGGGCCGCCGGCGCTCGTGGATGAAGGATTTCCGAAGGAAGGGATGGTCGCTTCGCGGCCTCTGCTAAGCCGTGCTCCGCCCCCCGGCGTCCGCCCGGCGCTCGGGCATGCCTCGGCTTCCACGCCGATGTAGTGATGTGGGGTCTTGGGCTGGTCGATTTTCGCCCAGATTTCGCCGAGGAATGTTCGGAGCGAACAGAAACAGGGAAAAGCCCTCTATCCTCCAATATGTAGCCGGGAACCGCAGGATTCAGCAGGATTTATTGCGGGCAGAGCGGGAGCTCAGGTGAGAGCGGCCATCTTGGTTGGCCCTCTAGCGCCCTCATGTTAAATAATTCTTTAGTACTGGAACTGGCTTGAGCTATTCTGTCATTATAGGTTTCTTTTTTGGCCTGGATTATCTTATTTTTGTAGGTAGCAGTAATGATGGCAAGGTTAGTTTTATTTTCCAGTGTAGGGGATGATTTCCAACGTGATTCCCATTTTCTTTTTTCAGTGCGTAGTATTTTTAGCTCTGGAGTGAACCACGAGTTAAGGTGGGCTATGGGTTTACTTTTGCATAGCTTTAGTGGAGCAATAGTATCAATGGCTTTAGTCATGGTCTCATTATAGATGTTAATTAGCTTGTTAGGATCATTGGTGTCCTGTAGGGCATTGAGTAGGGGGGCTACCAAAGGAACTAGAGTGTCTGCTGTGATGTTGCGTTTATTCCTTGTGAGGCAAGGGGGAGCAATAATGGGCTCTTTCTTTTCCAGGTTGTTGATATGCAATTCAAAGGTGATAAAATGGTGGTCTGACCACACTAGAGGTGTCGGATCAGGTAGGGTGATGGTGCAATTTGTAACCGCAACCCAGTCAAGTATCCTTCCTTTTTCGTGTGTGGGTTTGGTGCTAACTTGAGTATAACCTTGTTCTAGTAGTGCCGAGGCTAGAGAGATTGCGTGTGGGTCGCTCGTGTCCTTATAGCCAAGGTTGAAATCTCCTAGGATGATATTTTGCGCCGTAGGTTTGGTGGTGTCGGCTGCTAGGGCTGTGATGTCTTCTTCAAAGGACCCAGGGGGTCCTGGAGGCCTGTTAATGATGTGTATTGTGATGGTGCTGTTCGGTGAGGTTTGGAATTTAATTGAGAGGAGTTTGCATGATGTCAGCGACGTAGGGGTGACTGGTCTTATATTGAGAGTGTCTTTAAAGATAATGGCTATTCCTCCTCCGCGAGCATTTGGTCTGTCTACACGGAGAATGGAGTAATTGTCTGGGACATCTAGGGCGATAGAGGGGCCTGCTGCTTCATGCAGCCAGGTCTCTGTCAATACAAGGAAGTCAAGGTTAATGTTCTCGATAATGTCGGCAATCTCAGTTGCATGTGCTACCAATGACCTGACGTTCAGTAGTGCACCATTAGTGGGTTGTGTTTGTGGGACCTTTGTTGGTAGACTGGGGCTAATGTCCCCTAGGTTGTTCATTGGGGCTGTACACCTTTTCTTATTGCGCCTGCGGTCATTGTCCGTGCATCCAGGGCGATTTGCGCTTATGAATTTGTGTGTAAATTCCACTACTGAGTGCTTGCTGGACAGTAGCCTGCTGGTTAGTCTCTCATTACGCTTAGTGATGTCAAGAGGGGAGGTGGTTGAGGTTATAGGCACAGGGGGAAACTTGTTGTGTGATGTGCACAGAGTGGAGGCTGGATGTAAGCTAGTTGAGGTTGGTGTAGGAAAGGGGGGTATTGTGGGAAGGAATGGTGTAGGGCAAGGGATAGGGTGGTGACGCGGACATCTCAGTCTGCCTAATCCTTCGTCAAACTTAAAGTAGTGACCTCTGGTGCCGGTGGGTGGCCGATGGTATAATACAGAATGGGAACATAGTGAAAGTTATCAGTGCCTGCATTCTGTTATGATAAAGGGTAACCTTAACGTGCGCTTGCTAATGCTGGGTAGTTTACAAGGTACAAATATACTACCACCTAGATTCGAAAATTAACCAGTGGGGCATAATCAACTATTCAGCTATTACCATTGATAGTAGTTAGACGCTAAACGCAGATATGCCGCTGGGTTAGGCTGTGCTAAAGGTGCACAGAGTGGGTACAAATTGGCAGTGGCTTGAAATCAGCGGTTTGGGCTAAATCAGGAGTGTAAACAGGACTACTTCAAGGTGTACCACAACACACCTAGATTCAAATTTAGCGAGGAGAGCCAAAATGGCGCTAATTCAGAGCATACACAGAGCTAATTCCAGAGCATATCTAAATTCAAATTTAGCAAGGAGAGCGAAAGTGGCACTAATTCAGAGCATACAAAAAGCTAACCAGAGCATATCTAAATTCAGATTTAACAAAGAGAGCCAAAGTGGCGCTAATTCAGAGCATACACAGAGCTAATTTCGTGCATAACCAGAGCATATCTAGACTCAGATTTTCGCAAGAAGACCTCAAGTATCTCTGTCATTTCATATCAGCTCAAGCGGAAGGGGTGTGGGGCAGCTCAGAACACAGAACACAGAAGGAGGTGCTCCAACCACTGGAGTTGAAAACATATGTCTTCCCAAACTTTTCCCCAGTGATTCGGTCCTAATCAGGAATTTCATCAGGAGGTGGCATGAGCCACCTTTCAACGTTCCCTTCATAGTAGAAGATGTGACACCATCTGCAGTCAAAATGCAAGGCAGACACGCTTGGATATTTCACTTTGAAATGTGAAAATCTATGCTGGGGAACCCCCTTAATCCCCACCCCAGTTGGAAGCAAGCATCACAGGTGTTCTTTAAACCCCTCTGAAGCATTGTGGTGACAAGGCAGCACTAGTAAACCGGTGATGCCTGTAGCCTTATTAAGGGTCGCGTTGGAACAGCTACACTACCCTGCGCACATTACTAGAGAGAGGCTTGCTGCAACTATTGCAGAGGATTGGTTTGTTCCGAAAATAGTAGAACACGTTGCATTTCATGAAGTAAATTGTATTGTGTGTCAAAGGTTTACTGCTGGGCACACACTGCGCACAATGAGAGGAGTTATTCCAAAACCTAATGGACCCTTTCAGCATTTGCATATTGACTATGCCTACATGCTGCAAGTATGTAATGGACACAGATATATGATTATGATTGTAGTGGTATGTCCCTTCTCGAGCTGGATTGAAGCTGGACTGTGTACACACCCGGACTCCACCTTTGCAGCAACATTTTTAGTATGAGAAGTATTCCCTAGATGGGGAATATGTGAAGTATTAAGATCAGATAATGGCCCTAATTCTGTTAATCAAGTCTTTGAACAAATAAGCTTGTTGCTTAGCATAAAGCACAAGTTTTCATTGGTGCATCACCTGAAAGCCAATGGGGTCTGTTAGAGACTCAATGGCTTGCTTAAAGAGGGAATAGCTAAATTGAAGCTTAGCCTGTAGAAAGAATGGTTGCATGGTCTACCACTGGCATTGCATGTGTTGAGAAATCAACCAGGTTCAGACCACCATCTTACCACTCATGAAATAGTGACAGGTAGGCGAATGAGGACACCTCACACCTACATCTAGTACTAGAAGTGATGCCCAGACAACAGCAGAATTGTTAGGAAAGGAGCTACTTGATTACTTAACATGCATGACCTCAAGTATCTCTGTCATTTCATATCAGCTCAAGCGGAAGGGGTGTGGGGCAGCTCAGAACACAGAACACAGAAGGAGGTGCTACAACCACTGGACTAGAAAACATATGTCTTCCCAAACTTTTCACCAGTGCTTCGGTCCTAATCAGGAATTTCATCAGGAGGTGGCATGAGCCACCTTTCAACGTTCCCTTCATAGTAGAAGATGTGACACCATCTGCAGTCAAAATGCAAGGCAGACACGCTTGGATATTTCCTTTGAAATGTGAAAATCTATGCTGGAGAACCCCCTTCACCCCCACCCCAGTTGGAAGCAAGCATCAGGGAAGAACCACAGCATGTGCAACTTAGGTCTATGATGAGGAAGCAAGATGCAGAAGCTGTTGAATAAAGATAAAGATAAAGAATACATTGGACTGTGGCTTATTTCGGGACAGTCTTTTCAGTCACAAAAAAGGAGTTAAGGGAAGCTACTTGTTCTTGAGCCAAAGGAATGTGTTGACATTGGACTGAGACAGGTTTAAGTCTTGATCATAAAGGAGAGCATGCCAGATTTGGAGTTCCTTTTCGACGGCTACATTTCTTTTTGGAGGTGCCCATGGTGGTGCCACATGACAACGTTTCATGGATCGTTCTTGCAGTGTTCCTGTTTATTTTGTGTGCATACCCTGCGCTTGTGGGGAGAACTACTAGCGTTCATTTGTCCCTGCAAGATCCAAAGAATGGTCCATTCGTGAGGAGTTTGGTTGCAGCTATTATTGAGCAAATCCTTCAACTTCCTGAGTACAGTAGGGAAAACGCAAATGCCCCCATCAGCGGATAATACACATAGACTTGTCAGCTTGGTATTTTATTATTTGATTGAGGAATGCCCGCATCTCGTTGGGAGACAAACTGATGTCCGAACATTCCTGAGGGATCCGAGGAATAATGCTGCACTTAATGAGATACTAAGAGACATCATCCCGCAGGTGAACCTTTACTCTGAGAGAACACTGAGAAGTGAATGAGACTTTTGAGGGGAGAGATCCAAGAGGCTGTGGATAAAAGTACTTTGTCTCATGCTGAAGGGGAATCTTCATGTCTTCTGGTAAAAGGCCAATTTGTGGTATTCACTGGAAACTTTTGTTCATCATCGCACAGTCAGCCAGCCGAAGCTGATCGAGGCAACTTATGAAGCAGATTCTGCAGCATCAAGAGTATTGCATAATGTTGCCCGATTAAAGTTTATTTTTTCCTTTCTTAAAAAAGAGCAAAAATGGGCAGCATTAATAATAATATTATTATGGCATATTCTGAGACGTCCATGATGTGCAAGAAGCTATTCTTGTAAATGGACTTATCTGTACGTAATTTACTCTTGTATTCTGTTCATATTGATACTGCTTTCACTTACAGTACGTATTGCTTACTATATAGACGTAAGTGGAGCAAAGACTCTTATGCATTTTCCTGTACAGAAGGAGGGTACTGATGTGGCAACTACAAGGCATCTCAGACCTTATGTGATTGTTCCTACTCTAGCGATACACACAAGGGCACCTGTTCCTGTGATGGATAAGCCTGGGTTACCTTTTGGAGGGAGGTCACATGTGCAGATTATAGCAGACTCCATATGGCCGGCCTTAGCTGCTGCTAAAATGAGGTTTCAGGATAGGAAATTACTTTTAGATCTTTCTCCTACACAGATAGTACATGTAAAAACACCCAGTCCACTGACAAATGTTTCTATGGTTGGTCCAGTAAGGAGAAACTAAGTTGACATATTGAATGAGATGATTAGAGAAACTCGTAAGAAAATAACAAGATCTAAGAGAAATGCTAGGGAGGATGATCATGAGCTGAATTATTACCTAGATAGTAAGCACACTTAGGGAATAACATATGATATCAGCGTATGAAAGAAGTGGGAAGGAGTACCTCAAAGAAGGAATGCTTTGTGTGTGCAATCCGGCCCTATAACATGGGAAGTCTAAGATCATCATAGCTACTGAAATAGACGTCCAGGCAGCACATTGTCTATCAAACATAGCACTCTGCCATACAAGAGGCCAGTTCCTGGGTCAAGATGCCTATCTCAAATGGGCAACTGAATGGAGAGATCCAGATGAAGATGATTATATCCAAGAAACAAAGACATGAAACAAGGCGCATACCAAGAGAAACATGATCAGATACGAAAAAACCTGGAGTGAAAGGAGCTTGAATCAGATGGGAAGCAAACAAAAGACTGGAGAGTCTGGGAAAATCTGCAGAAGAAATTCGTAGATGGAAGAACAGAAGCCAAATGCAGATCTGGGGATCAGCGCTATCACCAGATGGATGAGAAGAAGGAGTGGTGATCTGCAGAGCCTGGGTGGTCATTGGTTGTTATCAACTATCCATTGACATAGTGCAGAATGGCTGCAAGCCACTATGGCCAAGACCTGCTAAGCTACTGACCTGGGTCGAAGATAGAGGATGACCCTTGCAGATAGGGCCTTTGGAGAGTGCAAAGTTGTGCTTTAGAAACAATGGCACAAGAAAATCTGGAGAGAATCAGAACTGTGGTCAAATCTTTCATGTACCAGGAATGAAACTTGGAACAGCAGTAATCATGGATCACTATTGGTCTTGTGGATCCAGAGCATATATGAGGCTAACCAAGGATTGGGGAGGACAATGCTCACTAGTGAGTGTTCATGTTCAAGCGTTGGTGATTCCTAAAAGTGACTTAAGTCTTGACAGTTTCCCGAAACCAGATGTTCACCTGAGGAAAAAGAGATCTGTGGAGCTGATTAATCGAAGTGAAGAGGGAGAACTATTTCTCTGCCAAGTCAATAGAAGCTTTTGACTCCATTCTGTATAAGCACAGGCTGTTCAGCCAGACTTCCTTGGTATTCACACTGATCTTCATGCCAAGAATCCAGGTTGGAGCAAATACCAAATGGCTGCAGATTACCAGATGGGAATTGCTACAGACAATCAATACTACCATAAAGGGATTCAATACTATCAGAGAAGAGATGAGAGCCATATGACTGATGACTCTTCAGAATAGATACGTTCTGGACATGATAACAGCTATGGATAGAGGTGTTTGTGCAAAAATCGGAGAATCATGTTGCACGTTCATACCTTCTCATGATGACAAGAATGGCACATTGACAGAGGCCATAGAGATGCTAACAAAGCTAAACGTCCAGATGATAGACAAAGTAGAAGACATTGCTAAAGACAGCTAGTTTGGATCACTCTTTTCTTGGGTTCCAGAATGAATGGAATACATGTTCAAGTTCCTTGGAGCCCTGATCGTGTTGGAATTGCTTGGATTTTGTGTGATCAAGATAATAATAACACAATGCAAGAAGACAGCAAAGAAAGCAATAGGGATGAAAATCATGATTGATGTTGAATCAGGATGGAAGGCCAGAAAATTGACAGACAAAGAAATCAGAGACTTTGTGAAGGCCAGTATCCATGCACCTGAGTGAACGAAGTTCCTGTATCCAAAGAACCATAAGAAGAATGGTGACGTCACATAGCGCTAAGCTGACATACATGGAAGAGATGCAGAGACAAGAGGATGCAGATATTTTATAAGGCATTAAGAAAGGATCAAAGATAAGTGACTTCTTGGGATCAAGATGAAGAAATGTATGCTGCAGAAACAATGAAGATGACAAGTTATTTTACACATGTACAGATGCAAAGAAACGCAAGCAGACAAAGTATTTTTATAGTGAATAGATTGCGGCATGCGCCAACATATACATATATATTGAAGTGCGTTAAGAATTGATGTTTCCACTATGTATTATAGCAGAGCATGACTAGTAAAAAAGCAATTGTATTACAGAAACAGATTTCAGAAAGGCAAGGCTGGACGAGCACCAAGAAGCCAAGGTCTTATCAGGTTTGGGTAAAGTTGGATGAGCACGATGGTAACACCTTCGCATGAGGGCAGAGTGTACCTTCACTCCCCTGAATTCTCCAGAGCAAAAGAACACTCCCAAGGACAAGGTCAAAGCCTTAATTGACAGCAGACCACGGAGGTGATGATAAATGAATATGCTAATTGGCGGGAAGCTATGGTTAAGACTAGCTCACCAGCACCTGGAAGACCAGCCTGTGTGCTGCTAACGTAGATGGAAAAATACTGACAGAGGTTAGTGTGCCAACCAATGGTAGGGAGCCATGTGATTAAGGATCCTATAGTTTGTGTAACCAATGGGACGTTGTGTATTTAGTGACGTTCATAGTGACCTATTTAAGGGGAGGGCTTAGTTGCCCCACCTGATGATAAGAAACCTATCACTTTTCTTCACTCTCTTAGATGATTATGGATCACATACTTAGAGGTTCCTTAAGAACCTATCACAATTGCCACTAGGTTTGTGTAGTTTGCCACGTAGGATGACGTTAGTAATACATAGGTTAACATCATCAATGATGATTGTTTGCTATGAAAGATTCCTTTTTTAAGATGCATTGAGAGATCTTACGCTGAGATGTCCGTTGATGTCCTTTGGACTCCCTGTTTTTGATAATTGATATTAAAACAGTTACCTTTTTGCCAACTAACTGAGTCGTTTTGATTATTGATGTTTGAGTAACTTCTGCATCCCCATCCATCTGAAGGGTATTGCTAACTCATCTTAAAGGGCTGGAGTCCACCAGTTCATGCCCATTTGGATTTATCTTCTCCGGCCAACTACAGTCCGATATCTCTTCTTCCTATTCTTATGAAGCTTATGGAAGCCATTGACACCTCACAATTCTTGTTTCCTCAAATCTAATCATCCTATTCATCTGTTTCAGTCAGGTTTTAGAAAAAACAGAGATCCTTGTGATTGGTTCTCCTAACCCCACAATTCACAATGTCATGCCATGGAGATTTTTCACCCAGTACCTTTGGAACCTGCCCTCCCTCCACACGCCCTCTGGTGCATCAGTAAAATGTCTGGGTATTAAACGTTTAACTTCTGGCTCAAGAGAAGCACAGATCTCTTTATTCTCCAATAGGGCTTTTCTTAAGCTTAAGCATCTTAAAAATATTCTTTGTTTCATCCCACCCAAGTTTCATTCTAGGGTTGATATTTCTTCCATTATGGAATCTCTCAACAATTACAATGGCATGTATTTGGGTCAACCTGACTTTTTGGTTCAACAAATCCAGTGCCTCCAAAATTCAGCAACTCATCTAGCTGGGAGAGAGGGTTGAAATGCATATTCAAGAGAGCTTGCCTGATGTTAGAGGAGCAGGGATTCTGGTGGTAGGTGCACATTAGATCGCCTGACCAGCAGCCTCCTAAAAGCTGTCTGCTTGGAGCTGCCCTGGAGTCCTAAAGAAGCTGCCTGGAAGGTGAGAAAATAGCTGATGGGAGGAGCAACTGATAGACAGGTGACCGGCAGGTGACCAGCAGCCTCCCCTCCACAAAGCTGTCTGCCTAGAGCTGGCTGGGACTCCTTAAGTAGCTGCAGGTAATGCACAAAAACAGGTGGTGGGTGGAGCACCTGAGTGGGAGGACCTGTTCACATGATCAGCAACCTCCTTTAAGCTGTCTCCCTGGAGTCCTTACGTAGCTGCCTGGAAGGCATGGAAACAGGTGGTGGTCGAGGCAACTGAATGGCAGGGCTTGGTCAGGTGACCAGCAGCTGCCTCAAAGCTTTCTGAATGGAGCTGCCCTGGAGTCTTAAAGTATTTGCCTGCAAGGGACACAAACAGGTGGTGGGCAGAGAAACTGAGTGGCAGTTCCTGGTCACATGACCAGCAGCCTTCTTCAAGCAATCTCTCTATGGTGCTCTCCCCGGTGGTCGGTCAAAATACCGAAAACAAAATCTCGAACTGCAAAAATCTCGAATACAAAATCTCGAAAAAAAAATATCGAATTATTTATTTATTTATTTATATGTGTTTTTGGGGTCAGGTAAGTAAAAAAAAAGGGTTAAAATAAAAAAAAATAGAAAAAAGGGTGTTTGGGGGGGAACCCCCCCATTTCGAGAAAAAAACGTCGTAAAAAAAATTCGATATTTTTTTTTTCGGTCTTTTGTTTTCGAGATTTTTGTTTTCGAGATTTTTGTTTTCGGTATTATCACTATAAACCGCTCTCCCCACCCATAAGGGATATTGTTCATTTCCCTCTACTAAC
Source organism: Ambystoma mexicanum (assembly GCF_040938575.1). Classification (NCBI taxonomy): domain Eukaryota; kingdom Metazoa; phylum Chordata; class Amphibia; order Caudata; family Ambystomatidae; genus Ambystoma; species Ambystoma mexicanum. The sequence goes on from NC_090929.1 coordinate 576,297,932, forward strand.
AAAGTGGCCAAAACATCTTTACTCTTGCTCACCAACTAATGAGCTTCTTTAGACATGCCAATGCATATCTGCAGGCACCACACAGAGATCCTGCAGAATTCCACTGAGCTCTTGCAGGAACCCTGCTGCGATCCTAAAACACACCTCACATATCTAGTTCAGCCACTTCCCTGAGTTTCTGAAGGCATCCTAGCAAGATTCAAAAAAGCAACCCAAAATGGATCTGTAGGCACTGGCTGAGTTCATGCAGACACAGTACTATCCTCCTGCAGACACCCTACTGATTTCTTTCACGAACCTCACTGAGATCCTTCAAGTACACACCCGATCTCCTGCAAAACAATTAACTGAGTTTTTGCAGGCACCAAAAAGAACTCTGTAAAGCCTTCCAGTGAGTTCCTACACATACATGAATAAGATCCCACAGGTACTTATTCTGCTCCTGTAGACAAACCAATGAGCTCATGTTGGAATCCCACTAAACCACTGAATGTGCCTAATACGCTTCTGCAAACAATTACCGGATTTTGTGCACTCGACCATCTAAGCTCCCAAACATCCAATTAAGTTACTCTGCCACCCTACTGATTCCTGGCAACCACCTCACAAAACCTCTTCAAATATATAATTGAACATAAGCATCCCAACAAGGTCCTACATGTACCACATTGGCTTCCCATCAGTCTCACCACTGAGCTTCTATGTTCACACTCTTGACCTCTTCCAGACCCCTAGTTGGGCTCCTGCAGGCACATCAATGTGCTACTACTGGTTGGTGCCAACTTCAGTTGGGATGAGGATGATGTATGTAAATATGTTCTATGTAAAGCACTTAGGCGTATATAAATAACAATTCATAATCATTACAAATCATTACTACAATCATCGAAGCCTGCCTCTGCAAGCACCACTTTGAGTTCCAATGAGCTGAATACTTAACGGAGGATAGCACAGGAGCAACGTGCTGGTCTTGGTATCAAGACCACGCAGAGCAACAGAGATTTGAATCCCAAAAACCGAACTCTGGTATTAAGCGTGTTATTAAAAAAAAAAACGATTACATAAATATGTATTTAGGCACACCACTATATACCACAATGCGTCTTAGAGGTGCAACCCAGTGTAGAACCTCTTAACATTGTCCCCTCTGCATACGTGAAAAATCAATGTATGATGGAGGCTCTGACAACATCAGTGCGAAATTTGCAAGCTGGTTTTTACTTACCCTACTCTTGGGGAGGCACTACACAAAAAAGACAGCATTTGTCCTGGTGGGAGTGTTGGAAAAGGTACCTCTCGGACCAATGATGGAGGCTTATTTTAGGAGTGGGTGGTCCCACAGACACTGATGCATTGGGTCAAACTGCATTTGCCTGGAGCAGCTTATGGCCAATTTGCTCATGTAGATGACGTGTAAGCCAACTTTCCTATGGCATACTTTAATTAGTAGACTGTTATTGTAGTACCATTCGTCCCGACCTCCCTTAAAGTATTTTGTGATCCTTACCTAGTCATAGCACTTGTTGTTAATTACGAGAGACCCCAGGGGCATTGTTATTTATCCGAATAGGCAACATCCAACACATAGTGAAAAATCAAATTGATCCACTGAAAACCCTTGTGTAGCATGACCCACCTATTTTGTTTTGAGCAAAACCTGTGTGTGCCATTCCTTATTGGAATGTGGCCCATTCTGAGCAGGGCGGATTAGTAAAGCATTGGAAATGCCTCAGAGAGCCAAGGAGCTTGGAGCAGCAATCAAACCTGCCCCGCCGCAACCCGCGACTCTTGATGTTAAAATTACATCCATGAATCCATGGAAGCAGTCGTAGAAATCACAACTCCCCCATTCAAGATGAATGGCCAAGACACAGTCACTTTCACAGACATGTTAGGTGCCAAAGTAAATTCACAAATTTAATGTCTACCGTGTAAAAGGCATCAAGAGTCCAATATCTCCTAAATATAGTCTTCTGACTTCTATATTTTTTAAATGTAAATGGTCTCCCGAAAGGAAATCTGCCTGTTTCTGATGGAATGGAGAAGTTAGCTCATTTCTTAAATCTTCACATCATCTCTTGATATTTTTGCTCTTGTAGTTATCGAAAGCATTGACTGCCCGAGATTTGGCCTTTTGTAAGAACATGCAGCTCTGTCATTAAAGCAGCGGTCCTTTGATCCACTCTCAGATCCTCGGATGTGATACGGTTTTGAGTTTCCCTGAAGCGAACAAAGACGATGTTGAATTGTGACACACTGTCATGGCCAAGGGACAGACCCTGCATTTTCACCGATTTCTAATTCGTTTCAACTTTTCCTGTTGTACACATCACAACCACAGTGGCGTGCTAATCAAGAACACTATTCTCAAGTTTTCAAATGACAGAGTATTTCATGGCAGTACAAAATACTTCACATTGCATTAACTAATTTAACTTACAAGTAGGGCTGCTAGCTAATGAACATGGTATGTGCAGGACTTCTGATCCACATTTAACAGAACCAAATCCTAATTCCTATTTGAGTATATGTGGACAGCAAGCACACACTTCTGATTTGTGCTGCATCTCCTAACACAACTCTACACGGTGTCTATAGATCTGTAATGTGAGTCGCAACAGCAAACCACAGGACAGCCTTGTACTAAATAGAACCAAGTCTGGTATGAGCACCCACTTGCCCAAGGGATTAGAACGATGTTCAAAGTGACTCATAGCTGAATACAGCAAATTAACTGCTCTCAAATACTTGGGCCTCATTACGAGGTTAGCGGTAACCTGCCAGTCCCACCAGTGGGTTGCCGCCAACATTGTAACACTGTTTCCGCCACCTCAGATCCCGATGCCACCGGCGACATTACAAGTCCCGGCGGCCCTTGGATCTCAGGCTGTGGAAATAGTAAGTCCCCATTCCCATATAGTCCTGTAGGACTCTATGGGTGTGGGGAAAAGGACGCACTGGCACTGTTGTTAACGGTGCTGGTGCTTCAGTGAAAACTGTGCCAACCAGGGCCGATGTGCCTGGCAGGTCAGACCCTGCTGGGCGCAGATGCCCCTGCAGGCGCAGTTGTAGTCTGCCGGCTCGGAATGGGTGCTGTTACGTTGCTACCGGCACCCTTAATTCCGGACCAGCAGACTTGTAATGAGACCCAAATTATGCGTCAGGCTGCATAACTTTTGTGGAAGCAACCAAAGACCCTTACAAGAGTGGATGAACTCTGGGAGCAAAATCACCCTACTATAAGCCATTTGAGCCATTTCCCAAAGTTTGGGAACAGGGAGTGAAAACACAATGCCCATGTGTGTGGCAAGGACACGTTGGCAGATTTCGTCAGCATTCAAGCCACCACACTCTCTTTTAAAGTGATGAGGGCACTTGCCCCACTGTGGTGAAATTTGTGACAGCTTAGCCCAGTATGCCACTGGAAACAGGGCTGCCTAGGTTCTTGCAACCAATGCCCCACATACCTTCACACAAAGTGTCATCTGGGTTCATGTTAACTGTCTGCTACCAAATGGGTGGACTCTGTGCATACCAACATGCAATGGAAACATGCAGCACCACCCAGGTTTTCCCTCAGTAGCGTGGGGGACATTCCCAAATAAATGAATGAAACCCATTTTCTTTTGTACAAAGATAGTGACTGTAGATTCCATGTTATATGAGGGTCAGTACACACATCTGTGGCCACTAGTATATCACTGGGAAAGAAGCATCATTTTCCATTTGCAAAATTGTCTGTTTCCTCGTGAAGTTGAAAGAGTGTTTTTGGTTGCCAAATTCCTCCCCTCCCCGCCACCCAAGAAGAATGCATGGGCACACCATCAGAGTGTGTTTGATCCCTCGATCACATGGAGTATCTTCCACTTTCCGAACAGGATATAGTGATGCCTGACAAAGGAGGAGATTTAAGATGTGCAAAGACCCATAGAACGGGCTGAAGGTTGTTGTGGCCCAATTTAATTCAAGGATCACCCCAACTTCTCTTATGCACCCATCCTTGGTCCTGACATGACAAAATAGATTCACTGTTTTTCTCTGAGCACTGTCTGGCACAACCCAAAGGAAACTCACAGAGGTGTAAACAGCGTTTGCAGACTAGCACTGTGGCATCTAGTGATATATTTGTCAAGGAAAATATCAGCAGGGGGTGATACTTATCCACATCACACCCTGGAAAAAAACAAGCACTTACCCAAATATTCTAAGACAGGAGTTTAAAATAGTTTATTTATTTATTTTATTTTATTTATTGCATTTATTATACGCCCAAACCCTTGGGTGCTACAGCATAGTTACATACATCTTGGCATGATAGGATACAGTTACAATCAATCTGATTACAACAGCGATAACATTCGTGGATACAAATAGGTGAAGATTAGTCAGCTGGCAACAGGATATAGTTATTATCAAACTCATAACAACATCGATAATTATAGTGACATTAGTGGATACAGTTAGGTGAAGTTTTGGCGGCTGGTAACAGCAGATACTTGGTAATTACCTGACCAGGAATAGGGATAGATACGCTTGTCTAGTATTTATTGAATAGCCAGGTTTTTATAGACTTCTTGAAACAGTGGTGGGAAGGTTCATTTCTGGTAGGTAGTGGGAGCATGTTCCAGATGTTTGGAGCCAGAACTGGAAAGCTACTACCTCCAACTCTGGAGCATTCGTAACGTGGGACAGTGAGGTGTGCATGTTTATTTGATCTTAGAGCTCTTGCTGCCTTATTCAAAGAGATTGTGTTGTTGAGATGAGATATATGGTGCCTTCTTGGCAATACATTTATGTGTGATGCAAAGTGATTTGAATAAGATTCTGGCTTTTATAGGTAGTTTAGTTTAGTTTAGTTTAGTTTATTATTTATAGAACGCGCCAGACCCTGGGGCATCAGGGCGCAAAAAACGACAAGAATATGCTCAGCTTAGTTACAGTTGCATGGTAAGTAGGACAGTACATGGTCTCCAGACAATTTACATGAGGCAGATATATACAAGGCAAGGGATCTAGGTCCAGAACAAAGAATTGCATGTGCACGTATTCATGAGAGGAGTATAAAATAATCATATGTACAGTCGTAATATACAGGCACCGGGAACATTCCGGTGCATGAAGAAAGCGTCGGGTGCAAATAGCTTGGTGCCGGGGAGCAAGTCAAGCTTCAGGTAGGTTTGTCATCGGATACACGCAGGTCAGGGTAGTTAGGTGTCATTGGCTCTCAACCAATTGGTCATGTTCTGTCTGAATTTCACAAAAGGCTGGGGTTCTCTAATGCCATGGGGTAGTGAGTTCCACAGCTGTGCAGCCTTGACTGGGAAGCTTTGTCCTTCTATAGTAGCGAGTTTGAATCGCGGGACTTGTAGGCAGTTAGCGTTTGCTGTTCATGTGGGTCTGGTCAATGTTCTTAGATGTAGCCTATCCTTGAGGTAGGGTGGTGCTTTGTTGTTGAGGCACTTGTGGGTAAGGGAGGCAATTTTGAGTTGAATTTTATCAGAGGTGGACAGCCATTTGTATTCTCTTCTTACTGAGGATATGTGCTCATTTCTGTTAATCTTGAGAGCTGCTCTCAAGGCATTGTTCTGGAGGACTTGGATTTTATGTATGGTCTGTTTGTTAGCCCCAATGTATAGTCCATTACAATAATCCAATTTGGAGAGTACAAGGGCTCTGGCGAGCGAGTCTGTGGATAGGAATTGTTTGCTGGCTCTGATAAGTTTGCATGTGTATGCAGTAGATGAGGCTAGAGAGTTGACTTGTTTGGCAAAGTTCATGGTGGCATCTAGGTAAAAGCCTAGGGTCTTTACTTCCTTTGCTACTTTTATGTTATTCCCATCGATGATGAAATTGGCATAATCCGGGCTAAGTTTGGGTATGTAAGTCTGGGTGCCTAGGATAATGAGCTCAGTTTTGTCATCGTTTAGGCATAAGCCGTGTGTGGCCATCCATGCCTGAACGATGCTGTAGATTTTATTCACTAGGGCTAGATCCACGACGTAGTCTCCTGAGAGCGGAAGGAGGATCTGGGTATCATCTGCATAATTGGTGTAGGTGATACCCAGATGATCCATTTCGTCGAAGAGTGGCTTTGTGAATACATTGTAAAGGGTAGGTGACACACAAGATCCTTGAGGTACACCACAGGTTATGGGAATCGGGTCTGCCGAAGCTGATGGAGAGAAGACCCTCATAGTTTGGTTACTCAAGAAGGATTTGATCCGTATTATGGCCTCTTTAGAGAAGTGGGCTGCAGAGTCAAGGTGGCTGCATAGGACTGTATGGTCAACTAAATCAAATGCAGCTGAGAGGTCTAGCAGGAGGAGAAGGGCTGTTTGGCCGTTGTCTCTGCATTGATGTATTTGGGCTTTTAGATCGATCAGGGCTGTCTCAGTCCCGTGTTGTGGACGGAATCCGGATTGGCAGGTTCCAAGTAGGTGGTTGGTTTCGAGGAAGTTTTGTATTTGCATGTATGCCACTTTGTCGAGAATTTTTGAGAGAAAGGGCACGGTCGTGATGGGCCTGAAGTTAGTGTGGATGGCCGGGTCAAGGGTTTGCTTCTTTAGAAGTGGCAGTCCCCAGGACTCTTTTAAGTTGTTCGGTACAGTGCCTGTGGTAAAGGATGAATTGATGAGTTTAGTTATGAATGGCGATAATTCTCTCGCAGCATCCTTAATCAGTTGGGCAGGGCATTGGTCACCTTTACAGTTGGACGGTCTAAGTCCCAGGATAACCTTACTATCGCAATGGTGGATACCTTGGAGAAGCAGAAGCACGATTCTTGTTTGAGAGTAGGTGGAGGTGCTATAATCTGCGTGATATGAGGCGTTAGGGATGCTTTTTTGATGGCAATTTTAGTTTGTAGGTTGGCTACTTTGTTGGTTAGGGCAGACTGTATGCTAGAGCACCATTTTTTATCCTTGGTGCAGTTTTCTTGGGGAGTGATAGGTGTTTCCAATTCTTTCAGAATGCTGAATAGTTCTCTGACACTAGATTTAGATTGAGATATTCTAGTATTATACGTTTTCTGTTTGGCTAGTAGGATGTCTTTCTTGTATTGGGAAGATGCATTGGCGAGGTTAAGTTTGTTTTCGGCTGAGGGACAGAGTCTCCAGATAGTTTCAAGTTTTCTTTTAATTAACCTTAGATCTTTTAGGCGAGGAGTGAACCATGAGTTAAGATGTTTTTTTGGTTTACTATTGCATATTTTGAGTGGCGCTATGTAGTCAAGGGCTGGCTTCATAGTTTTATTGAATTGTTCAACTAGCCCATTGGGATCCATATTGGCTGGGAGCGAGTTAAGTTGTGGCAGTATAATGGGCAACAGTTTTTCCGCTGTCATAAGTTTTTTGTTCCTCATGGGCAAAGGAGGGGCAAGTGGGGACTGGGCCGTGGCACAGTTCGTTGCTACTGTAAATAATAGTAGATGGTGGTCAGTCCAGATCTGGGGTGCAGTATCTGTGATAGTTACTTCACAGTTATGTTCCGCTATCCAGTCAAGGATTCGACCTTTGTTATGCGTAGGGAGGTTGACTTTCTGGGAGAATGCCAGTTCTTTTAGGATCGAAGCAGTGGCTGTAGACTGGATGTCCTTAGTGTCATTATAGCCTAGGTTGAAGTCGCCTAGCACTATAGTTTGGGAGGTGTTTTTTAGATTATTGGACAGGGTTGTAGAGAGATCCTCAGCAAAGGTCTATAGATAGGGCCTGGAGGTCTATAGATAAGGAAGAGGTTTAATGTTTGGGAGCTAGCGGTGGCAATTTTGACTGTGAGGCATTCACAGGATTTCATAGTGGGGGTTGCGGTAATTCTCATGTCTAGACTGGTCTTAGCTATGATTGCTAGACCCCCACCTCGCGAGGTGTATCTACCTGCTCGTAGGATGGTATAATTGACAGGGATTGCTAATGATAGGGCAGGGCCTGCCGCATCATGAAGCCAAGATTCTGAGATAGCCAGGAAATCGAGGTTGCCTGCGATAATGATATCTGCGATCTCTGTTGCGTGTGCGACTAGAGACCTAGCGTTTATAAGCGTGCCTTTGAGATGGTGTTTGTGGTTATCTAAGTTGGGGTGTATGGTGCTTAGTCTGTCTAGAAGTGCTGTTTTGAGTGGGTCTTTTGGGATTGTCATATTTCCTAGTATACTCAACAGTAACCTTCAAGGGAAGGTGTTTTTTTAAGTTGTTCAATTTTCTTTGCTGGTGGCTCATACAGTTTGGACAGTCGAGCGCGAAGTCTTAGGTGTCTGTCCGCTGTGCTACATGGCCTATGTATAATAGTAGCTTCTTGATTCACTATAGGACCTGTGATTTGTTGTGTGACAGACATGGTATTGCAGGAGGGGTGATTAAGATGAGACCCGGTACAGTCGGTCGATGTGTTAGCTATGGTAGCCAAGCTAAATGATAAAGCTAGTAATATGATGGAAGAGGCGATGTAGAGAGGTGGGTTAGCTGTCCTATAATGGGCAGCAATGGTTTGTTTACCTAGATTTAGAGAGTACATGCTAGCTGGCTTGATGCGCCTAACAGGCTAGGTGCAGTTTAGATAACAAGTGCACTTTAAAGATGTTTTAGAATGGGCATGCTGGATGCAGCTGACCGGCTGGGTACAGTTTTTAGATGTTGTTTAGAATGGGCAGGTTCAGGCAGGCTAGAAGCGACTATCAGGCTTTCAATAGTATTAGGTGGCCGGGCATCGCTAGGCTATGTGACACGGGTTACAGTAATCTGAGGGCAGCTAAATTCAAATATCAGGCACATCAGGGAATGCAGTGCAAAAATCAGGCCATCTAAATTCAAATATCAGGCACATCAGGGAAAGCAGAGCAAAATACAGGGCATCTAAATTCAAATATCAGGCACATCAGGGAAAGCAGTGCAAAATACAGCACAGCTAAATTCAAATATCAGGGGCATCAATGACTAAGGGGGCGGAGGTTCACCTGAGTTCAAAGGCAAGTAGGCAGTAGAGAGGTACTTCGCACTTCGACTTTCCATCGTGCTGAGCAGGTGAGCGCTCCATAGCAGAAGATCCTCTGGGCCTTTTTGGTCATTTTCTTTGCTTTTCTGTGCCCCCCCAGGCCCGTGTGCAGCCCTCTCCTTCCCGACCCCTTGCTTCCCTATTCCCGCCTCCCCAGCCCTCCCACCTCCCCTGATTGGTCCTGATAGTTCCCCTGCTTCCTGGGCCATAACGACCCTCCTCGCTCCCTGCCCGCACTTTCCATCGTGCTGAGCAGGTGAGCGCTCCATAGCAGAAGATCCTCTGGGCCTTTTTGGTCATTTTCTTTGCTTTTCTGTGCCCCCCCAGGCCCGTGTGCAGCCCTCTCCTTCCCGACCCCTTGCTTCCCTATTCCCGCCTCCCCAGCCCTCCCACCTCCCCTGATTGGTCCTGATACTTCCCTGCTTCCTGGGCCATAACGACCCTCCTCGCTCCCTGCCCGCACTTTCCATCGTGCTGAGCAGGTGAGCGCTCCATAGCAGAAGATCCTCTGGGCCTTTTTGGTCATTTTCTTTGCTTTTCTGTGCCCCCCCAGGCCCGTGTGCAGCCCTCTCCTTCCCGACCCCTTGCTTCCCTATTCCCGCCTCCCCAGCCCTCCCACCTCCCCTGATTGGTCCTGATAGTTCCCCTGCTTCCTGGGCCATAACGACCCTCCTCGCTCCCTGCCCGCACTTTCCATCGTGCTGAGCAGGTGAGCGCTCCATAGCAGAAGATCCTCTGGGCCTTTTTGGTCATTTTCTTTGCTTTTCTGTGCCCCCCCAGGCCCGTGTGCAGCCCTCTCCTTCCCGACCCCTTGCTTCCCTATTCCCGCCTCCCCAGCCCTCCCACCTCCCCTGATTGGTCCTGATACTTCCCTGCTTCCTGGGCCATAACGACCCTCCTCGCTCCCTGCCCGCACTTTCCATCGTGCTGAGCAGGTGAGCGCTCCATAGCAGAAGATCCTCTGGGCCTTTTTGGTCATTTTCTTTGCTTTTCTGTGCCCCCCCAGGCCCGTGTGCAGCCCTCTCCTTCCCGACCCCTTGCTTCCCTATTCCCGCCTCCCCAGCCCTCCCACCTCCCCTGATTGGTCCTGATACTTCCCTGCTTCCTGGGCCATAACGACCCTCCTCGCTCCCTGCCCGCACTTTCCATCGTGCTGAGCAGGTGAGCGCTCCATAGCAGAAGATCCTCTGGGCCTTTTTGGTCATTTTCTTTGCTTTTCTGTGCCCCCCCAGGCCCGTGTGCAGCCCTCTCCTTCCCGACCCCTTGCTTCCCTATTCCCGCCTCCTCAGCCCTCCCACCTCCCCTGATTGGTCCTGATACTTCCCTGCTTCCTGGGCCATAACGACCCTCCTCGCTCCCTGCCCGCACTTTCCATCGTGCTGAGCAGGTGAGCGCTCCATAGCAGAAGATCCTCTGGGCCTTTTTGGTCATTTTCTTTGCTTTTCTGTGCCCCCCCAGGCCCGTGTGCAGCCCTCTCCTTCCCGACCCCTTGCTTCCCTATTCCCGCCTCCCCAGCCCTCCCACCTCCCCTGATTGGTCCTGATACTTCCCTGCTTCCTGGGCCATAACGACCCTCCTCGCTCCCTGCCCGCACTTTCCATCGTGCTGAGCAGGTGAGCGCTCCATAGCAGAAGATCCTCTGGGCCTTTTGGTCATTTTCTTTGCTTTTCTGTGCCCCCCCAGGCCCGTGTGCAGCCCTCTCCTTCCCGACCCCTTGCTTCCCTATTCCCGCCTCCCCAGCCCTCCCACCTCCCCTGATTGGTCCTGATACTTCCCTGCTTCCTGGGCCATAACGACCCTCCTCGCTCCCTGCCCGCACTTTCCATCGTGCTGAGCAGGTGAGCGCTCCATAGCAGAAGATCCTCTGGGCCTTTTTGGTCATTTTCTTTGCTTTTCTGTGCCCCCCCAGGCCCGTGTGCAGCCCTCTCCTTCCCGACCCCTTGCTTCCCTATTCCCGCCTCCCCAGCCCTCCCACCTCCCCTGATTGGTCCTGATACTTCCCTGCTTCCTGGGCCATAACGACCCTCCTCGCTCCCTGCCCGCACTTTCCATCGTGCTGAGCAGGTGAGCGCTCCATAGCAGAAGATCCTCTGGGCCTTTTGGTCATTTTCTTTGCTTTTCTGTGCCCCCCCAGGCCCGTGTGCAGCCCTCTCCTTCCCGACCCCTTGCTTCCCTATTCCCGCCTCCCCAGCCCTCCCACCTCCCCTGATTGGTCCTGATACTTCCCTGCTTCCTGGGCCATAACGACCCTCCTCGCTCCCTGCCCGCACTTTCCATCGTGCTGAGCAGGTGAGCGCTCCATAGCAGAAGATCCTCTGGGCCTTTTTGGTCATTTTCTTTGCTTTTCTGTGCCCCCCCAGGCCCGTGTGCAGCCCTCTCCTTCCCGACCCCTTGCTTCCCTATTCCCGCCTCCCCAGCCCTCCCACCTCCCCTGATTGGTCCTGATACTTCCCTGCTTCCTGGGCCATAACGACCCTCCTCGCTCCCTGCCCGCACTTTCCATCGTGCTGAGCAGGTGAGCGCTCCATAGCAGAAGATCCTCTGGGCCTTTTTGGTCATTTTCTTTGCTTTTCTGTGCCCCCCCAGGCCCGTGTGCAGCCCTCTCCTTCCCGACCCCTTGCTTCCCTATTCCCGCCTCCCCAGCCCTCCCACCTCCCCTGATTGGTCCTGATACTTCCCTGCTTCCTGGGCCATAACGACCCTCCTCGCTCCCTGCCCGCACTTTCCATCGTGCTGAGCAGGTGAGCGCTCCATAGCAGAAGATCCTCTGGGCCTTTTTGTCATTTTCTTTGCTTTTCTGTGCCCCCTTGGCCCGTGTGCAGCCCTCTCCTTCCCGCCCCCTTGCTTCCCTATTCGCAGCCCGCGCGAGGTGAGGAAGCCCATCCGGGCACGCCGCCTATTTCTCGGGAGCCAACTGGGCCCCCAGGCCCTCCGAGCGTCCCTCTCCCACCCCGCACCCTCGTCCTGATTCCCGCTCCCCTCCCGCCTCCCAACCCGCCCATCCCCGCTCTGATTGGGCCGTGAGCCCTTCATCACTTGTCCTCCCAGGGCAGCCCTCTGCCCGGCAGCCCCAGCGGGGCCGCCTGGGTCTAGTGACCCGTTCAGTGCACCCACTCCTCTTTCACTTCTGAGGAGCAGGTGAGTGTTCCCCCCCATGAGCGACCCCATTTGAGTGATTTTGGGGTTGATTTGCTCCCCCGGGCCCCGCGTTGCCCCGTGCTTTCCCGGCCTCCCCTTTCCTGGTTTCTCCCTCGCTCGCCCCACGCCCATCAAGGTCCCGCTCCCGCCTCCCGACCCGCCCATCCCCTACCTTCATCACTGGTCCTCCCAGGGCAGCCCTCTGCCCGGCAGCCCCAGCGGCTAAGGGCCCCGAGGCCAAGGGCGGCTCCAACAGAGGCGGCTCCAGAAAGTGTCTGCAGGTGTCCGCAGGGGACGCCAAGGAAGCCAGCAACCAACAGACACCAACAAAAACCGTGAGTGTGGCATGGATGGGGAGTAGAGCAATCACTCTACTCCAGAAAGTTCCTGCCACTCTAACTTACCTATCAATGGCCTAGACCGCTACAGACCCGCACCATGCATTATTAGAAAGATGTGACCACCAGCCCAAACCTATTAATGGCGGGACATCAAACACTGCCTGCAGTATAATGCTAACCATACCACGAGTGAACCACAAAGACTAGCCTGCGCCAAATCTAGACAGAAATATGATTGTTAGCATGGATTCTCAAGTTTTATGAATCCTAGCATGTCCACATTTGGATAGAATTGTGATTGTTAGCATGCCCACTCTCAGATGGAATTGTGAATACTGGCATGTCCACACTTAGACAGAATTGTGAATGTTGGCATGCCCACTCTTAGATGGAGTTGTGAATGTTAGCATGTCCAAATTTGGATAGAATTGTGAATGTTAGCATGTCCACACTTGGATAGAATTGTGAATGTTAGCATGTCCACACTTGGATAGAATTGTGAATGTTAGCATGTCCACACTTGGACAGAATTGTGAATGTTAGCATGTCCACACTTAGACAGAATTGTGAAAGTTGGCATGTCCACTCTTAGATGGAGTTGTGAATGTTAGCATGTCCACATTTGGATAGAATTGTGAATGTTAGCATGTCCACACTTGGATAGAATTGTGAATGTTAGCATGTCCACACTTGGATAGAATTGTGAATGTTAGCACATCCACACTTAGATGGAATTGTGAATATCGGCCTGCGTCGCATCTAGATGGAATTGTAAATGTTAACATGTGAAAGATGCATTAAGAAAGCGTGCCCTATAGCCTCTCCATGAATTTAGAAGTGTACCCAAGATCCTCTGTGACAGTTGCATTTAGAAGTGTGCCCAATAGACACTCTGGAAAGTTGCATCTAGAAGTGTGCCCAATAACCTCGCTGTGAATTTAGTAGGGTTCCCAATAGACACTATGAAAGTTGCATTTAGAAGTATGTCCATTATCCCCTCAGCGAAATTTAGAAGTGTACCCATAGCCTCCCTGAGAGTTGCATTTAGAAGTGTGCCCAATAGTCTCTCTAGTAAATTGAATTTAGAAGTGTGCCCAACACCCTCTCTGGAAAAGCCTCTCTGAAAAATTGACTTAATAGTGCGCCCAGTAGCCTCTCCGTAGAAAATGGAATTTAGAAATGCGCCCAATAGCATCGCTGTGAAGGTTGCATTTTAGAAGTGTAACCAATACCCTCTGTGAAAGTTGATTATAGAAGCGTATCCAATAGACGCTCTGTAAAGTTGAATTTAGAAGTGTTCCCAATTGCATCTGTGAAAGTTGACTATAGAAATGTATCCTATAGACACTCTGGAAAGTTGCATTTAGAAGTGTGCCCAATAGTCTCTCTAGTAAATTGAATTTAGAAGTGTTCCCAACACCCTCTCTGGAAAAGCCTCTCTGAAAATTGACTTAATAGTGCGCCCAGAATCCACTACGTAGAAAATGGAATTTAGAATTGCGCCCAATAGCATCGCTGTGAAGGTTGCATTTAGAAGTGTAACCAATACCCTCTGTGAAAGTTGATTATAGAAGTGTATCCAATAGACGCTCTGTAAAGTTGAATTTAGAAGTGTTCCCAATAGTCGCTCTGTGAAGTTGAATTTAGAAGTGCTCCCAATAGTCGCTCTGTGAAGTTGAATTTAGAAGTGTTCCCAATAGCATCTGTGAAAGTTGACTATAGAATTGTATCCTATAGACACTCTGGAAAGGTTCATTTATAAGTGTGCCCAATAGCCTCTAGTAAACTGAATCTAGAAGTGTGCCCAATAGCCTCTCTGTGGAAAACTGTATTTAGAAGTGCGCCCAGTACCCTCTCTGGGAAAGTTGCAATTAGAAGTGTGCTCAGTGAAAGAGCATATAACCGATCATACCACACCACCATGCTTACTCTCTCCTTACATCACCACTCAACTAGAACACAGAGATACTATGACACCATTCGGTATAACTGTTCTCATACCAACATTCCGCCGCTTACTCCACATCATTCTATGTAATCACTGCTGGTTCCACACCCCCAGCCAGGCGTTTTCCTCAGGCCTAACGCAGCCACATCCGTTCCGGATAAATCCTGCCAGAACGAACACATTCTCCTGATCTCTCAACCACCACACCTACCGCTAAGAAGCAGCTATTACACGAGTACCGCACGAGCTGCACACATACCCGGTGCTCACACGCACCTTTTGACTCTCCCTACTCTCTCTACTGATCTGAACTTCGGTTCCCAAGGGCGTTCAACCTACAAGCGCCTTCAGACCATACCAATGGTATATAAGGCGCTATATAAGTGCAAAATAACATAAATAACATAACATAAATTGCTTTGACTATGAGAATGACACAAATTTGCAGTGGCTAGAGTGGATACAGCAGAGAGCTCCCAAAGATTAGCAGGCTCAGTCTGGGATTCTCTACATGCGATGGTGGCAATCTACAAGCAGATGTACTAGTGAAAGCAGTCAGGCAAAAATCAGAGTATAAATCATTAATGTGACCATTGGGCAGTCTGAATACAGATTAGCTGGTAGGCATTCTGGTGCATTCTAATGGCAATTTTGATAGGCAGTCCAGTGGTGGGTACAGTTTTTGTTGGAAATGCGCTCCGAGTTTAGCGCTTACCTTGTTGCTGTCAGGGATGTTGGGCCAAGATGCGGAGTGGGCGCCGGTTCCCGGTGTTCCAGGAGGGACGGGGGCAGGTCCTGGGAGCTCCTACTTCTGCACTATTCGAGTGCTGGTCAACACAAGAGTTCGAGCGGATGCTGGCGAACAGCTGGTGACAGGCTGAAAACAGGTATCAGCCTTCTCTCGGGTGGCCTTCCTGAGGAGGGCTAGCTTACGCCTGCCGGCGGCTGATTGGGTACTTCCTAGCCTGGTTAGCCAATGGCAGGGGATGAAGGCTCCAGATGGGTGTAGGCAGGGGAGGGTGGATGCTTAGTGCATCCCGGCGGCCAACTTGGAGTGGGCGTCCTCGTGCTACAAGGATTCAGAATGCTTGCAAAAAGTTCAGCAAGCGGTGCGTGGCGTTTTCTTCCACAGATTGCAGCACTACAATTGGCGGGCATTCATATGTGCGCATTTAGCCGCACTTTGGTAAATAAAATGCAGGTTGTCGGCGGTGATCAGGGTAAGCTTGCGGGCTTACCTAAATAGACAGAGGAAGCTCCTGCTTCACCTCTACACTGAGGCACTGCTCCTGCAGCGTCGGTGGGAGCTCCTGCTCCAGGGTGGGCTCGAGTGCCCTGGTGGGGCTGAGGACAGGTATCAGCATTCTCTCGGGTGGCCAATGAGCTTCCCTTCTGATTGAGGAGATATGGTCGGATTTTATTTAGTCCTAGAGTTGCTTGAAGTGCTTTGTTTTGCAGGAGTTGGAGTTTGTCTAAATTAGTGTTTGAGGTACCGAGAAAAAGAACATTACAGTAATTTAGACATGATAAGGGCCCAGGCTAGGGTGGTTCAGTTTTGTGGTGTAAGGAATTGACGACTAAGTGCGGTCAATTTGGCTGTAGGAGGTGGCTGAGGATAGCGCATTGATGTTTTTAGACATTGTTAGATTGGCATCTAAGTATACGCCTAGCATTTTGACCTGCTTGAGAATTCGAATGGGACTTCCATCTATGTTGATTGTTGAGTAATCTGCTTGGAGAGCATTGATTCTGGCTGGGGAGCCTACCATGAGTAGCTCAGTTTTCTCATTGTTGAGGCAGATGCTGTTTAACACCATACAGTTTTGGATAATTGAGTAGATATTGTTTATTGTGATTGTATCCTAGTCGTAATTATCAGTGATGGGGATAAGGATCTGGGTGTCATCTGCAAAATTTGTATACATGACACCCATGGCATCCAGTGCTGAGAAAAGTAACTTGGTGTATGTGTTATATAGCGTAGGGGACAAACAGGATCCTTGTGGGACTCCTAGTGGGACTGGGGTAGGGTCTGCAGCTTCTTTGACAATCAAAACACAGGATGTTCGGTCAGCCAGGAATGATTTGACCCAAAAGGTGGCATCTTGTGAGAATTGGAAGTCCTTGGCTAGTGTGGCACATAGTTTGTCATGATCAACTAGGTCGAATGCGGCAGACAAATCTAATACCATAAGAATGAAGAGGTTGCCAGTGTCTCTTAAGGCATCCATCTGGATTTTGGAATCCAGGAGTGATGTTTCAGTGCTGTGGTTGGGGTGAAAACCTGATTACTGTGCTCTTAGGAGGCACTTTTGTTCAAGGTGTGTTTGAATTTGAGAGTAGGCTATTTTCTCGATTATTTTGACCAGAAAGGGGACAGTAGTTATGGGACGATAGTTAGTTGAGATTGTCGCATCCAAGCAGGGTTTTTTTTAAGAGCAGGGTGACCCAGGCTTCCTTAATGTTGGAGGGGACAGAGATCGTGCTGAACAATGCATTTACAGATTTGTTGATAATGGGTGCAAGCGAGGGGGTGCACAGTTTGACCAAGTGTGCAGGAAAGCTGTCTCCTTTGATATGATATGATATGATATGATATTTTATTTATATCGCGCCTATACACAGGTGTTTCAGAGCGTGACCAGGCAAAGGGAGGGGGAGCAGGGGAGTAAAACAAAAACAAAAACGATCTTACTAGGCCCAGTGACATTGAGACCGCGCAAGTGCATGGAAAAGTGCAAAGGAAAAAGGGACGGGGGGGCAAAGAAGTGCAATGCATAGGAAAACGATAAGTTAATGGATAAAATAAGTGAATAAATAAGGTGATAAGAGCAGTGAAAGGTGCAGCCAGTGAGGGGAGAAGTGCAGGGCAAGTCAGATAGGATAACATCTGATAAGTGCAGATAGGATAACATCTGATAAGTGCAGATAGGAAAACATCTGATAAGTGCAGGAGAGGAGTGGGGGGACCTGTAAGGATACAGATAACAGGTCCCAGTGCAAGGGTGGCCAAGAGGCAGTGCCGGAGGATGCCCGGGAGGGCAGGTAGCTGAGTCAGGGGGGCCCCGTTGGCAGGTGAGGCAGTGCTGAGAAGAGAAGGCAGATCAACACGGGAGGAGAGTGGCAAAGGCAGATGTGAAGAGGAAGGTTTTAAGGAGCTTCCGGAATCGTAGATGGTTTTCCTCCAGTTTCAGGGCAGAAGGGAGGCCGTTCCAAAGGGAGACTCCGGCCGAGGACAGAGATCTGCAACCTGCACGTTTCTTAGAGAAGCGGCTGACCCTGAGGGAGTTAGAAGTAGAGGAGCAGAGGGCTCGAGAAGGGAGGTATTTACGGAGGGAAAGTTGAAGGTATTTTGGACCCAGGCCCCAGAAAGCCTTGTAGACAATGCAAAGGGTTATAAATGTTATCCTTGCATCCACTGGGAGCCAATGGAGGGAATTCAGTGCTGGGGAGATACGATCCCGGGGCTGGAAGCCAAGGACAAGTCTTGCAGTTCTTTTCTGGATTAGCTGTAGAGGTCGGAGGGTGGAGGCAGGTAGCTTTAGAAAGAGGCTGTTGCAGTAGTCCAGCTTAGAAGAGAATAAGAATTCGGAATTGCACTGCGAGTCGCTCCTCGACTCTTGCTGTTCTCTACCCTTGGCATACGCTTCCCGGAGGAGGCGGGGCTACGCATGGCACGTGCTCGGATCACGTGACCTTGGGAGCAGCTAAAAGACCAGGCTGTCCCCTGCACTGTGCGCAGTACCTTCATTCGGAATTGCACTGCGAGTCGCTCCTCGACTCTTGCTGTTCTCTACCCTTGGCATACGCTTCCCGGAGGAGGCGGGGCTACGCACGGCACGTGCTCGGATCACGTGACCTTGGGAGCAGCTAAAAGACCAGGCTGCCCCCTGCACTGTGCGCAGTACCTTCATTCGGAATTGCACTGCGAGTCGCTCCTCGACTCTTGCTGTTCTCTACCCTTGGCATAGGCTTCCCGGAGGAGGCGGGGCTACGCACGGCACGTGCTCGGATCACGTGACCTTGGGAGCAGCTAAAAGACCAGGCTGCCCCCTGCACTGTGCGCAGTACCTTCATTCGGAATTGCACTGCGAGTCGCTCCTCGACTCTTGCTGTTCTCTACCCTTGGCATACGCTTCCCGGAGGAGGCGGGGCAACGCACGGCACGTGCTCGGATCACATGACCTTGGGAGCAGCTAAAAGACCAGGCTGCCCCCTGCACTGTGCGCAGTACCTTCATTCGGAATTGCACTGCGAGTCGCTCCTCGACTCTTGCTGTTCTCTACCCTTGGCATACGCCTCCCGGAGGAGGCGGGGCTACGCACGGCACGTGCTCGGATCACGTGACCTTGGGAGCAGCTAAAAGACACAGGCCACCCCCCTTGCGGCGTTAAGCCCGTCAGGGGTTAAGGGCAATGACTGTTTTGCGGCTGTTTGGCGCTGGTGGTGCTATATTAAGCCGGGAGACTGTGATCCCTCATAAAGACATGACTGCAAGGGCAGTAAGAGCAAATAGAAAAATTGAGGTCATTGGATCCCCCGTAGAAGATGACGAAGGTAGGTGTCTAAGAAGTATGAAAATGACCCAAAAACAACAGGGAATCACCCCAAAGAGTCAGGAGGGAACACCGACACACAATCCCAAGACAAACGAAAATGACAGAACTAGTGAATGGGGTCTGCAAGATGAGGGTGGCCAACAGACTTTACATCAGATTTCGGCTCCGCAATCAGATCAAAATATGCAAACACAACAAATAGATCCCACAAAATCGTTACTGACTTCAATATGGGTGCGCTCACTAAACGAAACGAACAAATCACAACCGCAGCCATCGCCATCATTGCAATTATTACCTGAGCCCGATCCTGATCCCGTTGTGGAGCCGGTCTCGATAGACCTGGTTGACCTGTGCGGGGAGCCCGCGGTTGGGACGCCGGGGGCTCATGGAGCCGGCCCCTCATCCACGAGTGGGGAGGGGAGTGGCCAGGGAGGCGGGGAAGGAGGGGAGGATGCGGAGCTCTTGCAAAATGCAACACCTGGCGAGTCGAGCCGAACCCCTCTCAGCACGGTCCAACAGGGGGAGTCGACGCCGGTCCGGATCCAAGTGGAGGCGGTAATCCACGTGGAGACGGAAGGCAGTATAGACGACAAGATCAATCAAACAGACATAGAAGCAGTCCTTATGGCCAGTGAAGTCAGTAAAACACCTAACAAAAAAAAAAGGCAAAGACAAATGATTAAAATTACCACAAAAAGAAATAATGGTGGTAAATACTTCAACAAAAATAGGCCAACAACAAATGAAAAAAATTCAGTGACAAACTACTTCACGTCTCGAGTAAACACAACAGGGGTAAATAGACATCATATGGAGCTATCGGATATGGAGATACTCGATGCTTTAAATGAATGCTTACCCCCTTTCAAACTACGAAGACTAGATTGCAAAAAGAGTGGAAAGCAAAGATCCAGGGACGTTTCAACATTGGAGGAGAAAGAGGGATCATTGAACCAGTTAGATAAAGGAGCAAGTGAAGAGCCCGAGACACCCAAGACACCACTCCCCCCAACGATTTTGCAAGAAACGGAGACGCCCAATGGCGATCTGCATCTACAAATCGATACAGAATCGATAGAAGAGGGGGAGAAACGGGACAATTCGATGGCTAGGGAGCAGGAGAAATCAAAAAACGAACTGGAAATAGAAAGCCAATTTGAAAAATCAGACACCGGGGAGAAAGAAGAAGCCTCTGGTGGTATACCAACAGGGATGGACAAGACAAATCAAATATGGCGGGAAGTAGATACCACACTTTTTTCGAAACTGGACAAAGGAAGTATGTTTGAATCAGATAACGTAACATCCACTAATCCATTCCAGGAGTCCGACCCGAAAGCAAACGATGGGACTAGACAGGAACGACATCTGAGTAAAATGGAGGAAAACACATACTCAGCTGACCTGCCAATCCCGTCCAAGGTGACAACATCAGTCCAGGCCCAAACGAAGAAAAATTTGCAGAACCACCATCAAAACTTGTGGGGCCATGAACCACTTAGCCCTCGACCAGATACGACGGAGAATCGAAGTCGCTTACTTGACATTGCCGCACCATTACAAAATCAGGGGGGAAATACGACAACAATTGTAATTGATGCCCCAACAAGGAGATCCTCAATGCAGCAACATTCTTCAAGTCCAGCGGAACACTTAAATAAAAAGACTGACCTACTTTCCATCATGTCATCGGTAAACATAGCACTTTCTCCATTTATGAAGCTCTACGAAGCCATCGCCGACTCATTGAAGGATCATACCAGTATTCAAGCAATGATGTACAGCAAAGTCATTTTTTTAGAAGCCTATATCATGGCCTTAGAAGCCAGGAAAAAAAACAATCAAGAAGTAAACCAAGATTCATCAGTCACGCCTAAACAAACATGTGGGAAAGATGAGGCGCAGGCAGTGGCGACAAAAACTATAGAGACTCAAACAATCACCATGATAGATTTAACAGCGAGCAAATCATTAATAGAAAAAGCCACTAAAGTAGTAGAGACGAACACCCAACCAGGCCAATCAGAGTTTACATCGAACTCAAATAAACCAGAAATTACAAACGAAGTATCAGGAGAAAAAACTCAGGGGCGAAAAATCGTCCAAAAAAAAAAGGGAACAAAAATACTGTCACCTAAGCTGGTCAAGCCAGGTACAGAATCAGTAGAGGCGATTTTCCACGTTTTTAAGCGGCCAGTAAATCACAAAGACAAAGTACGCCTGGAGGAGAGTTTGGACACAAATACAGAACCCAGGAAAAAACAGGAAAGTTCGGAAACGAACAAGACATCACCACTGAAGATGACTCATGATTTTCTGGTAAACGAGGAATTAATGAACCTGAGTCAATATGTGTCGGAAGACTCTACTTCAGATATGAGCCCAAAGAAAATCTCTAAAACTCTGCATTCACAATCGGCCAGTAAAACCAACAAAGCAGACAATGGCCCTCATTACAACCCTGGCGCTAAGTGAAAAACGATGGCGGTAAATGGTTACCGCCATCGTTTTCCGCTAGGTCCGATCATGACCCGTGACCGTTAACTACGATGCCATTAGCGGCATCGTAGTTAACGCTGCCGCTAACTGCGCCAATGGCGCGCGCACGCGACCTCCCACACCGTACTTAGCGCCATGGCGTAAAGGTACGCGAATGCCGACCCAAGCAGACATGCACCTAACGCCATCACCCAGCCCGTTAAGTACCTTACCACCATGGTGCTAATTACGCCATCGCGAACCAACCGTAAAGGGCCTTGTGCAGTGAATCCAGCTGCCACAGGCGCACAGAATCAGCACAGGTGGAGGCAATACAGAGTCAGGAAGTACAAAAAGAGCACACCCAACCCCTTCCCAGACCCAGTCACACTCCACAATGATTCCAATAGGACTAGCAATGTTGGGGCTGGAGGACCTGATAGCATTGCAAGTGCTACAACTTCAACTACAACAACAACAACAACAACAATAGGCTGCACAGAGGAGACGCAGGAGGAGAAGGAGGGCAAGACCGGGACACCATCAACACCATCGTATACATGATACACAAACAGCATGATAGAAACACCAACCGCCATCCCACCCCTACTGAATACCCCACCTGGCTGTGAGTAGCAGAGACAACGGAGCCAGATCATACCCTAAAGCAGCACAAACCTCAGCTGACTCCACTAAACCTAATGCCCGATGTATGCAGCCCCACCACGTGAATGAAGGTGTGCCCCAACATTGACACAACCATCTGCAAGTGCATTGTACCAATTCACACCACATTGACCTCAACGAAATGCACCTACATGCACGTCACCAGACACCATCCACTGAAAGGCCTGTCCCCATAACTGCGCACGAATGAGGCACATGACGGACAGAAACATCAACACACCATCACACAGACAGCAATGCCCACAAAATGTCCCTATCAACATCAGTATTGCTCACTGGGGTCATGATGATGCTGACAGCAATGTTGCAATGATGTGAGCGTTGACCTCACAGGACACGTGCCAGGCCACCAAAACAAACGGCATGAACGAACACAGTGGATGGACACTCACAAGGCACTTGACCCCCCTGCATACATTGGTTGATGGCATGCACCACATTCCATAGGAGCCATGAGCATATACTGGTAGCATAGTGTGAATCAATTAGTGCATTTAAATGAGGTCCGAAGTAACAGTTGGATGCCAGCCATGGTGGCACGTCATGTTTTGAAATAGACGTCATGACTGACACATACATTCTCGCCCACATACAGGTGATGCAGGCTATCCCCTAAAGAGGTGGCTCCTTACACCAGTCCGGAACCCACAGAACCAGCACGAGGAGGACTCCAATCGTGCACATACACGTACCCGTGTGGTGATTGAGCAGGCTTTTGGCCTATTGAAGGCACGGTTTCGCTGCCTCAGCAGGTCTGGTGGGGCACTCCTGTACCGCCATGAGAAGATGGCAAAGATCGTCATGGCATGTGTCATGCTACACAATATGTGCGTCAGACGCAATGTGCCCCTGCCCCCTGATGCTGAACTGCAACCACCTGTCGATGAGGATGATGAAGGTGGGGATTCGGCAGCACCTCGTGGAGGCGGCGATGCACAGGAGGGGCGTGAAATGCGTAGTACTCTGATCAACCAATTATTCTAGCACACGCGAATGGGGGGTGTCACCTGGAGATGACGATTGTGGCACTGTGTGCGTCTGTTATATGGACACTGGGGACTGTTTACCAATAAATCACACATACGCAAGGAGCAATGTCCACACATCTGATTTGTGCAAATATGAAAAGTGTATTGTGAAAGTGATTTTGTTGAACACACCCACTCCCCCCTCCCCCCTGAACTCCCCAACACACCCACTCCCCCCTCCCCCCTGAACTCCCCAACACACCCACTCCCCCCTCCCCCCTGAACTCCCCAACACACCCACTCCCCCCTCCCCCCTGAACTCCCCAACACACCCACTCCCCCCTTCACCCTCCCCCCTGGAATCCCTACAAAGGTGTGAGTAAGTCTGTGCAGCAGTGTCTGATGTAGGATTTCTCCACTGTCCGGCCACTATTGGCAGCCCCCTCCCCTGGCCCCCGGGGCACCCCTGCCTGTGCTGCGCAGGTTCCTCCCCGATCGACGGATGGGGCTGCTTGGTGTCGAGCTAGCAGCCGAGGAGGTTCCTGCCTGCTCATTTGGACGCATGTCCCGAATTGTCTGCACAAGTTCAGTGATGACGTGCCGCACCGCGGCGAGTTCTGCGCAGATGTCCTTTGTGGAGGACTCTATAGCAGCCTTCACTGTCTCCGCACATTTCTCCATTGCTGCCGTTGACCCCCCACATTCTGCAACATGCTCATTGAGGAGCGAGGATAGTTGCTGCTGCCGGGTGACGATCTCCTCCAGGCTTAGTTGTTCTTTCTGGCCCATAGCTAATGGCAGTGGTATTCCCATTGGGCTGCTCACCTCCTGCAGCGGGGATGGAGAGCCTGGCCAATCGTCATCCTCTGACTGCCCCTGTGTAGCACCCGCATGCGGGCTGCTTAGGGACAGGTAGGGGGAATGAGTGTGGGCAGTGGGGCTTCCGACATCAAACTCCTCAATGATCCCTGCTTCGCTATCGGAGGAGGCTGCGATGGCAGCAGTTTCCCCAATAGTGCTGCTTGCAGCAGAGCCTGTCCCTTCTGTGGGCACGATTTGGGTAATGTCTGCTGCTGCTGCTGCTTCTGTGCTGCCTGCTGGGGTGGCTGTCAGTGCCCTGTCCTGTTTTCCTGGCATGGATTTTGGCTGCTGTGGGGTTTTCCTCGGGACGGCAGAGGTGGAGGGTTGTGGTGTTGGCACAGTTGTCCTGGCCCTCTTGGTGGGTGTGGAGGCAGTGGTGTCCTAATCCTCAAGGTCGGAATTTGAGCCTGTGGTGGAGCAAAGGAGGGAAAGTGTTATTGATGGGTCTGTGGACATTGGGCGGGCATTGTGACGACTGACATCTTATCAGTTAGTACATGCGGCACATTTGAGGCAGGGGAAAACAGGTTGTCTCCCTTTTGTGTGGAAGTAGCATGGAGGTATGTGGGTGCCTGCAGTTAGGGTGTGCATACTGCATGTGTACAGGGTGGAGATCGGATGTATCTGTGGGCAGTCTCCTGCTGATGTGTTGCATTTACACTATGGGGCAACATTGTACTTCACATGAATGGACTTTGGTGAATTTTGCATGGCTTGATTTGAGCCACCTACCTGCATCGCCTGATGTCGGGGCTCCTCTCTCCATTCCTCCTACTCCTTCTATGCTCTCCATTCCGATGGTGGAGGCACAGATTTCCTCCCATGGCTGCAATTTGATAGGGGACTCCGATCCTCCCCCGGTTGCCGTGGCCAGGTTTCTGTTTGCCGATAGTATGCTCCTGACTCTGAGCCGGAGATCGTCCCACCGCTTGCGGCACTGTCTCACATTGCGGGGTGTTGTTCCCACGGCACTAACCCGCTGAGCTACCAGTGCCCATATGGCCTTCTTCTTGGCTATGGCCGGTCTGGTCATTTGGTTGGAGAATACCACTGCGGCGTTCTCCTGGAGGGTCTCCGCAAGCATGATGAGCTCCTCTCTGGTGACGCGGTCTTGCCGCTGGCGGTCATAGGCTTTCTTGACCACTTTAGGCATTTTCTTGCAGGAAGAAGGTTGATGATGGTATTTGCCAGGTCCCAGGCTCGGATGTCCAGTGGTTGCGGAGGATGGCAATGGATTGTGTTTTTAAAGATGGCCGCCGTGCTCTTTCCCGTTCCGCCGCGGTGACGCTACTTCCGGTTCCGCTTATCTACGGTCACCGCTAATTGCGGTGACCGCTAACTACGGTCACCGCTATGAACGGTGGTCGGGGTGGCGGTGGTGCACCTTGCGCGGCATACGATGCCGGTAGGTGCCGTTTTGGGGGCATTAACGCCATGGCGCAGTTTACATTACCGCCATGGCATAATGCTTGTGCGCGATGGGTCGTAATATGGCGCTCTTATCGCCATCGGACCATGGCGTTAACGCTCATTACGCCATGGCGGTAATTTCGATTACTTACCGCCTGGGTCGTAATGAGGGCCAATGACATAGAGGTAAACTCACAACAGACCGAACAACGACAAAAACAAAAAATGGTAAAAACCAGTAGCCGAGACAAAAATGAAATCGAGGTAATTGAAACGTCGAGACAAAAAATTCTGAAACAAATGATGGAAACAAAAAAGGAGAGAGAAAGGGCTAGATCAAGAACTTCAGAACAACGGAGTAGCAGAACTTTAAAGAAGGTAGATTACCATCCCTGTGTAAGACCAGAGGCCCGTGAGGGCGAACGCTCCAATCGAACACAGCGAGATGATTTTCAGTATCGCTAAAACGAGCAAGAGAGCAAAAGCAAAAGCCCAAGAGGGCATACGCCAATGAGCATGGATATGAAATACAAACAGGACAAATGCCGAAAAAATGAAAAGATCTCTGCAAGTTCATCAGGCGGCTGTGGAGAACTGAGTTTGCAGCATAGAACTAGGACCAAATGGCCCAATCAAAAACTTAGGAAATGGGACCAAGCGAAATGGCAGATCAAATTAATGCAAGTGGAAGAAAATGAGGACAAGGTAACACTAAACAGAAATTCGGTGTTAAAACTGTTCAAACACATCCGAAACCTAAAATATATCAAATCAGAAGATTTGTTAGTGGTAGAACCAAGTCATAGAAACACCAAGGCTAGAACTTACTTGCATATAGCGTCAACGAAGTTAAAAAACATCTTTCTTGAAAATAAAAGAGAACTAGAAAATATGGGATACGACTTAAGAGTGTACCCAGTGACGCAGACAGAGGAAAAATACGACAGTAAAGAAAGGAAGAGGAAAGAATCTCCGGATAAAAACTTGAATAAACAGAGGAACTCCAACTCACAAACAAAGAAAAGTTACACAAGTCCCGGAGTTAAGGAAAAGATGCGAGAAATGAAAAAGCCAGAAGGACAAAAATCATTGAACTCGAAGGATAACGTCCACTACGGAAGAAATGAGAGAGAAGACAAGAGACAAATATATAGCGTCATGGAAACATCCTCCCGAAAACAGGAACGAAAACAAGAAGACCCAAGAAAGACTCACAGAGCCAGGGAAACAACAGCCCGAAAGGATCAGAATCAGGAACAACAACAAAACAAAATTGAGAGCGAACTTCCACTAAAATGTGCCCCAATGAAAGGAATATGGTCCTGGTTGCCAAAAGCGTTAACAGAAAAGAAGCAAAAATAGCAGTTTTTTGGAGTCGAGCACATTCTACGAGGGGAAAGCAAGGGAGGAGAACAGAAGCAGTTAATAAAAATGTGCTCGTGGAACACGAGAGGACACCTTCACCTCCTATCCGCTAGTGACATGACCTTGGGAGCATATGATTTAATATGCCTTCAGGAGACCTGGCTGTGTGAACCACCCTCTATGAGAGGATTTGATTTAATCTTGGCACCCGCTAATAAGGGCCGTTTGGGAAGACCATCTTCAGGGCTTCTGATTGCCTGTAGAAACGGAAGTGGGATTAAACTAGACAAGACATTGATCAGTAATCTTAACATATTGATGGTGAAAGCCACATGGACCCGTAAGACAAATAACAAAGAGGGCTATGGAAAAACACCACTAATAATAGCAAACGTCTATTGGAATCCAGCAGCCACAGAAACAACTACCTTCCTGGAAAAAGTTGAAGAAGCATTGGATGTAGCCCTGGCGGATCATTTAGTAAATCACTTCCTGATCTGCGGGGACTCAAACGCAATATGATATGATGATATGATATGATATGATATGGCATTTGTAACGCGCCTATACACAAGTGTTTCAAGGCGCGACGAGGCAGGGAGGGGGGGACAGAGGGGAAGACAGACAACGATCCTACTAGGCCAGGTGTCATTCAGATCGCGCAAGTGCAGGGGTAGGGGGAAGGGAAAAGTGGAAGGGGAGAGGGGGAAATGCTGAACAGGGTAAGTAGAATAAAATATAAATAATAAATAGGGCCAGCTGGTGGCAAGTGCAAGGTAAGTGCAGACAAGTGCTGGGAGGGGGGGGCTGTAAGGGATGCAGAGACAGTCCCGCAGTGCTGGGGTTGCCAGGGAGGCAGTGCAAGTGGAGAGTGGCTGGGCCAAGGACCGAGGTCGGTGAGAGTGGCCCAGGTGCAGTTTCAGTGAAGAATTAGCAGGGGAGAGGGAGAGAGAAAGCAGAAGCAAAGAGGAAGGTTTTGAGGTGCTTCCGGAACCGAAGATGGTTCTCCTCAAGTTTCAGGGAGGCAGGAAGGCTGATCCAGAGGGAGGCCCCTGCTGCAGAGAGAGATCTACCCCCAGCTCGTTGCTTCGAGAAGTGGCTGACCCTGAGGGAGTTGGAGACAGATGAGCGAAGGGCTCGGGAAGGAAGATATTTAGGAAGAGAGAGTTGAAGGTATTTAGGCCCCAGGCCCCAGAAGGCCTTGTGGACAATGCAGAGGGTTTTGAACTTAATCCTTGCAGCCACAGGGAGCCAGTGTAGAGATTTCAGTCCTGGAGAGATACGGTCCCTGGGCTTGAGGCCAAGGACAAGTCTCGCAGTCCTGTTCTGGATGAGTTGCAGAGGGCGGAGAGTAGAGGCAGGCAGATTAAGATAGAGGCTGTTACAGTAGTCCAGCTTAGAGAGAACCAGGGCTCTACAGTCCAAGAGAAAGGAAACAGCCAAGTAAACAGACAGCCGGGAGAACAGCGCGGTGAACTATGGACCAGCCTGATGAAATCGAGAAATTTGCACAACTTGCATGAAGCCTTCCCAGACCCAAAGCGTCTGCCAACTTGGGAAAGAAACAACTCAAAGGCAACAATAGATTACATGTTTGTTACAGAACCGATTTTGGCCATAACAAAAGACTTTGGAATAATTAGAACAAGGTCCAGCGACCATAATCTGCTCTCAACTTCTTGGGAGGCATCAAGCCCCCCGAATGATTATATGGAAGATAACATCATAATCAAGGGACAAGGAAATCATTTAAAACTATCAAAGGAGCACATTTTGGAATTAGAGAACAGATTTAATTCCATGACGGAGACAGCGGAAGCAAATAAAACCAACTATATCCCGCTCCTAACGAAGTACAAAAAAACTGCATTTGTAAAAAAGTTCGGAGGAAACCCACCAAAACATGTGTTCGATAAATCACTGGTGGAGAAACGCCGTATCCTTCGCAAAATCCAACGTAGAGCAAAAATTAAAGATACATCGGCAGCAAACGAAGAAGCAGTGGCTGCAGCAAAACACTATACATCCTGGGTTAGAGGACATAGGTTAAAACTCTACCAACAAGACTCGGAAAATATCTTAAAATTGATAAGTGGGAGAAATACAAGGGAATTTTGGAGCACCTTGAGAGCCACGATGGATGTACAAGAAAAATCCTTAATAAGTGAGGTGGGCGAAGCAACATGGGTAAAACATTTCGAAACAATGTACTTGGCTCCAACGAAACCCTCTACCGAACTCGTTGGATGTGAGCAAGGTCCATGGCTTAAAGTGGATGAGCCTGAGGAGATCCGACTAAAGATCTCAAGTTTAAAGAACTCAAGAGCCCCGGGGTATGACAGGGTTACTAACGTGGACTTAAAAACAAATCCTGAAGAGTGGGCAAGCCTACTGAGTAAAATCTTCAGAAAATGTTCGGATTTGAGAACCATACCGCCGTCTTGGAAATCAACAACAGTGGTACCGATTTTTAAAAAAGGAGATAAAAAGGACCCAGCAAACTATAGACCAATCGCGTTGCTTGATGTCATAGGGAAAGTGTTTGGAGCAATGTTGCTAGATCACTTTAAGCTATGGGCAGCAAATGCTCCATGTGAAGACCCATTCCAAACGGGATTTAAGAAAAATATGGGCACGACGGCCAATATCCTACTCCTTTCCGTCCTGAAAAATAAAGTCCTGGAAGGGGGTCCAAACATCTTTGTGGCATTCATCGACCTGACCCAGGCCTTTGATCGTATAGACAGGGCTAGGCTCTGGTCTAAATTTGAGGCGTGGGATTGCCCAGCCACCTTGCTAAACCCAATGAAGGCATTGTATACAGACACCAATATGCGGATCCGTTTGGATCAAAACGCTTTACTATCAAACCCGATATCAACAGCTAGAGGTGTGAAACAGGGGTGTCC
Organism: Ambystoma mexicanum; assembly: GCF_040938575.1. NCBI lineage: Eukaryota > Metazoa > Chordata > Amphibia > Caudata > Ambystomatidae > Ambystoma > Ambystoma mexicanum. Next base: position 576,327,583 of record NC_090929.1, read on the forward strand.
ATTGGCCCCGGCCTTGTTCTTGGCATTCATTGGCGACATAAAAGGCTCAGACACAACAACACGATCTTTCCCACCGAAAATTTGCAAAACATCTATAACGAGGCTCCTATATGCAGACGACCTAGTCCTTTTAGACTATACTCCCGTGGGATTACAGAGACAAATGGCAAGTTTGCAGAATTATATGCAAGAAAACAGGCTGGAAATCAACGCCAAAAAAACTAAATTGCTGAGATTCGAGAAGTCGACTAGAAAACACAAAGGACCATGCTTAAATCTTGAGGGCAAGCCGATTGAAACAGTCTTGGTCTTCAAATATCTAGGAGTCACACTAGACAGCACAAAACAAGACAAAGCTATGCAAATAGCGTTAACAACGAAAGTAAACCAAATGGCAGCCCAAGCCAGGGCAATAGATAGAAAGTTTGGCAGATACTCGCTGATACCAGTGCGAGAATTTTATAAGAAAAAGGTGATGCCAACACTATCATATGGAGGCGATGCCATGATAAACTTGCCATTAGATATCTGGACAAAAATGGAGGCAAAGTTTTGGAGGAAAGTCCTCATGCTGCCAAACTCAACAGCTGGTGCTTCGATTCGTAAAGAGCTTAGCTTGCCGTCCCTTAAAAGCTCCGTAGAACAGGCAAAATTGATGCTTTATAGGAAATGCCGGATGGCAGAGCCTCCATCAATTTATAATTTGATAAATCAGGAACTTGAACGAACTACTATCGGAAGCCTAACGAAATGGAAAAACGACAACATCCGGGTGTTGAAACAAATACAGGAGAACGAAGACACATTAATCACCAATCCGAAACAAGTCCTCAAAAAATTACGAGAATACGATTGGATACTAACTCTGGAAATTGCAGGAAAAAATAAGCTAACCACACACCTGCCACCAAACGTCAAAAGACTAAATGAATTACAAGAATTCATCAAAAAATTCCCTTGCAGGAAGGGGAGAGACATGTTGCTATGTGCTCGCCTCAATATTCTGCCTACAAATGAGATCCTGGCAATAAGAGGCAAAACTACATCCAATTTTTGTTGTTTTTGCAATGTACAAGAAACAGAATCAATACGTCATTTACTGCTAAAATGTGCCGCAGACCAACAAGTAAGAAGCCGTTATTTGAGACATATTTTTTCAGATTTTATCATAGCTGACGAAGATACTTGTTGGGCTCGCTTAATGGGAGGAGACAAGACAAAATGGCAGATAGCTACATACAAAATATTAGAATCATTAAATCTGCCACGGTCATAGTCTGCGAGGACGGCACATTTTAGCGAGACCTTCTGTTTCATTTAGCGAGACCACCTGTTTTATGCGAATTTTATGACAAAATGTCATTTTGTAAAAATCTGTTGATTAAATACAAAAAAAAAAAAAAAAAAAAAAGAATAAGAGCTTGGGAGACAGTGAGTTTCTGTGGGAAGGAGAGGAAGGGAAAGCTACCTCTGAGCAGGTGTAGTAAGAAGTTAGATTTTTTTGAGATTTCAGAGATGTGTGAGGAGAAGGATAGTGTGGAATCAAAGATGCCCCGAGGTTCTTTGCTTCGCAGGTAGGGGTAGGAGGGGGGCAGAGGGAGGCAGGCCAGAGAGTAAGGGGGAAGGAAGGAGAGGGTGTGCCGATGAGGAGGATCTCATTTTTATTTGCATTTAAACAGAGATCGTTGGCGGCATACCAGTTTTGAATGGCGGTTAGACAGTCAGAGATGAGGGAGGGAGAGGAAGTGGCAGAGGGAAGCCTGAAAATGAGTTGTGTGTCGTCAGCATAGCATTGGAAGTTGGAGCAGAAGATGGAAATGCAGTAGGCAAGGGTTGCCAAGTATTGGTTGAAGAGCCAGGGCGAGAGGTTAGACCCCTGGGGAACACCACAGGTAGAGAGGGAGATAGCGGAGAGGAAGGATCCAAGTTGTACCTGGGAGGGTCGATCAGAGAGAAAGGATGTAAGCCAAGCCAGAGCCCGATCAGTGATAACAAAGTTGTCACGGAAACGGTTGAGCAGGATGGTCTGGTTGACCGTATCGAAGGCGGAGGAGAGATCAAGTAAGATAAGAACAGAGGGAGTGTTAGAGTCAAGGTTGGAGAGCAGATCTTCATGGATGTTCAGGAGAGCAGTTTCCATGCTTCTGGAAGCTCTGAAGCCAGATTGGTGGTCATGGAGTGAGCCGACAGAGTCAGAAAGAAGGTTGAGATGAGGGATTGCAAGCTTTTCCAGGAGTTTACCCAGAAAGGGGGAGATGGAAATGGGGCGATAGTTAGCTGGACAGGAGGGATCAGCTGAGGGTTTCTTGAATAGAGGATGCACAGTGGAGTGTTTCAGAGAGGAGGGGAAATACCCAGAGGCAAAGGAGAGGTTGCAGAAGTCTGAAAGGGCAGGTGCAAGGGTGTCAGTATGGTCTTTAATGGTTTTAGAGGAACAGGGATGAACCTATTTTGATGAGGCTTTCATTGATCAGACTTGTCTGGCAACCTCATCTGGGGAGAAAAGAGGAAAGGAGGAGAAAGAGGGGGAGGGGAATCAGAGGGAGGATCAGCAGGCAGAGGAGGGAAGGGGAGGGGAGAAGGAGAGGAGGAGAGTGTGGACAGCATGTCCTTGGTTTTACAGATGAAGTGTGAGGCAAGGTCATTGCAAAGGGCCTGAGAGGCAAGAGGAGAGGTGGATACTGCGGCAAGGTTGGACAGCTCCTTGCAGATTTTAAAGAGTTTGGCCGAGTTGTTAGAGGCTGCAGAAACACGGGCTTGAATATGAGCTCGCTTCTTGGTTCATACAGATAAGCGATATTGCCTTTGGAGCAGGCGACAGGCCAGTTTGTCAGGGGATGAGCAAGAGGCCCTCCATTTCCTCTTAGCTGCCCTACACTTACGTTTAAGTGAGGATAGGTCGGAGTCAAACCGAGTGTTGCACTTAGCTTTGGGCTTAAGGCGGATCCTCATGACAGGGGCAAGGGCGTCCAGGGTGGCAGTAATAGAGGAGTACAGCAGGGAAAGAGCTGAGTCAGGGTGAGAGTCAGCCTGAAGTGGGGGAGGGGGAGAGAAGGAGGCAGCAAAAACTTCGACTGACACACGCTTCATGGGTCGGATGTCTGAGATGGTGGGTGGGAGTCTTGGAGAAGGCTTGGCTGGAGGGGAGGGGATGGGGAGAAAAGAGGATACAAGGGAGTGATCGCTCCAGGAGAGAGAAGTGATGAGGGGGGTAGCAAGGGGGAGGCCAGAGGAGATCAAGGCATCAAGTGTATGTCCAGCAGAGTGAGTAGGACCGGAGGGAAGGATAGAGAGGGAGAGAGAATTGCAGAGGTTGCAGAAGAGTGTAGATGGAGAAGAGGGAGAATCAAGATGGATGTTAAGATCACTGAGGAGGACGAGTTGCAGTTGGAGGGTTTTAATTTGGAGATGGTATCTAGCACTTGCAGTTGGCTTACACCATGCTTTAATCGTGTTGGTCTGTGTAGTGGGAGGGATAGGATTTTCAAACTCTCTGAGTATTGTAAAGAGCTCTTTGGAATTAGAAGCCCTGTTGCTGATGTGCATATTTAGGGCATCGGCTTTATGCGCTTTGATGGCTGCTTTGTATGTTTGCTTTGCTTTGGATAGAGTGGTGCAGATTTTATTGTGGATGTGTTCCAAAGACTTTTTGGTCCACTTGAGTGCTACCATATCGTCATTGAACCAGAAATTTGATTGCTTGTCTGGGCGCCGTGATTTGGTAGTACGTGGGGCTAAGGAGTCAATGGTGGTAGTTAGGTATTTCTGGTAAATGTCAGCTAACCTGCTGGGGTTATCACTTGCGTGGCTGGGGTTGGCTGAGAGGGATTCATCTAGTATAGGGGTGATATTGTCAGCTGTCAGTTTACAAATATTTCTTGTTTCTGCCAGATCCATTTTAGCAGGTATGGGTTTCTCAAAATTAGTGAGGTTGAAGTTAATGAGGTAGTGGTCTAACCAGTCGACTGGTGCAATGGAGTGTAATGAGATGGTGGTATTTAGTGAAATTATCCAGTCTAGTATTCTGCCCTCGTTGTGAGTAGGGGCATTGACTAGATGAGAGAAATTCATGTCTGTGAGCGATGCGTGAAAGGCATCGGCTTTATGGTCTAGTTTGTCGTCGAAGCCTAAGTTCAGATCTCCCAAGATTATGAACTTGGTGTTGGGTTTAAGATGGGATGTAAAGAGAAGTGGGATGTCTGATTCAGGGTGAGTGTTGTTATTGGGAGCTCTGTAGATCAAGATATTGATGGTGGATTTGAGGTTTATTGATAGTTTAAGATGGAGTAGCTCGTACCCTTCTATTTGGACTAGTGGGCAGGGTCTAAGTTGCAGTTTGGATTTGGCTATTATGGTCACCGCCTCCCTGACCATTGGCTCTATCAGTTCTTAACACGTTGAATCCTGGGGGGATGGCTAGGATGAGTAACTGTCCTGAGGCATGATGTAGCTAGGTTTTAGTTGTGACTAGCAGATCTAGTTGTTCTAGAATGAGGTCATGGATCTCAATGGCGTGCGCTCCTAGCAAACGTACATTAAAGGAATGGTTCGCCCAAAAAGTTTTATTTCAAAAATAGACAAGATTGGCTTTTTTTTTTTTCGAAGTCCCTATGTAAAATTTTGAGCAATTCAAGCTCAAAAATTGAAAAAGCAAGCACATGGGCGCATCCGTTTTGTGAAATGGCTGCCCGCCTGTGCTGGCTTTTGCGGCACTAATGAAGGAAAAGCCAGCCAGCTGTAGTAAACAAAAGCTACCACTGGGTGGCTTTTCCTTCATTGGTGCCGGGACTCGGAGGACGCAGACCGGAGACTACAGGCAGAAAAGCTGCAGCTGCATCTCGGTAAGTGCTATTTATTTTAGGAGCCCGGAAAACTTAGAAATAAAACCGCAGCTTTAAAAACATTGTAGCGGTCGCTTTTGAAGCGACCGCAAACATAAATACAACGTTATTGTGTTTGAAAACGCTGGGGTTTTTCTTTCTAAGTTACAGTTAGGCTGAGAAACTTAGAAAGAAAAACCATAGCGTTTTCAAACACAACCGCGTTGTGTTTCTGCCTAAATCTGCCTAAATCTGTTTCTGCCTACGGGGAGCCCTAAAGCCCCAAATGGGAAAGCAGATTGAGGCAGAAACACAACGCGATGTAAACACAACCGTGTTGTGTTTCTGCCTGCCTTTGCTTTCACTTTGGGTCTACGGTGCTCCCGCATGCTCCGAGCCGGAGGAGCCTGAGAAACTTAGAAAGAAAAACCGCAGCTTTTTCAAACACAATAACGTTGTATTTATGTTTGCGGTTGCTTCAAAAGCGACCGCAAACATAAATACAACGTTTTTAAAGCTGCGGTTTTATTTCTAGGTTTTCCGGGCTCCTCGAGCCCGGAAAACTTAGAAAAAAAACCGCAGCTAGTGTTTATTTTTATTAAAAAAATAGCACTTACCGAGATGGAGCTGCAGCTTTTCTGCCTGTAGTCTCCGGTCCCCGTCCTCCGAGTACAGCACCAATGAAGGAAAAGCCACCCAGTGGTAGCTTTTGTTTACTACAGCTGGCTGGCTTTGCCTTCATTAGTGCCGCAAAAGCCAAAGCGAGCATAGCGGCGGGCATCCATTTCATTTAGATAGGGACTTCGAGAAAAAAAAAACGCCAATCGTTTTTTTTTATGTTGCCTATCTATTTTTGAAATAAAAATTTTGGCCGAACCATTCCTTTAAGTAATGGATGTTTGATACTGTGGGGTGGCTCTAGAGTGGGGTGTAGGGGGATTCTGTCCTGGGACAGCGGGGTTATGGGTAGTATGAGTTGTTCATGTGCGGGAGTGTGCTGCATTGGTGCTTTGTTTCATTGGGATATGGGGGTAGCTTGAGATGTTTCTCTTTTGGAGACATTAGGGCAACGCGTTCAAGGCTTTAGCATGTGTGGGTGATGGGAGGCCTTTGGAGTAGGATTGGCAGCGTCATCTTGAGATGTGCAAGCTTGGAGTCTGCATAGCCTGGCGATGCCCTGATATGGGGGGTTGGCGAGGGTCTGGTACTGGGTATGATATCCTTGTCCTCAGAGTTGTTTCTGGGAGTGTGTCCATTTAATTTGTGGGAGGTTTTTCAGGGAGCGTCTGTGATCCTTGCGGACTTGACATTTCTTATGGTACCCTGGGTGTTCTTCTGTGCTGGGGTGCTTGGGAAGGGGGTGGTTTTGGGCAAAAATGGAGATGGGCACGGGATCGGGTGGTGACGTGGACAGCCCAGTCTAGCTAGTCCATTATCCATGGGGATGAATGCAACTTGTGAGCAAAGTATCGCGTCATCTATGAGTTGGAATGGGCTTTTTTTAAAATGGCTACCTGTGTCCATCACTATAGGAATGCAGTGGTAGTTATGGTGGATATCGATCATCATTAGTACAATGCGATAAATGGCAAGGTTACATACATGTAAATTAGGAAGACTTTCAGGCAAGCATGGTTTAAGTAGCGGGTGCAGCGTGAGTGTCAACGTTGAAGCAGGTTAGACTGAACAGAATGATCTTGATGCACAGTGAATGTCTGGGTGCAACGATTACAGAGACTAGGTATTCTTCTTATTCTAGCACTATGGTATGCAAGAGGGGTGGAGAGGTACGCGCGTATGAGGTAGAGACACGCAGGGTGCGTACATGAGAGATAAGGCAGTGATCAAGTATTTTTGAGAATATAAATTCGGACGCTCTGATCTTGGGACAGGAGAAATTGTCAACATTGTTATATGCTGACGATTTAATCCTAATTTCAAAAACCCCTAGTGGTTTACAACATTCCTTGGACTCACTAACCTCTTACGTAAACTCCAATCAGCTCACAGTGAATGTTAAGAAAACAAAAATCATGATTTGCAATGCACGTGAAAAAAGATCGAATAGGTATAATTGGGTTTTGCAAGGCTCGGAAATAGACGTAGTAAATCAGTATACTTACTAGGGGATGCGAATCAACAATCAACAAGCCAATAGAGCACACTTGGAAACACAACTGTTAACTGCCATCTCACAGTCCAAATGAATATTATATAAATATAGTACATTTTCAATAAAGTCGGTAGTTACCTATTTCAATCAGAAGAGCACACCAGTTCTTCTGTATGGTCTGGAAACATGGCCAAAATTAGGAAAAACTATTTTACAGAAACTGGAAGGTAGATAATGGAGAGTAGTTCTGAATCTTGCCCAGTGCACACCGATTGCATTTATAAGACATAAGCTTGGCTTACTTTCATTGACCATCAAATACCAGTGGCACCAGTGTGCTCTGTGGAGAAAATGTCTTTTGGCTAACACTCCAAATACTCTGCTTCTGTCTCTTGCTTTCTATATGCTGAAATCAACACATGCATTTGCTACCAACTGGTGTAATGCTGTTTATCACATAATGTCTCCTGCAGATGTCTCATTGCAAACCTTATTCGAGAACCCTGAAAGAGCAAAACAGAATGGTATCTTTATGATTGGATAAACACTCGAGAGCAATGCTGCTTGTACAGGGATTTCAGAGATAACCCATTTGTAAGAAAGAACTTTGGCGTATGTGAATCCTACTTGATCCGGTACCCTTCTGTGGCGCTTCGCTCTGCCATTTTACGCTTTAGATATAACCTATGGCCAACTAGAGCGATAATCAGAACAGTGCAAAGTATTTAGCAGTGGGGCCCAGTTTGTTATGCAGTTTTTACAGGGGAGTGTCGTAGATAAATTAGTTACAGTGCAACAGGATTGAATAGAACCCCCCCACCTTAGTTCTCAGCGGATCCAATGTATGTCAAAAATATTTGTCTTGGCCCACGTCAGATGCTGGGCTCGGTTTTGTTCACCCTCAGAGCAAACTAAAGTTGTACAAACATCATATCCAAGGACAGAGGCATAGAAGCTTCTTCCTGCAGGATATTTCTCACCATATTGGAGGTAAAGTAAAGGCGCGCTAGGTCTACACGTTCATCCCATGCAAATTCCACCTGAACTATGTCCACTGAACTGATCAAGGGCAGGCTGGGGATCTCATAGAGTAAGGCCAATATATGCTGTCTGTTAAGAGGAATTAACATAACCTTTGTAAATAAAGGTTCAAAGTAAGCAACATTCAGATTATCAGCATGCATCATAGGCCTCTCGCCACAGGAACGATCACAGACAATATTGGTTCTGATCCAGGATTCTTCCTGGGAAGACGCCAGTTCGGCTCTATTGTCAGAAAAGTTGGCATAGTTAGAATAACCGAGTGTATCCAGCCTGGGTGCTAGATCAACCTCACTATTCCACCCTGATCGTATGACCAGCCTATCATCATCCAGTTTACTCACACCCTTATTCAACAATTTTAACGTTCTTTGTTCCAATGTTAAAAATGACGGAAAGGCAGTAAGACTCATAATATTAAACTGCTGTTGAACAGGCAACTGGTTTTCAGACTTCGCTCGACAGCCAAACTGACAGGTGAGGGCTAGGCCGCCTGAGATATAAGAATATGCTACTCAACAAAGGCAACCTCCTCCTCTGAATAAACAGTGATGCTACTTAGGTCTAGAGAAACCTCATCTACTGCATGGGGAGAAAACATAGGTTTTAAAAAAAGAGAAATAATATTTCTGCCCAAAGTCGGCTTGGCTGGCTTATTGGCCCCCTTTTTACCTCGTTTCTTATATATTTACCGGGTCCTCACCGGAGGCTCTACGATAATGTCAGCAACTGGATCTTCAAGAGCACAAGTATCAATTACCATAGCCTCGGAATAGAGATTCCCATTGGTATGGGAGAGGGGCGATTTCAGTTTTCGAAGAAACTAAAGTGACCCGTTAGTTTTTATTTTCGTCACGTTTTTTACGTTAGATTTCTTTGTAGGTCTTAGATTCAGCAGATCATGTAACACAAGTGAGCTTGTATTGCCCTGCCCTGCATTAACAGGAATTTTATCTCTTGTATCATCACCAGTATCTGCGGTAGCCACAGTATTAGAATGTGAAACATTCAGTCAGAAAGCAGACTAATAGATCCCATCGACAGTCCTATCCCAGGGATAATCAACTAGACATTTATCAATATTATTGTCCCCAACTGACCTCCTCAAATTGTCTTTTACAAAAATGAAACCTTCGAGATACTTAAGTTTGGACAGAATATTACAAAGCGAACTGACACTTTAGTTTGTCTGTGATAACTTTGTATAGTTTTACTAGGGAGGTTAATGCGAAATGTAAAGCTAACATTGCTGATGGTCAATCCACTGGCACATAAGCAGAAGCAATCGTCTGGTTGTTAGAAGAGTTCACAGGCAGTAAAGTACAATAAGAAAGAGAGAATGGATAGTATAGTTCTGAGTTTTCAGAAGTGTATAAATATGGAGAACGTTTTAGTCTTGATACCAGACTATCACTATTAGGTGGAGTAATGAACGGTGCACTCCCCAACATCTGAATTGTTAATACCCCCTCAATCCAAGTCAGCACCTTCATCAACATACCTGGAGGCGGGGAAAGTTCCTCCTCAATCAGTTTGAACAATTATGTATTGCTTGAAGAATGAACATTGTTAGGTCCAGTCACTAAATCATGATGGTCCAGAATAGGAGTAGCTTTAAATTGCAAAACATCTGTTGGTGCCGCCACATGAGGGGGCATGGAAGAGGAAGCAGAGATCTTTTAAAGCATGTGAAAGATGAGCTTCTAAGTGTGTGTCAGGCAAAAAGGCCATGTTCAAAAGGGCTTTTCTGCAAAGAGCCTAAGCAAACATCTAACAGAAAAATAAAGAAAACAAGTAGCCCACATACAAGAGCCTTCAACGTCCTGCAGCGGTCTGAAGCAGACAGACACATTCTGCTGTCACCCTCCACGTGACGCGCTCTGTGCTGCGCGGCACTTTAAAGATGGAAGAGTGATCCATCAGAACAGTTCCCAAGGGAACAATGATCACAATGTGAATTTCCAACAACTCCTCCACAATTCTGTAGCTGTAGCAATACTGTAGCACTGAAGCAGATTGAAACACTCTGCTGACAAACTCCTCCGAAAGTGAGGAGTGCGACAACAGAGACATGGGGGCGCCCCCTGTTCCTTAAAACCTTTATATTTATCGACCTTTGTGCTTTGCAGCAGAAAGGCTCAGAGACTTTTCAGAAATGAAAATGCACCTCTTATTTGCTTGATGCGAGTGATTCCCACAATATTACTGAGAGAAGCTGTAAAATAAAGAACTCAAAAAATGCTATTTGGAGGAGGAAAAAGGATGACATCAAACTTTGGATAGGACTCCCCCACGACCTTACAGAGTCTAATAACATTCTTGACTTCAGAAAGAGACTCAAAACTCTTTGTTTATGTAGCCACTCCTATGGGAACACTGATTGTTTTGAACTACAACGCTTGACTGCCTGGCCGTTGCGCTATTTAAATACCAATAGTAATAGCAACCATATCAGGCTAGAGGTCGGGAGTGGGAAAGAAGACACCATGTGAAGTTGCAGAATTAGGGGTAGGTTGGGGAGCCAGCCAGTTACGGGTGGAACATTTTCGATTTATCAGGGGAAGACAGCTGGAATCTCACAAGATTACAGACCAAGGCTAGTGAGCTCTGAGGAAACTAAGGTATAGCAAAACACTTGAAATTCATTGAAAAACATTTGTTAAGAGACAGTTAAGGTGAATAGATTTAGTTAAACAAAACCCCTCAAATTCAGCACTCTCATTTCAATCAAGTCCACCTCGGAGAAGAAATGTGCCATACGAACCAAACAGTGATAGGGGGTAATGGCCAGGAGATGGCCAGAGAGGAAAGAATCAATTGAGAGGAGTGGGGTAACCATGGAAAGAGGAGTGGGCACTTGGTAAGCACCTGTGAAGACAGGGACGAGTTTTGAGTTTTGAGCATTATCTGGGGAATTCCGGGGAAATTCCGCGGGCATGGGTAGTTCAATGCCGCTGTATGTGTACTTAATTGAAATTATCTGGGAAATATTGGGGAGAGAGTGAAAAACAAAGTAATTTTACACATGCAGTGATCACATCTCCTTGGCAGTGGATAATGGATCTCTGAGCCCAAGGGCACGGCTAGTGGGCCACAATGAAACCTATTGGCGCAACATGCACAGTGTCCATGGCCACTGGTCATGGCTAGTTGGCCTTGTAGAAGCTTATTGGTGCAACATGTACAGTGTCCATGGGCAAAGGCCATTGCTAGTTGGCTCTGAAGAAACCTATTGGTGCAACATATACAGTTCCATGGCAGAAGACCAGGGTCACTGTCCATGGTCAAAGGCCATGGCAAGTGGGCCCCAAAGAAACGTATTAGTGCAACATGTACAGCGGCCACAGCCAAAGGCCATGGCTAGTGGATCCGAATAAACCTATTAGTGAAAGATGTAGAGGCCGTGGCTAGTGGGCTCCAAAGACGCCTGTTGGTGCAACATGTATAGTGCCCACGGCCAAAAGGCATAGAAAATGCCCATGGCTAAAGGCCATGGCTAGTGGGCCCCAAAGAAACCTATTGGTGCAATATGGATAGTTGCCACAGCCAAAGACCATCGCTAGTGGGCCTGAAGAAACTTTAGAGGGAGTTAAGGTGATCAGATTTACCCCTGAAATTCAGCAATCACATTTCAATCAAGTCCACCCTATGTGCACCCTGTTGCGCAGCAAATGACCACAATGATAACTTCACAGATGACATCACAGATGACATCATGCCTTACATCACACATGACACCACTGATGATATCACTGAAGGCAGCCCTAATTACATCATGCATGACATCACAGACATCACTGGTTTGATTAATGACATTTTGAAATGTGACACCTGTTTTTCACATATGTGTACATATTTCATACTTACATAGTACAATGTATTCTGTCCTTGTTTCTTTAAGTGTAATGCACGGTATACATTTGTTAGTACATAGAGACATTATTACAAAGAAGAATCCTATGTAAGCATTTATGTACTTTGGAAGGTAATCTGTTATATTGGAATACAAATTCATAATTTATTTACAAAAGAAATGACAAAAAATATTAGTAATGCCATTGCTATGTCTATAATTAAATATTTACTTTCTAATCTTCATTTCTTTTTTTATAAATTCAATTATGTAGTATAAGTAATGGCTTTTTTGCATATTAACCAAATTTCGAATTCTTAAATCATATATATTCCCAATGCACATGTGCACATACTTTCTTTTGTATGTGATTAGTTATCTACATATTAAAGTCAAAATGGGTTTGGGGCAGGATTTGTGGTGAAGCATTGTTCCGTATACAATTCCACACTGTTTTACCAATCTGCACCAAATTTTGCATAGTTACCTGTTAGGACCCTCCAGACATTAGTAACTACATAACATTTGGACACCCCCCCCTTTACACAGATCTGAGCAAAAGTCAAAATGTGTTTGTGGGTTTGTGGCAAAGCATTGTTCCTTATACAATTCCACACCGTTTCACCAATCCGCACCTAATTTTGCATAGTTGCCTGTTAGCACCCTCTGGGCATTACTAGCTACATGACATTTGGACACCCGACCCTTTTCCCTGGATTTCAGCACCTTCCATATTAGACGGTTGCCTGAAATCATAGAAATCTCAATGTGGTCATAGAAGGACCACTCCCGACACGAGGAACAAAACTCGAGGTTCAGGTCGTAAAATGCACCGTTTACAATATATTTGCACTGCAATGCACTGTAACGAACTGCATCACGCCAGGGCGAGGTGACAGGTGAGGAGCGAGCACAGAAGGTCCCAGTATTCAACAGTACAGCAACTCTCGCCTCCCTCCAACGTCTGCTCCCGGGAATGTCAGCCAGCCACATGTGCCCATTATCAGTGCAGTTTACTTCAGGGTGCAAAGCACATCAGGCGATAATTGAATCGGAACAGTGACCTACAGGATCAGTGTTATCATGCCTCTCTATAGAACCCGTTCAGAGAATGGTTAGTTCTGCTAGTTTTTTTATAAAACATGTCATTTAGAAAAGAATGCGTTCATGTAATGTGATTACAGTAAGGAGAATTGTACATTTAAATGTGAACATTGACTATTTTCAAAACACTTACTAGTAAACATGTTTCTACTTCTATCTATTCTTATTTTTATTTACTACTACATATATTTGGATTACATTTGAAATAACAGAATTTTACCACTATCGGGTACTTTCCCTGCAATTAAGTATTGCAATAGTTTACTAATACATGAAATTCAAACCATTTATATAATGTTACCTATTTTTATTTGAAACTTTATGAGATGATAAATGTTTCTAATTAATGTTCCACGTGTAATCAAATCCTGCTTCCGTGTCAGTGTATTGTTCCATGCCATTTTGTTATTATTGTTAAGTGTAATAAAATAAAATATGTATCAAAAGATGTCAACAAAATTATTCTTACTTATAGTTTTATAGCAGTTTCACATTTGATGTCATTATTGATCTCACCAGTGATGCCATCAGTGATGTCATCTGTGATGTCATCATTGTTATCATACGCTGCACAACAAGGGGCGGTTAGTTAAGATGGACTTGCTCCAAATGCGATTGCTGAATTTCAGGGGTTTTGTTGCATTAAATCTGGTCACCTAAACTCTCTCTTAACCAAAGTTTTTTTTCGCTAAACGCATACAAATATATGTTCACTGAAAAAACTTTAGTTAAAGTGCATTTTAATTGACCAGATTTAACGCAACAAAACATTTGAAATTCAGCAGATGTGTAAAGTCATCACCAGCTTAACTCGGCACGCTCCTGCTGATTTCCCCCATAATGCCATGTGCCCCATAATGCTATTTTGCATGTCATTGTGGATCCCTTCTCTTATAGTATGCATGTGCTAATGGGCTTTGCAACGGGAACAGCTGAGTTAAGCTGGTCATGACTTGCCACATATGCTGAACTTCAAGGGATTGGTTGCATTAAATCTAGTCAACTTAACTGCACTTTACCTAAAGTGTTTTCAGTGAATTCCATGGGTTTTGTTATTCCATAGTTTTTTTTACAGGCCAGTGGCCAGTGGCCACAGCCTTTGGCTGGGTTGACTGTATATCTTTCCTCAATAGTATTATTTTACATCCACTAGGTGGCTTGACAAACGTTTTGTTTTGAAGATTTCATCCAAATCCATCCAGCATGTCAAAAGTGATTAGCAATATAATTTTTGGAAAGAATGCGCTGCTTTTTCATTTCAGAAAGATTGGTCAGACTCTGCTGCAATGCACCATGGGAGATATCATTATAATTTTGGTGCAAGGTAGTACCCCCTTCTCCGTCAAATATTTAAAAAACAAATGGACGCAGTGACCCAGATATCAAGTCAATGCTTCATGCCGAAGTTGTTTCATACCTGGTCCGATTCCGTCCAGCGATTATCGATGTGCGCTCCAGCAAATATTAGAATTTTTCCTCTATGGGAAAATGAATGGGACTTGACAGAAACTGTGTTCTTTTGATTTCTTAATAACTTCTTATTTTTTTAACAGATCAGTCTGTTCTGGGGAGGCACATAAGTAACATTTTGTTTGCAAAATGTCAGCCAAATCTGTCATAAGAATCCAATGTTATTAGCAATTCATTTTTCAGGTTTCCTATGGTACTTGATACTAAACTGAACTATAGTGCGGTTATCGCAGCACTATAATATATACTTATATTTGTATGCATACACACATGGATGAATGCCCTTGAACATTTGTCAAGTTCATGAACATCACAGAACGGTCCCCAGCCATTCTGTCCTTTTCTAGAGATATTACACCCCATCCGCACCATCCCTCACCTCCCCAGAGGTTGTTCCATATGTCAGACAAGTGTAATGCTAAGTTTTCAAATATTTTCATACCATACTGTTTGTGGAGTATTGGTGCTGTTTGTGAATCCAGCATGATTTCCATTTCATAATTGTTTGGTGTTCCTCATGTTTCTCACTTGACGCATGGTCCCTTTGTACAATATCTGTTAATGTCTATATTTTTTGGGGGGAGGTTTTGTGCAGATGCATCAAACGGCTCCGAAGTTGTTAGCAACCCCAAATCTTCCTACGATGAAGCTAACTTGACCTTAGCTACAGGGTCACTATCGCCGACCCCATAATATGCAATATATCATTTGTATTTGTTTTGTATTTTATCGGCGCTTGTAGAGCGCTTTCGCAAAAGCTATGAACAATTTAACAATCAGTACAACAAAAATGATACAATGGTGAATGCAGTGGGAAAAAGGAGTAAGCGAAGATGTTAGGCATTAGAGAGAACAGAAAGAAAGCAACTTTTAAGATGAGTGTAGAATATGTGAAGAGAGGTGGGCAAACAAATAGATAAAGGAAGTGGGATCCAATGTTTTGGAGCGAAAAAGGAAAAGGACCAGAAATTGGTTTTAGCTAAGATCATAGAGGAGAGATAGATCAGGGCAACTCAAAAAATGCATTTGTAGACAACGCAAGATAATGAAAAAGAAGTTGAAAATCAAAGGGTAGGAGGGAGACAGCAATGAGAAAAGGTGTCATAGAAGAATGGGAGAGAAATCAAAGAAGACGGACAGTGGAGTTATAGACAGAAAGACGAGGGGTGAGAAGAGATATATGTAGACCGACTGGAACGGCAGAATAGTAGTCAAGATGAGACAATATAACGGAGAGGATAAGAAGTTTAGTTGCATGAGAGGAAAGGAAAGAGCTAGTAAAGAGCCATAAATTACATGGGTGAGTGGAGATGGGAGAAGAAAATGTGTGTGAAGAGCAAAAGAGGCCTTCATTCCAAGCAGAAATGGAGAAGGAAAAGGAGGATGGAGGGAACAAGAGGGCAAGAAGAGACCAAGGGGGAGGGAGGGAGGAGGAAGGGCAGACAACTTCAGACTCGGTTGGGTTAGGGTGAAGCGAGTGAGAGTGCATCCAAGCTTTGAGCAGAGAGACAGTTTGAAAGAGTAGTGTGAAGATTGTCAGTAAAGGGAGAGAAAGAGAAAATGATCTAACAGAAATGTGAAAGAAAAAACAAATCAAGTGAAGAGAGAGGAATCACATATAGGGGGTGGGGGGAATAGGGCCAAGAACGGAACCCTTAGAATCACCAAATTGAACAGGTAAAGAGGGCGGGATATTACCAGACCAAGAGATGATGTAAGTTATCAGAGAGGAAGAAGCAAAACTATTGGAGGGAAGAACCGGAGAAGGTGTGGAAGGAGATGTAGTAAGAAAAATAGAGTGTCTGCCAGAGTGTGTCAACAGAGTGAGAAGGGTAAGAAGATACTTGGCTGTGGAGAAATTTTCAATGATTTTGGAGAGAAAAAGTGTCAAAAATGGCAGCATTTAAAGGCAGAAAAAAAGATGAGGTGGCGAGGGAGAGATTTCAAAGGGCGGTAGGGTAAAATAATGTGTTGGGCTAGTATACTTGCAGGATTAGAGAACAGGGAATAAGGTGAAGGGCAAAATCTGTGGGGTAAGCACACGTCAGGAATGAGACAATATCAAAGTCAAATTGAAGAGAGGAAGAGGAAAGAAGACACAAAGAGGGACAGAACAGAGAGTCAGCAAGTGGAGGAGGGGATTTTTATTTTATTTAAGCATTTGTTTTGAGCCTTAAACCCAGACTCGAATGTGTGCTATTGGGGAACGGGATGGAAGGGATGAGCATCAGGAAATTACTTCACAATTGATGCAATTAGTTAAGGTGGAAGAAGACAAAGGCAAAGATACAGACAGGTTGGGACAGGGAGAAAGCATGTGATTAAGAAGCTGGAATAGATGACAAGGGTCTGGAGAGAAAGAGTGAGATTTTAGAAGTATTGTTTCTTAGCTAGTAAGAGAGAGGAGTCATGAGAGCGGTGATGTGAACAAGCAGGACAAGATCAGGGACCGCATAAGATTTCATCCATCGCCTTTCTGCACAACAGAGGGAATTACGAAGGTTGGGGAGGGGGTGGGGGTTCTGGGTTGAGTATAAGGTCAAGAAGGGAACAGAGAGTCAAGAGTAGAATTTAGATCAGAATGAAGAGTAGAAGCAGCCGAGGCAGCTGGATAAGGTGTTAAGCAGAGGACGAGTAAAGTGGAGTGAAAAGATATACGAAGGGGGATCGAAAGAACGTAAGTCATAACGCAAGAAACTAGATGAAGAGAAGGGTGGTATGGGAGAAGGGAAGATGGGGAGAAAGACAAAAATTGTGAGGGGAATATACATGGGAAGAAGTCCAGGAGCACAGCCGGACATATGTGAAGGAGGAGCGGAGAGCTGAGGAAGACAATATGTATCAACATGGGAAAGAGAGGGGACAGAGGAGTGAGTGGAACATAGGTCATGGCAGACATCACCAACGAGAGAAAAAGGGCCATTAAGAGAGGAATGAGAACTGAGTAGGGAGTCGAGGACAGGACAAAAGAAAAGGGCAATATTGGAGAATGGTAAACAATAAAAAATGGTAAACAATAAAAAATGCTAGAAAGAGGTTTAACCAAGGAGGAAAAATGATATTCAAAAGAGAAAAAAGAGGAAAAGAGCAGGAGATTGGGAGAAGGAGAAGGAGAGTAGAAAAAATGCCTGGGAATGTCAGCTTCACCTCCTTTACCAGTAAGGCGGAATGTGAGAAAGAACAATTAGTAAATGAAAAAAGAAAGGAAGCCATGCATTGTAGTACTATGGGGAGTATTCCATGTAGCAGTAAGACAAGGAAAGTGAAGGATAACACTGAGAAGAAGATCAAGAAGTGATTGAGATTTGTTGCAAACAAAACAGTTATCCTAGAGTCCAAGAGACACCGCCGAAAGTGAACAAACAAAAGGAGGGTTACAAAGGAGGTTAGACGGAGACAGAGAAGAAGAGAGCCTAGGGGGGAGCCAGTGTGCCATGCCAGTGAAAAAGGGGGCAGACGGCACCAAAGAGAACAAGTGAGGAGCAGGAAACACATTGAAGTATTTTTGCAGCTGGATATAGAGTTGAGTATGTTGGGCCCTGAAGATGCAAGAGAGAGCCGAAACATGCACAAACAGGGGCAGAATGGGTAAGACAGTGCTCTTAAATGTACGCCGATTAGGAACGACGCCCTGGATGTATGTAATTAAGAGTCAGAAGATTTATGACCTCATGCAGGGAAGGAGAGGTGGAGGTCCCACAGATGGCATCAGGTGGACCAGACACGTGATAACAGAGCGGCTCCTCGGCCATCTCCCTCACTAAATACAGTCAAATGTCAAGAGGGGTGGCGCACTGATGACACTCATCTGGGAAAGGAAAACGAGCAAGTCCAGGTGCCTCGATAAAGTCATGTAACCCAGCCACTTGACTGCACTCCCTGTGCAACTGTTCCAATGCAGGTGGGATGGACGGAGGAAGGGAAAAGGAGAGGGGCCACAGACAGTGTCAGGTGGACTTAGCCCATGGAGACAGGGGGTCCCATGGGAGGCTCGCTCACTGAAGATGGACACAGGTTCCATGGTATTAGGTACTATATATAGAATAAAGTATCTGTACATTCTCACAAAATAACTTCAGTTGTAGGCCAATTTCGTGACAATGTAAAAAGTAGAAACCAGTCAAACTCACCAGCTCACTGCTTTCCATGCACTGCTTATAATGAATTATGTCAAACATAATACCACAGATGACATCACAATATGCATTGATGCCATCATTGATGAGATCAAATATGTCCTATGGTAGACATCAGGGTGGGACTGGGGCATGAAACTGCCTCGGGCACCAATGAATACGTGGGCCACAGTTACAAATGGCTATTCATTCCTTTTGTCACATAGTAACCACTGGGAGGTTTTTTGACATAGTGTGATGCAAATTGTGCATTTTAAATAATTCAGCAACACTGGTCAAAGCTACTAGCAGCAGAGTGAATTAACTCATCAAACTGCCCCACATTGGCCAAAAAAGTGGTCCACTTTGACCTAAAAAACTGGTCCACACCAGCATTTTGTATTTTGGACCTAATGCCCTATAGGGCAGTCCGGGCCTTGCAGACATGCTTAACGTCTGCGGTTTACGCCTGGGCGCTCCTGCTTACGCAATGATTAATGCACTAAAACCCATCTTCCTATCCTCATTCTACAGTATATGAGAGGATATGTTTTATCAACAGGGTACTCGATTCCCCCTTTAATGTCACCTGCAATTTCCTGTGGAACGCCTGAATGAACACATCGAAACATTCAGCTGGATTTCAATGTAGTCTCCATATCAAAGCCTCTGACCTCACCCCGCCCTATTTGAGACGTGGATGAAGAACCTTGAAGTAGTTTTAAATATAGCTATGAAACTCCTAAGCCAACCATACCGTTCATAAAGTGCTTTTTATATTAAGAGGTTTCTTGAACTTTGAACAGAAATCCTGAGAAGAAATGGTAGACCTTCCAGCCGCAGCTCTCTTGCCCTTTCAACGCGCCGCTTTAATTGCTGTCTGGTGCTTTACATTACGCTTGCAGGTCTGCTTAGCACTGAAACTTCACCTTTTTTGAGTTGGAAAAGGTTAATTGTTTAATGAAAGTTAATGTGGCGAAAACACATTAATAGCCAACAACTGTTTACGTGCAGGTGTGTTTAAAGTATTTTTTCTTGCACACAAAGCTGAGAAAAGGCGGTTGCTTTTGACGCCGACTGTTCTCCCAGCACGAAAAAGGTGATTTTACACACATTTCCGCTCTCCTGCATTAATGCATGCAATTATAAAACCTCCAAAGTTAATTAGATTTTCCTATAAGCTGTGGTTGCAAAATACTGCCCTGCGAGGCTAGCAAGCACTATTCATTTTTTCTGTTAAAACTACCTTTTTTACAAATCAGATGGCTCAAATATGGAAATTCGGTCGTGGAAGGTTGCTAGTCAACACTTTCTTATTCATACGCTCTCGATTTTGCTCATAGGCAGTCAACCATGACTACAATTATTATCTGCTGTTTTGATTTTACACTGCCCTGGAAGCATATGGGCAAAATGTATTGCCCGACCGATGCCTCCCATCCTTGGACCAATAGGCGGTGACCTCCTAGCCACAGGCAAAAAGTGTCCTTCACCCTCTAGCTTGCAGCTGGAGCCACATCATTTGGGTGCCTTTGCTGAGCCAATACGTTTTTGGTCTCCTGGTTAGAGCGGAAATACTTTAGGTTATCGAGCGAATTGTTTCTATTCTGGCCAAATGTGGATTTCAAAGGAAAATTCAAAATACAACGCTTGCCATCAGCATTTGTGATATTGACCGATTTGGCGATGCACCTTTCATCCAGCAACCCATGTGTCATTTATATATATTGATCCCTTCATGATAGGCCTAAAGAGAAACTAACTGCATCACTTCACTCTGGCCACAGTGTGGTGCTAGGCAGCAACCACATTGCCCCTGTGCAAAGTATTGTACATGGTTACTTATGAAGGAAGGAAGGTATGTTAACTCTTATCTGTGCTGTTCATGGGAGCCATGCATGTGGTGTTAGATTATGAAGTCAGAAGTCATTAGGGCCCGCACCTTTGGATGAGGAGAAGTTGTGGCAGTCAGGTTTGATTTCCACCCTTCCAATATTTTATTGTTTACTTACTGACAATAAACTAACATGGTAGGAAATATGGAATTGAAGCTCATGTATGCTTGGGTCAGTAGAACTGTTTACTTCCCTCTCCACTAACAGAGTCTCTCCTGGTGACATGATATCATAGATGATTTATAACGTGCTTAATCCCCTGGAGTTTCTAAGCAGAGCCGGGGGATCGAACCTGTGTTGCTCTGTTTCGCTTTGCTTTCAAGGCGAGGACGTTGGCCCTGAGCTATCCTCCCGGGACAAATGTATGTAACATGTGAGGATGATCATCTATTTTGAAGATGCAAAATATCCTGGCAGTGTGTTACGGTCAAGCTCGTGTCTGATCTATGTGCGTTTTATTTTATTTTGTTACTTTATCAACAAAAAGCTACGTGGTCAACATGTAATCCACAAATGGAAATAGAAACAGACATACTCAGAACGGTGCGTTGTCTTGCCTAGTGCAGTGCAAAGTGATAGTCACTTTTTAGAGCACGCCAATGCATGGTTTGTGGGACAACCTCTCTATATTCCAAATTAACACCCCCATGAGAGGCTTCTAATAATTAGGTGGCCTGGACGGCAACTTCTGCATGATTCCCCAATCGCTATCCTTAGTGGTCATCCGGCCCCGTTCCCATCTGCAATCTTTCTTTTCCCTATCATCTCTGGGCTCCAGGCAACAAGCTCAATTTTCTTTCATATTTTCTTGCCTGCATTTCAAGGTTGAATTTTATTCAATGAGAATTTGCCATGCCGAAAAAACTCAGAAAACGAAACTATTAGCACCCTCAAAGGTTCTAATAGCTATAAACCCTTGTGCGGACGGGGCCGGCAACAGCCCTGAAGCCTCAACCAGGCATTTGCCTAACTTGAAGACTGCCCTGTTCTCCCTCAAACACAGGGGAAATACTCTTCCTCGCCCCATTACTATTTTAGATGCTGTGCGTCAGGGAGCCTCACCGGGAAAGGAGATGTTAACTTCCTGCAGAGTGCTGGTAGTGCTATTGGCCTCTTGCAAGCTGGTCGCACTCCTTCACATGGGCGAATTACGTCTGCCTGGGATGAAACATGTCAATCGATGTTGCACTGAAACAATTAAACGCCGGCTTTTTCAGAACCTGTGGGCCACTCCTCCACCCATTATATCCCATCTAAAGGAACCTCTTCTGAAGAGGATCGTACAGCTGCTCATTGTGCATTGTAGCATATACGTTACTTTACATCCTGTAGCAGCTATACACTCAGTGCTTAAAGTGGGCCGGGGCCTGCCGGTGAACGGCCCCCGGCAGTCTCCAAAAAGTGGGACTGAGCCGGGGCCCTGCCGGGGCCCCGTCCTACAGCAACATTGGCAGGAATCGCAGGATGCATTATCCCGTCGCGGCCGCAGCCGCGACGGGACATGTGCCTGCAATGAAGTCAGGCAAGCTGACATAAGTGGCAGCCAGCCACAGCGACGCTGTGACTTGCTGCCACTTCCGTCAGTCATAGTAACTGCGTCTGGTGACCCCTCGCGCGAGAGGTCACCAGAGGCAGTTACTGTCCCTTTGTTTCCCCAGGTCGCCGAGGCGTCTTTAACCCTCGGCGAACCTGGGGATTCCTCGACATATTTCGAGGTTTATAAAAGATGGCTTTGAAAGTAAACATTTCAAGCCATCTTTTATAAAGCTTTGCCGACGGACAATTTTGTCTGTAGTCAAAGCTTTATAAAAGATGGCTTGAATTGTGTACTTTCAAAGCCATCTTTTATAAACCCGAAATGTTTAAAAAAGATGGCCTGAAAACTAGTCAAACCGTAGGGTATGCACACAAATATATATAAATGTTATATATTTGTGTGCGTACCTTACTATGGTTTGTGTACTTTGCAAGCCATCTTTTATAAACGTAGAAATATGTTACATATTTCTATGTTTAGAAAAGATGGCTTGCATAGTACACAAACCATAGTAAGGTACGCACACAAATATATAACATTTATATATATTTAGGTGTATACCCTACGATTTGCGTACTTTCTAGGCCACGCCCGGCCCAAAAGCCACGCCCCCAAATGAGGGCCCCCCCTCGATTTCTTACCCCACTTAAAGCCCTGTATACACTATCTACTGTACCTGCTGTAAGTACTAAAAGCATTAATCAAAGATGAGAGACACACTGGGGGAGCTTTGTGGTTCTGGTTATTCCATTACAGAAATCCTGAAATGGCGTGTCATTCTTGGTAATTCTTTAACATGGTTTGCCAATTACTACCTCATCAGTGGGCATGCAGACCCACAGAAGATGAAATTGAAGCATCAGGATGGGTAATTCATTTAGGGTGCTGTATACCATACCTGGTGGGGTGTTGCTGCTGTTTGTTACACTCATAGCTTTTTTGAAGATTTGTCTTTTTTGTAGACTTAAAAACCTCCCACTGTACTGTGGGAGGTGGGTTTGCCCAATCAATACATGGCAACCATTCCTATTTGGGAGGGTAGACCAAAATGCTGCTATGTTTGGTGTATTTTTCACAGATGTCTCTACTATATGTTTCCCCATTACTATTCCTTGAGGCTTGTGCTTCACGCTAAAGATCTGTGCAAGGTAATAGATGTGCTCCTTTAACAAGATGACGAGAGAGGGCTGTGAGGCAGTAAAAGGTTATCCTGTTGCAAGATCATGGGATCACGTTCAGCACAGACGTAATCTACTGTGCTTTCTAGGATCTGGCCTGGAATTGGAGGACTGCAAGCTAAGTCATATTTGGGTGGTAACGCGAAAAGCACTCATTTCTTTAATTATAAGCATATTTTTTTTGTGGCTCCAGAGGCTCCCCACCACCAGTCCATGTGTATGATGTTTGGGTCTGTTAGGGTAAAAAGGGAAAAAGATTAACGATCACCATCATGGGAGTCCGGGGGTCTGTGTTGCATAAACATGCAGCACTTTAGTAATATGGACAACTGATATGTAAAATAAAAAAAAATTAAAAAAAATAAATAATAATAATAATAATAATAATAATAATAATAATAATAACAGAAAATGCATCTTCGTTATAAACACATGAACACATTAACAATTGATGCACTATGCTGAGGGTGCTAATTTCTTTAAATAATGTTTTTTTCAGAAATCATGTAAACATCAGTGTGTCCCATTACTAAAAACTGAGATATTAGAGAATGGTTTCGGTGAAAGGGTTAAACTGTAAGAGAATGAGGAATTCATTTTAAAACATGCAATGAACAAGGCCGGAATCACAACATGTGAGCTGGAAATCAAAGGCAGTGTTGCTTCTACGTGAGCCGGGCAAAGCCAAAAATATATGCAACATCTTGTGACAGAAATATCATTGAGACATGGGATGCAGTGAACTCAATGAATCCAACGTTATTATGGCATTTTGCAGTGGAAAGGAAGTAGGAATACATTTAGCTGAATATGCTTTAGTTGAACCAAGAATTATTAGGCTTGAAAGAAGGCAAACATGAGACGATATTACTTGTTAATTGATGTTGCAAGGTGGGTAAAACCAAACCATGCTGTTTGGATGAAAATACAGATCCATAAGTGTAGGGGAGGCTGTTACCCGGTGGTTACGGGGTTAAGGTTCTCAGCCCCCTCTGTTGGGGAGGCGGAGTCTGATGAGGGAGGAATGGGAGAAAGGGGTTCTGGGGAATGCACGCGAGGCCCGACAGTTACTACGTTGGAGAAAAAGAATAAAGATGTTCCTATGCTCCCTCTGTGTGTGCGTCCTTCATTAGGCCAATATCCATAGGCAACAGAGGCCAAAGTCATTATCATAGGACCCAGCATGGAAAGAAAAAAGGAGATGAAGGGAAAACAAGAAGAGAAAAGGAGAAGCAAAATGTATCCACTGTGGTTTTACATGTTATCACTTTCTGTGGCATTTCTGGACTGCATTCTGAATTGAAAGAAACATTTTATAATTCAAAAAGGAGCTTGCATTTCAGAGAAACAAAGGTGATTTGAAAGCACTTTTTGAGCTAACAGACACTGCTGTTTTTCCTTTGGCACCATGTTTCACTCATGGTGCTTTTGGCCCATCACGGTCGCACTGGTGGGTAGCCCGTTAGGCGACCATTTTGGTGTGTGCAAAACTGCACGGTTTTCCTGGATTCTGGCGCAATGTGGGCTTTTCGCCCATCTTGGATTTTCTAAGCCCACAGCACCAAATGTTGTAGCCTAATAATTCAAACGTGGGTCAAGACACCCGACAAGCCCCCCCGCCCGACTGCACTTTGATTTCGAGTCGAGGGGGAGTCGGGTGCAAAGGATGTTTTGATCCACGCGCTGGGATGTCCGCATCATCTTCTTCCGATTCCGTAGATGGCAAAGTTCAGCATCTTTTCCTCCATCAGGGTGGATCGATCCGTTCTCCTCGCAGGTCCTGATGGGATTATTGGGCGGTACCCTCAGAACTTTGCTCCGGGTCCGCGGGTCATCCTTCTTGGTCAGTCTCCATGGTTGATCTCTTCTAGGATGACAAAGCAAAGCGGCAATACCTATTCGTAGACATTTCTCCCTCACTATCGATATAGTGGGGCGGCATATACATTTTATAAATCAAGAGACATTTGCATTCTCATTTAAAAAAAA
The DNA here is from genome assembly GCF_040938575.1 of Ambystoma mexicanum. Classification (NCBI taxonomy): domain Eukaryota; kingdom Metazoa; phylum Chordata; class Amphibia; order Caudata; family Ambystomatidae; genus Ambystoma; species Ambystoma mexicanum. The sequence continues at coordinate 576,352,698 of NC_090929.1, forward strand.
CAAGATATTATCAGGAGACATTTGCATTCAAGAATCATAATATTTTAGAGACAATATGTTGGATTTTTTAGGGTTGGAACTGAATTACTCTGGAGCGGCCCCTTCTGGTATTGCAGAGGACTCCTCCAGTTGCTGCAGAGTGTGCCTGGGATGGCAACACTTTAACTGATTTATATGGAACAACTTGTCTTCCCCTTCCGCCAAACTACCTTTGGGGATGCAGATCTTGTAAGCGACTGGGGAGATCTTGGCTGTTTGGCCTGGTTCCTTTGGAAATTGTATAGATAGACCCGGTCTCCCACATTGTATTCTTACCTGGTAGTTTTCAAATCATAATGGGTCTTCATGCTATCAGCTGATCTTTCTAGATTCCGCTGAACATAGGCAAAAGCATGTTGAAGGTGTTTCCTTAAATTCTCCACATACTCATGAGTTGTGGAGGCATTTATCAATGTCTGCTCTTGGGTCCTGTAGAGCAAATGCTGGGGAAGCACCATCTTGCGTCCAGTCATCAGCTCAAATGGTGACATTTTAGTTGCAGATGAAGGGGTAGATCTGATGGCCATTAGGACCAGAGGTAATCGGATATCCCAACTTGGCCCAGAATCTGCCACAAACTTTTTTAAGATGCTCACAATGGTTCGGTTGTATCTCTCCACTGCACCAGAAGAGGCTTGCCAGTAAGCAATATGTAGCTTCCTTTTAACCCCCAGTATCTCCCACATCTTAGTCATTACTTCGCATGGTGAAGTGGCTACCTCTGCCTGACTCAATCCTTTGGGGTAGACCAAAACGCGAAAAGATGTGGTTGATCATCAGGGCAGCTGCTGTTTCTGCCTTGCAGTTTGTGGCCGGAAGTCATTCCACCCATTTAGTAAATAAGCATGTCACTATCAACATGTACTTATTTCCCATAGAGGAGTGAATCACGGGGCCTATGAAGTCGACTTGCAAATCTGACCATGGCAGTGTCATCCCCCTCTTTTGGAGAGGCACACAGTGTGTGAGGGATGTTGGCTGAAATTGTGCACACACAAGACACCCCTTCAAGTATTGGTCAAGGTCCTGCCCCATGTGTGGCCATTATGCAACCTCTCTTAAGATCTCAAGTGTTGTATGAAACCCCCTATGAGCGGCGGTGGCTGCATCATGGGCGTGACTTAACATCAGGCTTCAGAATGAGGTAGGGACCACCCACTGATCATGACCCGCTTGGGATTTCCTTACCAGCAAACCGTCTTGGATTCGTAAAATTTTTGGACATTTCATCAACACTCTAAGGTCCTCTTTCCCAATGTAATCGGTACCCGTCAGGGGAAACTTCTCAGGGTCCTCAATGTGTTGGTAAAACTTACCAATTATTGGATCCCCCTTCTGAGCCGTGAACAAATCAGCATCTGCGGTCTCCTTACTCCATTGTGCAGTTGAAAGATCATTGTGAGCATTTTGTCTGGGACCTAGTGATAGCAGTGACCTGGATTTCCCCCAACAGGGACTCAATCTCTATTAGATCCCCTTGCATGGCCCTGGTTTTGGCCAACTGATCAGCTAAGTCATTTTCAGTTTTGTCTGGTCCCTCTACTTTGGAATGACCCTTGATCTTTTTCCAGTAGATGGTCATCCCATTCACGGTAACCAGATCATCAATGTTTTGAATTAACTTCCCATGTTTCAAGGGTTTGTTATTAGCACATAGCATGCCTCTGGTTTTCCAATTAACCAGGTGCTCACGAACCTGTTCGGTACATAATCTGAATCTGTTATTATGACCAGTTTGTGAAGTTGATGTTGGACAGCAGTGAGGATGGCTTGATACACAGCCATCAATTCTGCCACCTGACCACTTCGGGGACCAATTTTGTATCCAGCGGAGGGTTCTGGGGACACATTCACCCATGCATTCCCTACGTCGGCCACAAGTTCTTTTTCCCCGTTGTTGTCAACATGGTAAGAGCATCCATCCACATAGACAGTGGGCATTCCCTCACACTTGTCTTCTTCAAAGACGTTGTGTGGGGAATTAAGGTATGCCTCCATGTTGTCCTTGATTTTTAGACTTTCGTCCTCGAGACAGTTTTCTCTGGCACAATCATGAAAGTCAGCCAGACCTTGCGCGAGGGGACTCTTCTTGTTTTGGCCATATCTGACCTCCACAGGAAAGCCTTGCATTGACAGAATCCAGGAAGTAATTTGGGAATTACTCACATTTCCGGCCCGGATTCGGTCACTTTGGAGATATTTCAGAGGCTGGTGTGGAGTCTCCACTACGATGTGTTCCCCTTGGATAAACGGGCGGTAATTCTTCAATGCCCACACCGTTGCCAGGAGTGCCTTCTCACAATTGTTGAATTTTTCATCCACAGAGGATAAAGTTTTGCTCGCATAGGAGATTACTTTATTGACCTTGTCATGCTTTTGATATAATACTGCAGTCAAGCATGTATTAGAGAACCCTGTCTCCAAGAAAAACTCCTTGTTTCTGACAGGGTAAGCTAGGCAGGGCACTTCTGAGAGGCTTCTTTTGAGCTGTCTTACTGCCTCAGATTGTTCTGGACCCCATTCCCACTTGACTCCCCCTTCAAGAGATGAATCAGGGGTCTGGTGATCTCTGCGTAGCCCTCAATGAACTTTCTGCTGTAATTATTCAGTCCAAGGAGGCTCCTTAGTTCCCGCAGAGTTGTGGGGTCTTTCAGTTTCTGGAGTGCTTCCACTTTCTTTTCCTGGGGACAGAGACCCAGAGGAGTAATCTCATGCTCCAAGAAATTAACACGGGTTCCACACCACTGTGCTTTCTGAAAGGAAAGTTTTGCTCCGGTGGCCCTCAACTGGGTCAGAACATAATGGATCTCCGCTATATGTTCCTCCACAGTTGAACTTTTGATGAGGACATCATCTACATAAGCCAGGTTACCCCTCGCACCCAGGTCAGGCATGGCCTTGTGTAGGAAAATGTTGAACTCATTGCCGGAGTTGAGGTATCCGAAGGGAGTCCAGGTCCATGTGTACTGCTGGTCCCCAAAGGTAAAAGCCAGTTTGTATTGGTCCTCCCTACTGACAGGCACGGTCCAGTGTCCATTGGTCAGGTCTATTGCAGTGAATACCTCTGACCCCTGGATCTGGGCCAGCCCTTGGTCAATGTAGGGAAGAGGCCATCGGGAAGTATGGACCCGTTTGTTGAGCTCCCTATGGTCAGCGCAGAGTCTCCACTGGCCGTTTGGCTTCAATATTCCCAGCACCGGATTATTGAAGGTGCTGTGTACTGGACGGATTATTCCCCGGGACACAAGGTTCTTAATTATTTCAGCAAGGAACTCCATTGATGCGAGAGGCAAGCAATATTGCTTCACAAACACTGGAGTCATGCCAGGGTCCGTGGGAATTGTTGTTGTGTGGATGTCGGTGCGACCACAGTCATATGAGTCTACCACAAAGAGATCTTGGAAATCCAAGAAACTTGTTTCAACTTTTGCTTCTGTTCCAGAGTCTCACAGGCATCAGCTAGGTTGACTCTCTCTTCCACCATCTGCCTGAAGCCTGGAAAGACTTCTGGTTTTGCTATCTCAGCGGCCTCCTCCAGCTGGGTGGAGAAATACCTGGTCAGAGTGCTTATTTGGACTGGAGGCTTCAGGTGGGAAAGGCAGCCCTCATGGACCTGGAAAATCACCTCATCCCTCCTGAAGTCACAAGTCACATCTTCCTTACCATAAGGGCAGGAAGTGGACACCAAGAAGTTCCCGCCATGCTGGGTAAAGATCCTGTCTGGTGTTGTATTGTCATGACTGTCACTGTCAAAACAGTCCTTGGGGATTGGTCCTAACAGTTAATTTCCTAGATCAATGGAGAAATGTCGGTCATCAACCGCCATTCCAATGATGGTGCCTGCGGCTAGAGTAATACTCTTTAAGTCGCTGTTATCCACCTCTATTGGAATGGTGTCATGTTCTATGTTGACTAATGGTGTTGGGTTTACCCCCAACCCTTGCTGTTGGAGAGAAGCATTTAGATGAATATACGCATCAGGGTTTTTCAATTTTTGTCCTCTTTTAACTTCTTCTAGGGAGAATTGTCGGGTCCTTTCTGGAATGGTGACTTCCTCTTTAATCTGAATTTCAACTGCATTGTCATGATGCCTACCTCCAAGGAGCCAGGTCCGACCCAGCAACCCAGAGGCAGGCATCATTTCCCCCAGGGAAGTGCCAGTGGGCCCAAGCTGGGGCCCTTTGGACACTGTCCTGGCGCCTTAGGCGCCAGGCTCATGTTGGACCCCTGTCCTGGCGCCTTAGGCGCCAGGCTCATAAAGCTAGACATGTGTTCAAGTGTTTTAAGGTGCACTTACCTGATGCAGACCATGCTGCTACATCCAGGCCCTCTTGAGGCCTGAATGGAACTACTTTACCTGTGGAACTACTTTCCCCTGGGTGTGGTCGGGGAAGGATACATACCTGATCAGTGGAAGGATACATACCTGGAACTTCTTCCAAAGCTATTTAAACCACGCCCGATAAGCAACTCACGCTTCACGTTGTTCTGCTCCTCGCAGCTGGACGCTCACCGTGTCAGCTCCTGCATCTGGACTTCAGCCACACCTGTCAGCACCCTCGGTCACCTGCTAAGAGAGAATTGGAGAGAAAGAAGACCTTACCTGCTAAAGCTGCATCACAGAGACTTCACACCGACGATCCTGAAAGGGAAGACATCATTTTAAAAGCATTTCGTTTCGATCGCTGCAGCGCTGCATTTCACTCACCTTTCCTGGGCACCTCCATCTTCAGCAGCGATCATCCGGATCCGCAGCCACTTCCCAGAGCCTAGAGAGAAAAAGACAAGAACACAAGGTGAGAGAAGGAAGGCAATAGGAAAAGCTCAGTTTCCTTCTAAGACTTACCTGTTGGATCATTCCCATTTCATTTCGGGTCCTGCCGCTTCCTGGCATTCCGGACCCCGGCCCCTATGGGGAAAAAAGACAAAGACATTGAATGAGCGAATGCAAAGACATTACCCGAACGCTCATCCAGAACTTACCTGTCATTTACTGGAACTGCACGTTTCACTTCGGGTCGGCGCCATATCTCCGGCATTCCGAACCCCGGCCCCTAAGGGGAAAAAGACATATGCGTTAGCGCTTGCTGCAATAAGACAATGAACATTATTATTAAGCTTGAACTTTTGAACTTGCTACAGAACTCTTACAGCGCCTTACCTGAATAGTCAAGCTTATTTGAACTCCCATCAAACCTCAATCCAGTGAAGTAACTGGGTTTAAACGCGCCCCTGCATCAGAAGCAGGATGGAGAACTCATCCTTCCAGACCCTAAGGTGAGACTTCACGGGGAATCGAGGAAGGGTATCGTGGAGGGTTGGAAGGGAGTGGGAGGCTTGAGCATTATTCCGTCAGTAGGTAATGCTCCCTTTTCACGCAGAGGGGAATATTCCTGCGAGCCAGTGAGTCCATCTTCAGAGTCCTACGCTTCACCATAGAAGAACCATCAGCACTCGAAGCCAGACCTGCGCCTCCGTGGGAATCAGGTGAGCGTGACATGCATAAGGTTGCAATTGAGCTGACCTAAATGCTTTTTCTGGATCATAAAAGCCCATGGGATTATCCGCTAATCGGGACCAAGCTTTGAAGTTTATTAGGTCCAAACTAATGGCAAAGCGATTGAGAATGTCACCGCCTAAGTAAAAGGCGGCAGTGACGTCTCGCATGACCCAACAATTATGGACTATGTTCTTGTTGCCAATGGAAATTTTGAGCATACACCTGCTTGGCAGGAGATGTTTGGAATTGGGTGTTTCCAGATCCATTTCCCATGTGTCTCTCAGTTTGAATGTGGGAATGGCTGGATCTTTTGGGAGTTGGCGGAACATGGCTTCGCTGATGAAGCTCTTACCGTTGTTCACACATACTCGGGCGAGAACAGAGTCCTTCCCATCATTTAACTGAACAGGGATGAACAACTGCTCTCCAATTTGCTGAATATCAGCCAGGCTCTGAGCTGATTTCACATCTTTCTGGACTATTGGAGTGGGAATGTCTGATTGTGGATTAATAAAGAATTTCAGAGTGTTTCCTTCCAGTGTGGAATACCACCTTAAACTGGAAGGAAGGTTGATTTTCAGAAATAGAGAGGACCCCCCATCACCAGTCTGTTGTCCTACTGCTATTACTGTCACATCTGGAATTTGGTTATTCTGGAAGTGGAATTCTACTTGGTCAGATTTTTGTTCAACCATGTGGCAGGTGCCGTTTAAACTAACATGATTTATTGGTCGGCTAGTCTGGGTCCAGAGGACCTTGTTTACGCAATCTATTAGGGGTGACAACCTTCTCAGGAGGTCATTCCCTAGTAAACGAGGGGTTCCCACTGGAGTCACTACTATGACCGGGTGTTCCACCTTGTGTCGCCCAATTTTGATGTCCAAATCTGCAGTCCCCTCGACAGGAATTTCCTTCCCGTCAAAGTTCTGAACTTGTTCAGGAAGAGAGGTGAGAGGAATACGGTAATTCTCCCCCTTCCTGCATTTAGTTCATCAAAGGCGCTTTTGGACATAAGGGTAGCTTGGGATCCAGTGTCCACCAGTGCCAACATTGTACCCTGCCCCTGTACTTGTACCGGGGCATAGTATCTTCCCTCCTTCTCCTCAAGGGGGCACAGATAATGCACATTTTTGGACAACTGGTGGGCTAATTTTCTGGTTTTGGACATTGAGAGAGAAGAGATTTGGGCAGAGTTCGGCAGGGAGTTTTGGGAATCTGAAAGAAAAAGTTGGCAATTAGATATCGATGCGGTTTTGGGTTCCCCTGGTTCCGGTTCTTGGCCGCCCCCCTTTTTGGAGGCAGTCACCAGGATGGGTTTGAACCAGGGTTTTTGGTATTGTTGGTTCTGGGATAAAATGATGGGCGGCGACAGCTCAATCCCCACATCTACCCAGTCTGGGTTGGAATCCCTTGGGACCCATTTTTCCTTGGCAGGAGTTCCGCCATCTCTGAAGGAGAAGATCCTTTTCCCAGGATCCTCTGAGGATCCCTCTCCCTCAAATTGGAAGACCTGTACCTCCTCCACAAAATGGGTCTGTTTGGGTCCTTTGTTTCTCCTACCTCCTCTCTGCTCCTTGGGTGGCAGACTTTCAGAGGTAGGAGATTTTATTTCCGGTTCCTGGGTTTCCAGGGGCAGTTTACAAGTGGGGAAGGAAGCTTCCTCCAAGGCTTTACACCCCCCTTCCCCTTGTGCCTCCTCCCTGGGAACCAGTGGGTTATCGGGGTGCTGTCCCCGTCATTGTTCTGGAGCACCAGGCCCAGATTTTTGGTGCATTCTGTGCCGGCATGCCCATCAGAGGGTTCTGCTGAACCCTTAGCACGCGACCCAGCTCCTGTGCCATATTTTGGACCTGGCGCTCAAGTTGGGAAACCCGCTCAGGCTGATACGGGGTTCTATTTTCTCCCCTGGGCTGATCCCGGGAAGGGTAGCTATCCCTTCTCTGGTAGTACCTCGGGTTGGGCAGATTTGGGTACCCCTCCACCCTTGGCCTCCCCTCTCCCGGATTAGGTGGTCTGTGCTCAGGGAAGTGGGGAAAGAAGGATGGATGATTTTGGGGCTGGAAGTTGGGTGGATACCCTGGGAACAAGTTCTGCCCAGGATTTAGGGAATTTCTGCCCTCCTGTGGGAAGTTAGGAGGGAAGTTCCCTGGGTCAGGTGCTTGGCTGGATCCCCCCTTGGGCTGGAGGAGTCCACATATAACCCAGGATGGGTCGGTTTCCCTTGTAACAGGGACTTACATAATCAGGGAAGTGAGGGACCCCATTTGTGGGTCTACCTCCTTGACTCCCTGTCTGTGACTGGCCCGAGGGCCTTCTGGGCTTTGAATTATTTGGTGCAGGCAGGTTTTTAGGCCCCCCCATCTCCAAATCTAAAATGGGGGCAACCTTTAGCTCTGCTACCTTGGCAGCAGCAGGTGTGCTGGTTGATTTGGTCCTTTTCTGGGCGTTATTTTTATTTTCCACCAGTTTCTGCACCTCATAGATGCGGGTGGCTTGCTCAATGACCCAGTCTAAAGATCTTTTCTTGTGAAAATCTCTCACGAGCTGGGTCATTATGTATTTGGGTAAGGCATGGAAAAACGTATTAACAAATTCTTTACTGTCTGTGCGCACCCTTTTTGTAGTCTGTGCAAAAGCACGCTTCAATTCCTGCACAAATTCTTGTGGGGCCTGATCCTCCCCACATTGCAAATTGTAGGCTGCCTTGCAAGCCTCTTGGGGATTTCTGTGAACAGAAAAATGTTTCAAGATGGCCGCCCTGTAGATGGATCATCTTGAATGATTTTGGCCCTCCAGCCCCGCAAAGAAACTGGAGTATTCTGCGGAGAATGTCCTTTTGACATACTGAATGCAGGTACTGCTGTCCTTCAAATGGAAAGTCTCCATCATTTGCTCATAAAGCTCCAAGTGTTCCCAAACAGAATACTTGGCATTCTTGTGATAAGGCGTGATGACACACTCCTTATTGCCTTAATCTGTTTTAAGGGGTCCTTAAGCAAGGCCCTTTTTGCCTTATTGGCCTTTTTGGTTCGGGTAACCCTGGTCCATTCATCCTCTGACTCAGAAGCACTGCTCCCAGAGGTGCCCGTCTGATCTTCCAGGTTCTCCCGGATTCTGCAAGCCTGGGAATGGCTGGCAGAATGTGGGGACCTGGTCTCCTGTGTCCTGTGACGTTCAGAGGAGTCTTCAGATTCCTCCTTGCTGCCAGGATTTGATGGGTACCACCCCATCCCCACTGACATAACTGGGCAGAGGTTTTCAGGATGCCCTTAGTGGGCCTACTCTCCTGGGGTTCCCCACTAAATTGCACTGTACTTGGGTGCCCATACCCGGATGTCCGCCCATCCATTCCTGGGAGGTACTGGCCTATGAACCCCATACTTTTGGCTGGATAGTAATCTGCCATCCCTGTGGCCCTGGGCTCATGTGCACCATGGGACATGGGGGTGGCAGAGTCCAAGGACTGGGAGAGATGAAGGCGTCTGGTACTTTGGCTCCTGAGGTTATGCTCAGGTGTTTCCCTTTCCCAGTGAACTTCATCTCTGTCAGCCCCTGCTCCCTGTTGCAATGCAAGAGCCTGCACTTTCAGTTCCTCAGTTAAGGCCTTACTAGACTCTATCAGTCTCTCCTGCATGGCTACCTATTGATGGAGCCTATCATTGTGCTGACAGAGAGCCTCATTCTCTCGCTGTGCCTCATGGTTGGTCCTGGAATACTGGGCCAGTCTTTGCTGCAGGAGGGTTACCTCCTGAGTCCCATCCCTACTGGCCTGTTCCTTTCTTTCCAGAGCATCTTCCACCCTCCTGGTGTGCTCTAGCAAGTCCTGATGCTCTTTTTGGAGGTCACCCAGCCCCTGGAGGGCCAGGTGATTTTCTTCAATTTTTTCTTTTAATTGGCAGACTTCCTGGCCTAAGGTGTCCCTTTCCTGACTAAGAGCCTGCATCTGTGCCGCCAGGTCGTCCCTTTGCCTTTGGAAGGCACCAGCTTTCTGTCGCTCTTCCTCAAATTCTGTCAGGGTATCCATGTCTTTCAGAATCAGTTTATTGCTCTCCTCTTTTTCTCTATCCAATTGGCTTTGCAGAGTGGCTACCTACATTGTGCATGCCCTTTTGAAATCTATCTGTTGCTCCAGCTTTTTCTGACTCTGCAGTAGGGAGTCCAAACCATCTTGGTACTCCTTCTGCAAGGCCAGAAATCTGGTATCCTGGTCAGACTTTTCCTGTTGCAGAATACCCATATCCTCTTTTATTTTAATGATATACTGCCTACAATCATTTTCTGACTCCTGGCTCCTCTGCAGCCTCTGCTCGGAAGAGACCAGGTCAGATTGGGCCTTCTCTAATGGCATCTGTTGCCTATTTGCCAGATCTTGGCCTTCAGCACATTTGTCCTGTATGGCTCCCATATATAAATACAAATATGTCGCTATCCTGGCAATCTTGTCGTGCTCATCTTTGGCTTTAGGGCCATATAAAGTTCACTCAGGGCCAGATGTAATGGACCCTGATCGCTTCATATGTCTGACCCTGTTGCAGTGATCTGGGGTGCGATTGCCTGCAACCACGCCACCTGGTCATGTTCAGACCATTCACCTCTCACAAATAGTTTATGTAAAAGGTGCTCTCTAGCTATCTTGATGTGTACCAGTGTTGTCATTCTGGAAATTGATTTCCTTCCTGACTTACAGAAGTGTGTATTTTATTTTGCAAAACAGACCGTTTCCTTAGAGCATTCCTTTGAGGGGTGTTTTTACAGCATAACACAGTGTGGTGATCCAACAGGATTTATGTATCCTATCAGTTAGCACACTGTATCAAGCTGCACAAGTGATAGCTCTAATCCAGAATCCCGGACGAGCCCCCAATCTGTTAATGACTTCCATTCAGCAATCCTACTAAGTCAGTGCCTCGTCTGGGACGCCCAAGGGAAGCCCTTATTTATATATTTTTATGACAAGTTATAATCTGGATGATAAACCCTTGTATACCACCCCTCTCTTTGAATCCCCCTGACCTCACTGAGCCAAGAAGTAGGTTTGTTTTGCAATTTAAAAGATTTATTGAAAATTAAACAATATATATATATCACACTTTTATGAATAAATTAATATTTGCTAGCACACTTAGGCATATGACAGTTATCAACCATGGATAATATTACAATAGTACATTTATTTAATTACTTAGGAGTTAGCATAGAAAGGATAAGGTAGCTGAGAATACTTTTATGATTTCAAGGAAATGCAATGATGAATAAAAATGCAGTACAGAAATAAACTGATAGGGTTTCACAAGAGATAATATGTTCACTTTTCCCCTTGTGGCAATTCACTCCACCCCTATGCAATATAAGGAGATGGAAGTAGAGCACACAGTTTTCAGGAATACAATCACAATACAATATGAATTTTAGTTCCCCCCCTAGCAAGCTTAGAGAAACAGGTATGGTTTTAAACACAGGCAAAAGTACTTTTAAATGTGGTATGCAAAGAAGGGAAAAATATGCTAAAAATGATTTTAATTCCGTGTAGGAGATTCAGGGTAGGTGGGAGCTATTTAAGATTAGTTCAAGTCACACTGGCAATGATTCAGGAATGATTATCAGAGGGAAAACGGATTTCAGCAGTTGCGAGCAAAAGACGGCTATTTTTTACAGAAGCTAATTTTTCAATTTGCGGCAATTTAGTCGCGTGCGTCGAGCGCGATTACGGAAGTTAAATCTCGTTCCTAGCACGTACGGATCAAAAGATACGGACGATTTTGTGGAGGTAGTTTCTCGAAATTAAAGTAAACTTCAGAATGACAAAATGACACTTTTATAGCTTTGAAATGACAGAATGAACACACGATTCCTATGATGCAGTTCTTGACAGGTTAATATGGTTTGAATCAGATTATTTTAGACTAAGAGATTGGTTCTGGCACAGTTCTAGCTGAGTACTCACACTATAAATTTGAAATAGGCCTTCAAGGTCTGGTCAGGTTTGGACTGGACTCCTGGTGGGTGGTTCTGAAGTCACAGCTCTCTGGGTCAGCTCTGCTCTGCTGGTCTGGTCTGGCACTCGGCACTGCACGGCGGTTTGGATCTCTGGTTCTGCTGGTCTGGATCAAGTGGATTCTGGATATAGCACTGCTTTCTGGGTACTGACACAGGGCTCTAGCCAGAATCAAACAGCTCAGCCCGGCTGTTTGAATAATTTGCAAAAGATTTTGAGGCCTGCTGAAAAAGGATTCAACTGGTGGTTCAGGCCTCTCTGCTACAAGTTCTAAAGTCTGGATTCTAAGTTCTGGAGATGGTCCTTCTAGATAATGTCTGGTCCGGCAAGGCACTTCGCAAAAGAGGGGAAAGTGAAGTCTCTACCTGGGTTTCAGTGTTCCTTTTATGTCTTTTGAAAATGGGTGTGTGTGTGGGCATAACTAAGCCTGCCCCTCACAACTTATCATTGGCCAAGCCCTCCTCTCTCCCTTGATTGGCGGAAGGAATGGAGTGTCATCAGGCATCAATTTTGTGGCATACAGAAAGAACACTCCCCTTGTCAATTTGCACACAAATCTATGTACCATTTTTCTAATATTAGATGTCCAGTTAACATATTTTCTGTAGCACCAAACTATCCAATCCCTGTCGTTGTAAGATGTTGTGTCCACTTATGAGAGAATTCTGCCCTTTTCATCAAGGACACAACCTCTAAACATTTCCAGAATTTACACAAACATGCACAAGGAATATGGGCATCATTTGATAAAGTGTCAGATTTTTAACATACAGACATTCAGAGTAATACCTTATTTCCCGCTACTAACCCCAGAACATACCACAGAGTCCTAATACCTCTTAAAATGTGCACAGAAAAATCACAAGAATAATGATGTTAATTATATAATTTTGACAAGTCCGTACTATGAATTATCCATCTTTTTAAAATTATGCTCTGGCCCAGAGGGGTGTGGTTTTACAAAGCACAGGGTGGAATTTCTGGTTTGTCTACTTCCTCCAACTCAGGTTGCTCACTGAGGCACTGCTCCTCCCAGTTTCTTCCAAGAGGAAGCCATTTATGACCCCCCCTAATTTAAAATTTGCCTGAGCCAAGGAAAGCTCATTGTTCTGTTTCCCTAGTCCCATCAGAGAGGTATAATCTCCTTTTGGTGGGAACAGCAGAAGGCAGCCAGGCCTGCAATTGCAGTTGCTGGGCAAGTTTCAACTCCTGTCGGGGGTAGTTGCCGGGCAGAATTCAATCTCTTCAAGCCAGGATTCAGCTAAATGTCACTTTTGTTCCAGTTTTCTTCATTCAAATCAAACGTACAATTTTTTACACATGCAGCTGGAACGCTGATTCTAAGTACAAAACTATGACCTTTAAACAGTTGCAACCTATGTGACACTCAAAAGGTCACTCATTTATTTTAAACATTTCGATTTTATTGGTTTTAAATCCAATTTCAGTTAAGCTGCTGACATCCACAGCTCAGCCAGTTTTGTTATAAACATTGTTTTGGGCTCTTCATCTTTCCAGATTTCGTATGCACACAAGACTACATTCTGCCAAATGTCTGCTGGTGTTCAGTGTGATTTTTGAATATCTTGCAATGTTTAAAATAGGCATTTTTAGCTTGCATTTCAGAGAAACAAAGGTGATTGGAAAGCGCTTTTTGAGCTAACAGGCACTGCTGTTTTTCCTTTGGCACCACGTTTCACTCATGGCGCTTTTGGCCCATCACGCTCGCACTGGTGGGTGGCAGGTTAGGCGACCATTTTGGTGTGTGCAAAACTGCACGGTTTTCCTGGATTCTGGCGCAATGTGGGCTTTTTGGCCATCTTGGATTTTCTAAGCCCACAGCACCAAATGTTGTAGCTTAATAATTCAAACGTGGGTCAAGACACCCGGCAAGAGTAGGGGGGTGGACCTGGATACCTTTCATTCATTAGTTTCAAGAAATTGATTTTCCACACAGCTTTTTACGTTCTTGTGATTGATTGTGAAGGGGTTTGTTTATTTGGTCTTTTAAAACGTCCTTTTTAGGTACAGCCAGGGCTCTTATGTCCCCACGTGGTCAGCCGACACGTGTTTCGACCCGTCGGTCCTTCTCAAGGCTGATACATATTCAAAATCATATGTAGTGACAATTTGTGTTTTGGGTTACATTACATCATACATTATTAGACATGTTTGAGTAAGTTCCATCATAAGATGGAACTTACTCAAACATGTCTAATAATGTATGATGTAATTATCAACACACCAACTCTCACCAAACACCATGCATCTTGCACATCTGCTATATGTACCATGTCACACTAATGTCACCCAAAACACAAAATGTCACTACATATGATTTTGAATATGTATCAGCCTTGAGAAGGACCTACGGTTCGAAACACGTGTCGGCTGACCACACTCGATTATCTACAAAGGCTGAACAGCACCTGGCCGACATTGATTCACTGAATTCCAATATTAGAACCGTTAAAGACGACAATAATCCTAATGAAATAGAGTTTGAGTAGCTGAAAGGGGAACATGGAATCATGCTTATTTCTTTTGTTGCAACATTTTCTTCTCACTCTATAGGCTATGCTCTTTGATCTGCAACATAAATAAAGAAAAGCAGATGGCCCACATTAAGGTCTTGATGGATATGGTGGAAGAATGTTAGGATGTTAGCATCGTGAAAACAGACATTTCAATCAAGCTTGTCCAAAAGCATCCTTTGAAAGTACATGTCTGGTGTGGCATCTCCAAGAAGGGCCCAGAAACCACCTAATGGACACACCCTTCTTTAACGAGAGTACAATTATGAGGGGTATATTGCTTTATGTGAATCATCATTGACCAGGGGACACCCACAAATTGCACATTTTGCTGTATAGTGACATAAAACCAAAATCCTTAGGCATAATGAAAAAGGTACTGTATGCATAACACAGCATGGACAAAATGTATGACTGGGATTGTGAGTATGCCTGCTTCTGTTTCTGTTCATAAGGTTTGCAGAGGCTATCAGTCATTTTGAAAAAAACAAACCGGTATACCAATGTGTGCAGGGAAAGAACTTTTTGCACTGTATTTTTCATGTTCAATATTTGTATTATTTGAAGTTGTCAAAACAAAAGCATCCAATTAAATTTGAAACAGACCAATCACAAAAGTCATTGGTAGAGGTGAGGGTTGAGCCGAGCTCAGCTTGCTTCTTGCCACAGGAGGCGTATGCCCTCATTGGTTTACAATGACTGGTGTGATGATCCCTGCATATCACAAAGCACCCAGGCTCGGCAAAACCTTATGTGACAGCAGCACACGTTCTATCTAGCTGTACGCCGTGGAGAGATGGAGAGGTGTAGTTAGTTTCCCCTTAAGCAAATTGATGAAATAAAAAACAAACTCAAGCAAAGGTCACTTGGCGAGATACCTGGTCTTGTCAGCAGGGAAATGGTGCCTATTGTGTTGGTCGATTTTACACATTTTGAAGACAGGTACTGTATATTTGTTTAACTGTAATGTTATATTGTACATACATTGAAATAAAGTCTGTACCAGCACCCGCTCAGGACAAATGCTGTAATCTATAGCTGATGGACCATGTCTTCTCATAGTATTTTTTTACTGAAGGTACCTACTTCTTCAGTCACCCCTGACACAAATGCTCAATTGGCCATTACCACAGATGTTAGCTCAAAGCAGTTGCTAAATTTCCATCAGTGAGTTGTTTGTAAACAATTGGCCAACACTGTCAGCAGCAATGTCTTTGTTGGCACAGTGATTATGGCTTTTTAATGGGAAACAAAACATAAGGCAATTGTCTGAAAGTAGACAATGCCATAGGGCAGGGCCAATATATATAGTGCCTGTTCCACAATCATCATCCACCAGCTAATGGCCTGTTAATGGCCTGTTAAAGGGACAGTGCTAAATGTGACTCTTGCTACGCAATTAAATTCAAGTGTGAATCCACCACTTTGCTGTAAGAGCAACCTGCTGAGGAAATGCAAGGGAATTCAGGTCTGGGATGCATGTGTGGTGGGGCTGGGGTATGACAATGGATAACAAGAGGCTAGAGGCAAAAGGTGTATGCCAACACCTCAGCTATGCAGCAATTTTGTAAGAAGGCATAACAAAATATTCACAACACACTATTTGCCCTGATACAAGACCCTTTTGTCTTAGTGAAAGTGTGTAGTATACCAATGGTAGAAACAGAACAGGATTTGAAAGAGACTGTACAGTGTCTCATAAAAATGTAAACAAACTAGTAATAATATACCTCATGAGATACATGAAAACAGTGTGTAGAAAACAAGCAACACAGTTTACACCAAGTGATGTAAAAGCAACAAGGTGAGTATAAGTAATTTAATGAAGATATTTGTAATGTGTACAAGGAATAATGAGGTTCAGGCAGGGAAAGTGCAGGGGATACATCTGTTGTGAAGTGCGTAATCATGGGTGTGTCTGTTAAGGACAGGAGGTGTGTTGTGAAGTGCTTTGTGATGGGTGTGTTTGGTAAGGAAGGTTGGCTTGTTGTAAAGGACTTTGCTGGATGGATTGATGAAAGCTGGCCCGGATGTCTGAGGTGGATACATTTATGCTAAGTGAATGTGGCATGGGATGAATTTGTGATATGTGAATAGTAGCACCGGATTAAATTGTTCTATGGGCGTTGTAGTACCGGATGAATTTGTGTTTTGTGAATAATAGCATTGGATGAATTTGTGCTATCTGAACAGTAGCACCATATGCATTTGTATTATGTGCGTGTAGTACCAGATCAATGTGTGCTGTGTGAATAGACATTGCAGTAGAACTATTAAGTGGTTCTATGCGAACATTTCCCCAGGAAAATGCAGTCATGTGAAAATGTTGTCAACTTGGGGCTCCACCAGGGCTGTGTTCTAGCTCCAGTCCATTTTAGCTTGTACATCAATGGACTGCATGATGCCATGGTTGAATCTCCGGCAGATTATACAAGAGTGGGCAGCAGGGCCTTCCCGATTTTGCCCTACACCGACGACACTGTTCTGATTACCCGGAGCCCAAAGGCACTTCAAACGCTGATTCATGTTTATACCACTTTTATGATTAACTTGGACTCGACAATCAATATTTCGAAGTCAGCTGTGATGCTGTGTGAAAGGGAGAAAAAGTCAGTGAAAATTAATCCAGTGATCTGCAATGGGGTGCTCAATCCTAGGGTCAAGGAATTTGATAACCTGGGCATCCGCTTTTCTGCTGCAGTAACTGGCCAAGCTCTTCCCTGTAAGCGAGAATGTAAGATGAACCCGTACCTAGGAGGGCTTTTTCATTCTATGGCCATGTGTCACGGTAAACCTTTGGAAATTATTTTAAAAGTCTATATGATCCAGACAAAGACTGCAGTTCTTTATGCAGCCCCGCTTTGGGGCTATATGAAAATGGTTGATCTACAGAGGCAGGAAACTAAATAAGTTATTGATACAACCCAATGTACCCGCACTTTTTTCCCCAATCACGTTGCTGCCACTTGTGCAACTAAAGGTCTATAAGCGCCTGTTTGTTTCGTTAGTTAGCGAGAGGTCTGAGCGTAAAGAGATGTGCGTCAGGGCGAACAGATTGCACTAAGCCATTAGTCGGGTAGATTCAATCCAGCCATATCTTATATTGAGTTACAAAGAAGCTGACAGTTGGCGGATTACTCGTGCCTGACTACATTGTTTATTATTGAGGAATGATGTTATGAGATGGAAAGGCTTCCCTGACATATCAATGTGCCCCTTGGCAGATGCTGTAGAATATTTCATGTATCTTGAATTGCTTTGTTCAGCATATAAAGTTATTAGAAAAGCAACCATTCTCCCTGTGCTAATCATTTTAATGTTAGACAATATTATCCTGCCTTAATTTGTCTTCTCTTAGCAGATTCTTCTTACGTGGCTTGGTATTTGCTTTCCTTTTTGAAAAAATCAATGTACTGAATGAAGGCAGCAATAACTGTTTCTTGATTTGGCATTAGTACATGGTTTTAGTATCTGTATCTATTCATGTATCTATATTGCTATTGATTCTATAAGTATTTTAATGTTGGTATTTTTTTATGTGATGATGTTTTTTTTTTCTTGTGTGTGTATAATGTGCCAGCTTGATGGATTTTGTATCCAAATAAACGTATTAACTGACTGAATAGGAAGTCAGTAAAAAGTTGTTTTTAAAAATGTAGTCATTCAATACAAGCAATTCAAAGTGTGCACATTTTTCCAATAAAAGGTAGCCAAAAAAAGCTATTTTTAAAAACAAAAAAGTACAAGGCTGTAACTCTAAATATGACCAAAACTCTAACAAATCCTCCACTATCACCCTAACTCCTTTCCTAAACCTTCCGGTTTATCCTAATCGAATCACCAGCCCTCTCCAGCCTCCCTATCCCTTGCTTCAACACTTACCCACACCATTACTCTATTAGACCTAGCCTTACAATAACTAACGACTAACCAAACCCCAAAGTCTTTACTATATCCCAAAAAGCTATCCTAATCTTAAACCAAGCAATCATCAGCCTCCTTAACCCTAACTATTACCCTAGCAACACTACATTTTTGGCTACTTTTCAGTTGCATTTTTACTACTTTTTGCATGGCAAATTTTCATGGCAGAGGTATTTTCACTGCGGCTTTTTTACTGACATTTCTTTTGGCTACATGTTTACACTGCCCCAGGATAGTGAATACAAAAAGTCGGATTGCCTATTGTTGCAAATGTAACCCGTGCGATAATGTCATAATGACATAAATGCCAAGCACTCATTTCGATACCATTGCCGCTTCCATGTGGACAACTTTCAGTGGCCATTTCGCAAATAAAACGTTGCTGCGTTTTCATTTGATTGCTGCTTTCATTTCAAATCCGGGTTGAGTGGCTTTCAATGCCGAGTGACATTATATTGAATGGGGGTTTCAGGGGTGTCGCCCCCTCCGCCTATTCGGTATCACATTCTGTTGAATGGGGTTTCGGGGGTGTCCCCCGCTCCTCATATTAAAACATATTTTATTTGTTTTACATTACGTCAGGAAGACTTGCTTGATCGAATCAGCCGAACAAAATGAAAGGAAGGGGGTTTGGCGCATTATATTGCACGCGGATGCTTTTGATGTAGAACGTAGTGGAGGAACAGGGAATTGAATCAGTAGTGTCCACGCAATGAAAAGCTGAACCCGAAAAGCGAGAAAAGACTTTTACGAAATGCAAATCGTTCAGCTCTGTAGTATTGAGACTCGTTCTTTTCGTCTTCAAACATCTCACGCAGATCCACCCTATGGGCCTCATTACGACCCAGGCGGTAAGTTACCGCCTGGGTCGTACCTTTACCACCATGACGTAAACTATGTTTACGCCATGGTGGTTGGCGGAGTTACCGCCCCATTCCGAGGTTGGCGGGGCGGTAAATCCCCATTAACCCATTTACCCTTCCCCATTCCCATTTTTGCCCCATAGGGCATAATGGGAGTGGGGAAGGCGTTAATTACGCCACCGTAAATTACGGTGGCGTAATTAACAACAAGGTCCCTTCGGA
Organism: Ambystoma mexicanum; assembly: GCF_040938575.1. Classification (NCBI taxonomy): domain Eukaryota; kingdom Metazoa; phylum Chordata; class Amphibia; order Caudata; family Ambystomatidae; genus Ambystoma; species Ambystoma mexicanum. Next base: position 576,371,775 of record NC_090929.1, read on the forward strand.
ATCAGGCGGTAAGGGTCGGCGCTGTTTACGCCGCCGTAAACCCCTTACCGCCTGGGTCGTAATGAGGCCCTATGAGGGTAGTACTGGATTTTTGCATGGAGAGTGTAAAGTTGGTGATGTTCCGATTTGGTACCGGATGTATGGATGAGTGTCATGTTTGCCCGCGAATATATGGCAATAGTGCTCTCGGAGAAGGACGTTCGACTACACATGGAGGCGGATCATGATGAGAGTGGAAAAGCAGTCAAGGTGAATCCAGAGGCTCCTTAATATGCCTGGGTTTTACAGAGCAAGCTCTATTGCTCTTTCAAAAGTGTGAGCGTGTGGTTGGATGTGTTTTGAATGAGTATGTTCTGGGTTTGTGTGATTGGTGTGTCTGGTAAGGAAGAAAGGTGTGTTGTGAAGTGCGTCGTGATGGGTGTGTCTAGTAAGGCAGGGAGGTGTGTTGTGAAGTGTATTGTGATGGGTGTGTCTGGCAATGGGGGTGTTGTGAAGTGCTTTGCTGGCTGGATGGATGGCTGCAAGCTGTTCGAGAATGCATGAGGACAGAGAGAATGTTGGTAGATTAGAGTGTTCATGTATGAGTGAGGGAATGCTGGTGTGTGCTGGCGTTCCAACCCAAGGAGCTGTGCATATGTAGCCTGGGTGGTGGGAGCCAATGGATCCCTCTCGCATATCTTAAGGGCGCAGCACTTACCTATAATGTACCCGAGGTGTCTGCGATCTTCCTCATTACAAAATCATAAATGACAGGCATCACAATAAGGAAACTAGAATTAAGGTTCTCTTCTGCAGGATTTCTTGCTGATTTCCTATTTTGAGGAAAGGCCATCACACCCTAGATTAGGGACACCCTCTATTGATGAAAAGGGCTGGGTTAAAAAGAGGATAATGAGAACTTCTAATGTTGCTTCTCAAATACAGTCTTTCAGTGAAAATCGTAGCAAGGTCCCAGGGATTGGGCTCAGCCTGGCCCCTGCATGAATGTCCAACTCATCACCCTTGTGTTTGTGTTTGGGCTGCTGGTTTAGAGGGTTTGGGGAAATGGTTGAACATCTTCCATGCTAGTTAAATTTATCTGCATATTGGGTTCAGGCTTGGGGTGCTTTTTGTTTGCTTACCACCTCCCTACTCTAGGGACCTGGTCCCCACTACAGCCACCTTCTGATCACTACTTTTGTATGCTCCCTGGTGCTCGGCGAGATTGAACCATATTGTACCTCCTTTTGCTGACTCTAGATTCTGTCCTGGAGTAGCGTGGGTCACCAGAACCTCCCTTGCCCTTCTCTGTAGCAAGGGTACCTACTCTCCTTCCTCCACCTTGGGTACCATGTCTGTATATCCACTAGCTTTTCCGTCTCCTTTTTCACAGGTGCTAATGTCCTTACTCTCCCACCTCTGCATTGCATCATCTACTCCCAATAGTTACTTTTCTCCAACCTTCTAATTCTTTGTTTCTCCAGATGGTGCAAGCTCCCTAAGTCTCCTCAAGACTCTCCCTCCACCCTCCAATCCCTGACTCCAGATGCCACCCACTTATCCTCCAACATTCTCACAACTCTGTTCCTCTGATAGACAACTTCCTCCTCTTCCTAACAACTCTTTCCCTCCAGTTGACAATTCCTGTCCCTCTTTAAGTATGCTTCCCCTTCCAACCTCCTGGATTCACTTCTGCCAACTTCCACTCTCTCGCCCAGATGATACTCCCTCTTCCTGAAACCAGTTCAATTCTTTCTCCAACCTCCAACTGTCCTCTCACTACTCTTCACATGTGCTACTTTCAGCCAAGCCGCTTCCTCCAATGCATACTCCCAACTCCACACACTACCAGAGGGAAAGGGCAGTTTTTAATAGTAGGGTGTCTCCACTCCTTGGTTAGAGTTTGAGGACATCAGGTACTCAGTGCTGAGGTACTCTGGGATTGGGCCATGTGCTGGTGGTTATTTGGTTTGTAAAATGGCTGGACGAGGTTAATAAATGTTAGCTGCCATTGTGGATTTTCAGAAAAGGCTTTGACATGTATGGGGTTTCTTTCGTTACTTCTTGAGCCCTAACTGCCATTGGATGATTTAATCTGGGTCCCTCTGTTCCTTTCAGCATGTGCATCGGAGTACTAAAATACTCCAGTGGCAATGAAGGCATGAATACCCTTTTGAGGACTCCTTTGGTGGCCAAGATTATCTTTAGTAATAGCAGGGTAGTGAGTGCTCGTATGACCACCCTGAGGTGTTGATGGGTGGCTGTAGAGGTGGTAAGGATGTAAATGCTGCTGGGACTGCCCCCTGGCCTAGTGCGGGGATCCAGTTGGGGTGGTCTGGGGATGCTGTATATGTCCTCCATCTGCAGCAGCCACTAGCTCAAGGCAATCCCCGCCCATTTGACCACCTCATTGTCGGATCCCAGGTTTAGGGAAGGAACTTTGTAAAACAAGTAAAACCAGGGGCTAACTTAAAATAACAAGCATTGTAAATCAATTATGCATTAATAACACAGGTATACAATATATTATTCATTAACTGTATTTAAGTAAAAATGCTGGGAATGATTGAGTCCGCGAACCAAGTTGAATTAGGAGTCACCAGTTGATGAGTTGTTTGCATAGTTGATAAGGCACACTATACGATCATACCCTTGCCTAAATCTACCATAGGTGCACAAGAGAGGCTTTCAACCTGGCAGCCAGCATTGATACAGAGAATGACAGATGACTGAACACCTATGTGCTTTAGATGATGTCTATGTCCCTCTCACCTCCCACTCAAAGGACACTTGTGTCCATCCCACAAAGTTGAGAGTGCTTCCAACACAGATATATGCCAAGAAACCACCTATTGGTGAATAGATAAACAGCGTCTTGAAGGGATGCATATGATGAGTCTTACTTACGGGCACTGTAGTTAAGTAACCAGATAATGGTTATTTTACTCTGAGCCTGTGGTGAAACGCAATAGGACCAAGTGGGACCTACAGAAAGTAGGCTGCATATGCCAGCGAATTGTGCATGAAGTGTGGAGGTATTATGACAAAACCCCAAATCCCAAATCACTGCACGTTTTCTTCACACAGTCGCCAGGGAGTATAAAATGACAGTGCCTGCACAATGAGTAAGTGATAATGAGGAGCTATCCCAGTTTGTTCCCTGTAGAGAACGGCTGAAAGGGCATCAGGCAATGGGTGGGCACTTTTTGAGCTCAAGGATATCTTCCATCTCAAATTTTGAATAGCATATGAGGTTGTGAAGCTAGAAGTTATTTGCTTTTCAACCATGAGAACTCCTCAACTTGTGAAGGGAATCCCTCTGCTATGATTTGCCCAAACAGTGATAACCTGATGTTTGGAGACATTTCCCACACATCATTTGCATTACATTTCCTGGTTTGGATATTTGGAGTACACTACATTTTGTATTCTATGACAAGGATGGAGTGCCATCGTATGGCCCTCTTTCTTTTAATTAACGCAGAGCAAAAAAGAAAGTGGATCAAGCAACCTTAGGGAATAAACAGTTGTTCAGACACAACAATATAACAGTATCAGGAGTAACAATCATCCTCTTCCTCCCTCTATTAAGTCTCTCTATTAAGTCGTAGCCTAGCTCTGAGCCGTCTTCCTTTTTGTGAAGCTCTGATAGCCAATGTTGGGCAAGTTGCATTTCGAGGGGATCGTTTTTAAGGCACTCCGTGCAAAGTGTGCTCAAGCAGGGTGCACCCCATAGGGACCTTCTGCAGGGGGGGGTTGAGGCTTTTGCAAGCAGCTTAAAGATAGAGTGCCACCCACTCATGCCAAGGCAACCACCATTTCTTGAGGGGGACTGGTCCTGTTTTTCTCATATTAAATCAACCTTGTCTTCTATGAGTTTGGATTACAGAGCTTTTCTTAGTCAGCATGTGTGAGCTATCTACCTGCCCGGATGTCCTGGAGGGGACCCTCAATGATGGGAGCAAAATTCCCCTTTCGGGCCATTGTTTTCTGAGCAGAGCAAGTGAGGACAGACCGGAGAAGGCATTCTACCTAAGCAGGGAATGTTGCATAAGTCCTTAATTCATAAGTGTGTTGGATTCCCATTAATACATGTTTAATGTTCTACAGGCTCCCCTCTTTGAGTATGATAATTGTTCCTCACCACTGAGCATGTAGTAAGGTACCTGTCGTCTCCATCATCCACCAGGAGAACTCCCTTGTGACACGAGGCACAACAATCTACTAGGTTGTGACGTTCAGCAGCGGTGAAGCCTGAGAGTGGTTGGCTACTGAGTAAGATTTGTGGAGTTTGGTCACAGATAGCAGACATGATTAAGATTCAGTGCCTGACCCGGGGGACTGCAGAGAGATCATATAGAGGAACCTTCTTGATTCACCTGCATTAGTATTTCAAAAGCATATCAATAATTCAGTAGACAAGGAATATTCTCAATGTTGAACAATATTGAGAGTGACATTGGGTCAGTGCACAATAATTGACCATGTCCCATTTGCCTGCTCCCCCGTACTCGGATAGGTGCTCTGAACACTGCGACACCGGTACAGGAATCTTTGCCTCTAAATTGTGTGTTTGTTGGTTTGTGCATCGGGTTCTCTTCCAGGCCTGGTTTCCCTCATTGTCCCACTCTCCCCTGAGTCCTATTGGTGAAGACCACGGCCACGTGACCAGATAGTTTCTGCAGCACTGGAGTGCTTTTTAACTGTATTCGAGGAGTCTTGCGCTCCATTTGCCTGCTTTCCCATACTTGGTTAGTTGTTCTGAACACTGTGACACTAGCGCATGACTCTTTGTGCTTCTAATTTGTGTGTTTGTTGGTTTGTGCATCGGTTTCTTTCACTGACCTAGTTTTCCTCATTGTCCTCTGCATCCGATTGCTGGGGGCCATGGTTCACATGACTGGATAGTTTCTGCAGCATCAGAGCCTCCGGCTTCAGAGGCTCACTCAGGGAAGCCTTGGTTGGGCCGCCGGCTAAGGGCCTAAGGTAAAGGGCAGCTCCCTTCTGTGCAGATCCCATTCCCCGTTTGCCCCTGTTGACCCATGGACGCCTGATGGTACACCCTACAGCCACAACCAGGTAAGTTGGTAGGGGCATTACTGTGCTCCGGACAACTCTGCCACTCTTTTATTACCGCTGCAGTGGGATGACCAAACAGTTGAACTGAGGTATGGGTGGGGTGTAGGTAACACCTGACAAATGTTCTGATCCCAGGTTGACTTATATTTATGTACTCATGTATTGTTTGAGCTTCTCAAACAGCAAATGTTTTGAATCTGGGTGTATTTTTCACACAGTGTAGATTTTGAATCTATAATTACAAACTCACAATGTTTCCCGCTGTGCTGGAAATGGTACTAGTTTATGCCCTGCCACATGCCAAACTCTCAGAGAGCATCCAATGTGTTGACTTTAGATGAACGTGATACAAATGTGCACAAACCCACTAACAACCTTCAAATATTCTGCTAACTCACCCTAATACACAGAACATACTACATACCTCTACCTCTTCAAAACATATGGCCATCACAAACCACAACAAACTACACACAACACCGAACAGGAAACTAAGCCAACCACAAAAACTGCTCACACATCCACACAGCGGGCACATTACAAACACCAAACAACACACACCAGCACACAGTGACCTGTTTTTCGGAACTGAAGCTACCAACAGCACATTAAAGCTCTTGCACTTTTTCCTCTCAATAACTCTAACAAAACTCCACCAGCCCTCCTTCCATTTCAGATTCGCCAGAGTGCCAAGAGACCATGTAAGTGACAGCAGCACATAGTACAACACTAAATAACATAACATAACATGTCCTTACCCAAGTAAAAGCAACCTCGTGCATACTTAGAGCCTGGTAGATGCAGTTCTAGTTGAAAAATTAGCTTAGCTCCTGTTCCCCAGAGACATGCACATATGAATGGGATCAGAATAAAGAGCTGACCCACAGCTATACAGTGTTGGGGAGCACACTGGATGATGCAATACAGGAAGGTGACTCGGCAGAAAAGGAGCAACTCCATCAAAAAGGAGCTTACATATAGCCCTTGCTTAGTGCCCCCCCGCCCCCCACGGGTCCTCTAAAGGTAAAAAAAAGTATGACAGGAATCAAGTCAATTTACCAGCATAAGCAAATTATAGAAAGGCAGATGTTGTATCACTTCACCAAATCTCGAGTTTTATAGCCAAAACTATTTTGTTGCATGACTTTGTGAGGATATGTTTTCCCCCTCCAAAAGCATTACTACATGTGGAAATTACCAGGCACAGCAATTACTACATGTGGTAATTACCGACCCAACAGAGTTCTTTGCGACTCCAATATGGGAAATAACAGGAGGGTCTGTATAACTTGGACTCATGCGGACCATTCCTGGTACTGGAATTTTACTGCACATGGTAACTGTAAATAGGTTTGGCAATACCACCAAACTTATAATGAGGCCACAGTGTTTTAGCAAATAGGAACACTCAGAGACAACTGATGGGCCTGGCTTGTTTCTAGTTTAAATCATTTTTTAGAGAAATGCAAAATGGTCAGTCAGAATTTTGAATATTAATACTGGTTCACTACAAGAAAGATGCACATCTCACCTCACACCTTTTCCCTTGTGAGCCTGCTGCAGCTTTACTCTAGAATGTATACTTCATCCCCTCCATAGGCTTACAAACCAGCCTACTATGCTGACATGTTACGTGCAGGCCTCTGACAGCACTGTTCTCCAAAATATCACCATCCATCTTCCCACGCATGATGCCTCAATATAAAAACTAACAACACAAGGTCAGAGCAGCTAACACATGCATGCATACAATGACACTGCAACATGTGCCCCCCGGAGTGCCATGCAACAAATGCAAGCAATAACTCTCCAGCCACCCCTCACCATGTGACCCTGCACCCATGCAGCCGGACCCGCTCACCTCTGGCCAATGCAGTTAAAACACCCACACAGGGACATCTTGCCCACTCGCAGCACCAAACTGCCTGCCCCCTTGAGTGCCATGCTGTGAAGGACTAGGTCCCACTTAACCCTTATTCTAGTGAGGGGTCATGGTATGATATGATATGATATGATATGATGATATTATATGATTGGTTATTTATTACGTGCATAATACCCAGAGGTTTCTAAGCGCGGACCTGGGGATCGAACCCGTGTTGCTCCGTGTCGTCTTGTTTCCAAGGCGAGCACGTTGCTGCTGAGCTATCCTCCCGAGACAACTCTGGTGAACACTCTGATCAGGCTAGAGTCAGAATGACACTGAGAGGACTCCCAAATAGAGATCACTGAGAGGTTGGAAACCCAAGATCCCCTTGGATGCACACCCAATGCCACAATATGGCATCCCCTGATTAACGTGGCATCGGGACAGTGCAGTAATCACTAGCAGGAGAGCTGATGATAGAATGTCCAAGACGACAGAATGCAAACTTCTTATCATTGCAGCGAAGAAGGGATCCAGCAGAAGGCAGATGGGCAAACAGGCAGCAGTCATAAAGGAAGGCAGGGCACAGAGACAACTGGCATAAAAGAGACAAGCAGACAAGACAAAGGAATGCAAAATGCAGGTAAAGGAGACTGTCACATAAAAGGTAGCAGGGAGTAGGCAAGAGGAAGGGAAGGCAGAGTTCAGAGGGAATGGACTCAATGGGGACCAAGGAGCTAGAACTGAAGGGAGCATTGGGATGCACTAAGCAGCTGTCAACAGGTTGCAAAATATATGCTGGTGTACCATGCATGGCACATGTCCCCATGGCGAGCAACAACACCAGGCCAACAGCGTGTGCCTGGTGTCTGGGGGGCACATGGCATCCCCCAAATGGACTGCAATGTTGTGCTGTGTGTGGATTTGTCTTGAGACAGCAACCCCAGAAGGGGTTAAAGTTAATGTTTATGTTAATGTTAATGTTACAGGTATTTGCACCACGCACCGTCAACAAAGAAGTGGTCCCCAGGCACTCTGGCGGATCTGAAAATGGAAGAGGGTAGGGAGGTTAGAAGGATTGAGCGGGAGAAAGGCAAGAGAGAGGTTTGTACCGTTCACTGAGCTTAGATGTGCTTTTCGGTTGGGAGCCCTCGTGTACTGTTGTGTGAGGCTATGTGTAGTATATTTTGTTGTTGCAGTGTGGTGAAATCTATGGGGTTTGTGTTTAGTTAGAGTTTGAGATGTGTATGCAGTGGGGTGAGATTGTTTAGTGGGTTGGTTAGTGGCATTGCTGTATAGAAGTAATGCATGCTAATCTTCACAATCCTGTCTAGATTAGGCACAATGCTGATCTTCACAGATCTATCTAAATGTGATGCAAGCTGAAATCACAAGTCTGTCTAGATGCGATGCAAGCTAATCTTCACAATTCTGTCTAGATGTCATGCAAGCTAGTATTACAGTTGTCTAGATATGACGCAATGCTAATCTTCAAAATTCTGTCAAGATGTGATGCAAGCTAATCTTCACATTTCTGTCTAGATGTGACAGAGGCCAATCTTCACAATTCTGCCTAGATATGATGCAATGCTAATATTCACAATTCTGTCAAGATATGATGCAAGCTAATCTTCACAATTCTGTCTAGATGTGACAGAGGCTGATCTTCACAATTCTGTCTGAATATGACGCAATGCTAATCTTCACAATTCTGGTTAGATGTGACGCAAGCTAGCATTACAGTTCTGTCTAGATGTGAAGCAAGCTAATCTTCATAATTCTGTCTCTATGTGATGCAAGTTGACATTTACAAATCTGTCTAGATATGACACAATGATAATCTTCTCAATTCTGTCTACAAGTGACAGAGGCTAATCTTCACAATTCAGTCTCTATGTGGCACAAGCTGGTATTACAGTTCTATCTACATGTGACTCAAGCTAATCTTCACAATTCTGTCTAGATGTGATGCGAGCTGACATTCACAATTCTGTCTAGATATGGCGAAATGCTAATCTTCACAATTCTGTCTAGATGTGATGCAAGCTAATCTTCACAATTCTGTCTACATGTGACGTAATGCTATTCTTCCCAATTCTGTCTAGATATGATGCAATGCAATGTTCCCAATTCTGTCTAGATATGACGAAATGCTAATCTTCACAATTCTGTCTAAATGTGACGCAAGCTGACATTAACAATTCTGTCTAGATGTGACACAATGCTAATCTTCACAATTCTGTCTAGATATGACGCAAGCTAGTATTACAGTTCTGTCTAGATTTGACGAAAGCTGATCTTCACAATTCTGTCTAGATGTGACCCAAGCCAACATTAACAATTCTGTCTATATGTCACGCAAACTAATCTTCACAATTCTGTCTAGATATGAAGCAATGCTAATCTACACAATTTTGTCTAGATTTGATGTATACAAATCTTCACAATTCTGTCTAAAAGTGACACAAGCTAGTATTATAGTTCTATCTACATGTGACACAAGCTAATCTTCACAATTCTGTCTAGATGTGATGCAAGCTGACTTTCACAATTCTGTCTAGATATGATGAAATGCTAATCTTCGCAATTCTGTCTACATATGATGCAATGCTAATCTTCACAACTCTTTCTAGATATGGCGCAAGCTTGTATTACAGTTCTGTCTAGATATGACGCAATGCTAACCTTCACAATTCTGTCTTGTTGTGACGGAAGTTAATCTTCACAATTCTGTCTAGAATTGATGCAATCTAGTATTACAGTTCTATCTACATGTGACACAAGCTAATCTTTACAATTCTGTCTAGATGTGATGCAAGCTGACATTCACAATTCTGTCTAGATGTGACGCTAGCCAACATTAACAATTCTGTTTAGATATGACGAAATGCTAATCTTCACAATTCTGTATAGATGTGACGCAAGCCGACATTAACAATTCTGTCTAGATGTGACGCAAGCTAATCTTCACAATTCTGTCTACATGTGACTGTCAGGATTAGTCAGGCGAGTACTAAGGCAGCGAATATGGCAAGGAAAATGTGCACCCAGGAACAACGACTCAGGTATGCTAGAACCCAGGAGTGCAAAATAGAGTGTGACATCAAAACCAATATATGAAAAGGGATGTGGGGTAAGCACCTGACCGCGAGGAAAGTCGGCAAGCACCTTACCCCCAATTGCTGTTACAGGTACTGACAGCGCTAAACCCACGTGGAGGGCCAGCAATGACAGGATCTGTGTACTAACACTCTTGATGGTATTACATAAGGGAACTTAGGAACTGTACTCACGAGGACGAGATACACCTCTTGAATGTCAGCTAGCCCACGAATCCTGTTGATGAATCTGGGACCCAGAAAGGCTATAACAGCAATGGGAGAAGTAGGGAGGTCCAGAGGACAAGGGCTGAAGGCAGCCGGAATGAGGCAGGCTGCCGGGCAGGGAGCCCAGAGGACAAGGGCTGAGGCTGGGAATCAGCAGAGCGAGATCCGCTGCTATGTGGAGAGCCCGCAGGGCAAGGGCGGAGGCTGGAAGGCAGCGGAGCGTGATCCGCTGCAGAAAACTAAATACCTAAGTTGGAATAGGGATAACAAACTAGTGGGGAAAACATAAGCATTCACACAGGAGCTAGCTACCACCACACACCACACCTAATGATCAAATGGGAAATGGATGCAGAAGTGCAATGGAAAACATGGAAAGGATCCTCTAGAAAGTAAGGATCAGGAGCAGGGAAAAAACGAAATAACCTATGCAAACTTCTCCCTACCCCTCCAAGTGAAAGACAGGAAACTAAACTAAGAGGAAGGCTAAGGCAAATGGGTAACAGCAGCAAAGGACAGAGTCAAAGAAATATAGAACACAGACAAACTGGGCTGCATCTAAAAGGGGAAAGCACTGAGAATTGCTGCCTGCAAACAGGGGAAGACAAAAAGGGAAATCAAGGGAGCAGAAATCAATTAGCGCATGAATCCGAAATTCAGGGCGCAGGAAACAAGAAAACAGGAACAAGGAAGTAGGTACAAAGGCAAGGAACCAGGGACCAGGGACTAGTCAAAAACAGGAACACTGCAAACGATGACCAGCGCTGGACTGAAGTGAGACTGAGGCTTTTAAAGCTGTTTAACGAGCACACGCCTCAGGTGTGCTGACTGCTGCACCTGCAGCCACAGGTGTTGCCTATCCTCCACCCAACCTTGTCCTGCAAGGGTGGAGGTGGAGCAGTGGGCCAGGCATTCTGGGAAGCACAGTCATTTGGTTAAAGAAGCATGCTGGCTGCCAAAAACCTGGAATGGATCCGGAAGGGAAGTAGTTTGGAAAATAGGGATTTAGCGCTCCCAATTCATTACAGCACTGTGGCATTAGGTTCGGAGGAAATGTCCAGCAAGGAATAAGCCCCAAAACATGCCCCCAAGTGGCGGGAACGGGAGCGAAGGGAGCGAGTCGTGACAGTATACCCCCTCCTACGGCCCTCTTCGGGTGCCCGCCACCCGTACGAGACTTCTTCTTTCCATGATGGGAGTGCTTTTTCTTTGGAGGTGGCACTGATGGAAATGGTGGCTTGTGGGCAAAGGCAGATGGGCTTCCATGATAGGAGTGTGTTGTCTTTGGAGGCGATACTGATGGAAACGGTGACTTCTGGTGAGGAAGAGACTCATGGTTCGAAGAAAGGCATGAACTTGCAGGACCTGGAGCAGAGTTGGAAGGTCCAGGAAGCTCAGTCACCGGGAGTGGACCCTTGTAAGTCTTTGAGGAGGGAGGCAGGCTGGTGCAACTTGCCTTAGACGATGGTAGGAGTTCTGTTAGCCTTTCTGCCGAGAGCGGACATGCGGGAGGTGAGGAAGTTGCTGGCTTCAGGAAATGTTCATGTTCCGCCATTAGAGAAGGTGGCGGCTGAGGTAGAGGTTCAGATCTTTTTCTGTCATCCATCTGGGAAAAGGCTTGTGGTTGAAAATGATTAAGGTTTGACTGCACATATTCTACGCCTTGGATGCCTGGAAGTCCCATGGGTTGTACGAGGCTGGTACTCCTGGTGACAGTCGTGTAGCCACCTTGTTGCACGTTGGATACAACAGCAGGGACGTTTGGCCTACTGATAGGAGTGATAGACACAGTACTTGGTATTTCAGGCACACTCGCAGAAGGAGCAATAACAGACACATCTTGAACTGCAGCAGTCATTCCCTTCTTTTGGCTACTAGCACCCAACTGGTGCTTCTTGGCGGAATTCTGTTGCACAAGTTCTGTAGGTAATACACCGGTCTGCACCACCCCCTGTGCACACCCAGGTGAGTGGTTCTGACTCACCACTTGGTCCAGCTTGATGACTCTGAAGCGGGAGCTGGCAAAAGTCTCAAACTCTGATGCTGCATTTTTAGGAGGTTCTGATGCTAAAGTGAAGCAGTTGGGAGAATCGTCTTGTGGAAAAGGCAGACATTCTGGTGCTCCTCCTGAAGCAAAAGAAAGGCAATCTAAACGTTCATCAACAGTAAATGTTTGGGATTCAGGAGGACTGTCTGGAGCAGTAGAAAATATAGCAGGATCTGATGGTGTAGACAGGTATACCTCTGATGTTGGAAGCGAAGCTAAGCAGGATACCGGTGTATCATGAACTGAAGGCAAACAAGCAATAAACTCTGGAACTGAAGACATGCACATATGATGGACTACCGGAGGCTCTCTGGCTGAAGGATGATCTTCTGGATGAGTCACTGTAGCTGAAGACAGGCAGGCCAGAGGAAACTTTGAAGCTGAAGGCATGCGAGTTGGAGCCATCTCGGTAGCTGAATCCAAACATGTCAGGGTCTTTGGGACTAACCCCGTGCATGGTGGAGGCTCTTGATTAAATGGCAGACATGGCAGCGATTCATTGATTGAAGACACGTGTACCAAAGATGACTGCAGGGCTGTGGATTGGATCATAGAAGAGTCAATGGTTGTAGGAGGACACACAGAAGTCTCAGAAGTTGATAGACACATTAGTGGCTCAGGAATGGAGGGCACCTTTAGGGCATTAGACTCCTTGGCTCCAGTAACCAAGGAGTGAACTGTACCCTTGCAGTCCTTTTCTTTAGTGGGTGACACAGAGTCTCTTTCTTTGTGGAAGTCAAAATCAACCAGTGGAATCACCATAGTAAAGTCTCTGTTAATCAGGATTTCGTCAATTGTCCATTCCTCTGTCTTAGCTTCTGAAAGAGGCAGATTAACAATCAACAGTTCAGGAATCGCCTGCTGGTCTTTTGGTTCTGTATACTGTGGAATGAGTTCATCAGAACATGAAATCTGTACTGTCTCTGACTGTTCGTATTGATCAGAATTGGCAGAAGGAAGAGTGAACCCAGAGGTAAGATCGTCTTCCACATCAGCTTTAACATCTACTTCAGTCTCAGCAGCTGTATCAAGAGCAGGGCCTACGCCTAGGGTAGTGACTGAATTTGTGTATGCCACCATTGTGGATTGTGTTTGGAAATCAGAAGCTTGTATGTGTGCTAGCTCAGAATTATGACAAATATCATGGTTTACCAAAGTCTCTACACTCAGGGGCTGAACAGAGTTCACTTCCTCCACATCAACAGATAAAGTCTGAGGTGTAATCAGTAAAGAGTGTAAGGTTTTATTTTCCTCTCGTGCCGAAATGAGTTTTTGTCTTAACTCCTCAAGTTTAGCTCTTAGCATGCCCTGCATTAACTGTACATCGCTATCAGTAGGCACAGGGGGAAGCATAGTGGCATCAGGGCTGGATCCTGCACTAGCAATCTGAATATGCATCGATTGTACATTGTCCTCTACTGCTTGCAGGTTCTGTGATTTATAGTTTATCTTTCCAACTTGGTCTGTGTTTCCCTTAAACAAACTATTGACTTTAGACCTCTTGGCATTAGGGACTACAGTCTGTACCTGTGCAACAGAGTATGCGTTAGACTGAGGGTAGAAAACAGAAGTTATGCAAGAAACCCCTCCATTCTTTATGTTGGTATCATGAAACTGTTCTATCTGAGGTGAAGCACAACTGGAATCATGGGGTTCAACAACAGAGGTACTCTCGTATAATAAGTCTAACAGTGTGTTGTTTTCTGCGGCTAAGGCTTGTGCTGACATAGAATCGGGATCAAAACCAAAGATAGAACTAGGATCAGGCCATGTAGGATGTGCCATCCTATGGGAAAAACACTTTGCACGTAAATGCCCATTCGTGACAAGGAGTTCATAGGGGTCAGGACTAGTGATTGGTTTGTCAAAGGTAAAAGTAGGGGAAGCTTTCTGTACAAGCTTGTTAGAGGCCTTGCTGCCTTTCTTTCTTAAACTTGCCATATTCAATGGGAATTTTGGGCTGGTCATACTGTCAGGATTAGTCAGGCGAGTACTAAGGCAGCGAATATGGCAAGGGAAATGTGCACCCAGGAACAACGACTCAGGTATGCTAGAACCCAGGAGTGCAAAATAGAGTGTGACATCAAAACCAATATATGAAAAGGGATGTGGGGTAAGCACCTGACCGCGAGGAAAGTCGGCAAGCACCTTACCCCCAATTGCTGTTACAGGTACTGACAGCGCTAAACCCACGTGGAGGGCCAGCAATGACAGGATCTGTGTACTAACACTCTTGATGGTATTACATAAGGGAACTTAGGAACTGTACTCACGAGGACGAGATACACCTCTTGAATGTCAGCTAGCCCACGAATCCTGTTGATGAATCTGGGACCCAGAAAGGCTATAACAGCAATGGGAGAAGTAGGGAGGTCCAGAGGACAAGGGCTGAAGGCAGCCGGAATGAGGCAGGCTGCCGGGCAGGGAGCCCAGAGGACAAGGGCTGAGGCTGGGAATCAGCAGAGCGAGATCCGCTGCTATGTGGAGAGCCCGCAGGGCAAGGGCGGAGGCTGGAAGGCAGCGGAGCGTGATCCGCTGCAGAAAACTAAATACCTAAGTTGGAATAGGGATAACAAACTAGTGGGGAAAACATAAGCATTCACACAGGAGCTAGCTACCACCACACACCACACCTAATGATCAAATGGGAAATGGATGCAGAAGTGCAATGGAAAACATGGAAAGGATCCTCTAGAAAGTAAGGATCAGGAGCAGGGAAAAAACGAAATAACCTATGCAAACTTCTCCCTACCCCTCCAAGTAAAAGACAGGAAACTAAACTAAGAGGAAGGCTAAGGCAAATGGGTAACAGCAGCAAAGGACAGAGTCAAAGAAATATAGAACACAGACAAACTGGGCTGCATCTAAAAGGGGAAAGCACTGAGAATTGCTGCCTGCAAACAGGGGAAGACAAAAAGGGAAATCAAGGGAGCAGCAATCAATTAGCGCATGAATCCGAAATTCAGGGCGCAGGAAACAAGAAAACAGGAACAAGGAAGTAGGTACAAAGGCAAGGAACCAGGGACCAGGGACTAGTCAAAAACAGGAACACTGCAAACGATGACCAGCGCTGGACTGAAGTGAGACTGAGGCTTTTAAAGCTGTTTAACGAGCACACGCCTCAGGTGTGCTGACTGCTGCACCTGCAGCCACAGGTGTTGCCTATCCTCCACCCAACCTTGTCCTGCAAGGGTGGAGGTGGAGCAGTGGGCCAGGCATTCTGGGAAGCACAGTCATTTGGTTAAAGAAGCATGCTGGCTGCCAAAAACCTGGAATGGATCCGGAAGGGAAGTAGTTTGGAAAATAGGGATTTAGCGCTCCCAATTCATTACAGCACTGTGGCATTAGGTTCGGAGGAAATGTCCAGCAAGGAATAAGCCCCAAAACATGCCCCCAAGTGGCGGGAACGGGAGCGAAGGGAGCGAGTCGTGACAGTGACGCAATGATAATCTTCACAATTCTTTCTATTTATGACGCAATGCTAATCTTCACAATTCTGTCTAGATATGACGCAAGCTAGTATTACAGTTCTGTCTAGAAATGTTGCAATGCAAATTTGTATTTGTATTTATTTTATTTCTATAGCGCACCAGGCCCAGGGGCAACCGGGCGCATAACTTGGATACAACATGATGAAAGCATAACATGCCAGTATAAATGTTTTTACAGGAGAATTTCAAAATATACAAACAGGAGAATAGCAGTAAGAAGATAAGCAGAATGCATATACAAGAGTCTGTCAAAGTGCAAGTAGGGCAGTGAGCCAGTGTTAGATGTCTTGGGAGGACAGCCAGGCTTTGGTAAGGTGTTTGAATTTCAGGAAGGAGGGTTCTGCTCTCAGCTCATTAGGGAGTGAGTTCCAAAGTTTGGCTGCCAAGATGGGGAAGCTGGTTCCACCTGATCTTTGGAGATTGAATCGTGGGATGACAAGGCAGTTGGCTTGGGCCGATCTGCGAGGTCTAGTGGAGCTATGGAAGGCAAATCTGTTCACCAAGTAACAGGGAGCTTGGTTGTGAAGGCATTTATGGGTGAGAGCCAAAAACTTCAAGGAAATGCGGTGTGGGATAGAATCTTCACAATTCTGTCTAGAAGTGACGTGGGCTAGTATTATAGTTCTATCTACATGTGAAACAAGCTAATCTTCACAATTCTGTCTAGATGTGACACAAGCTGACATTCCCAATTCTGTCTAGCTATGAATCAATGCTAATCTTCACAATTCTGTCTAGATATGATGCAAGCTAGTATTACATTTCTGTCTAGATATGACCCAATGCTAATCGTCACAAATCTGTCTAGAAGTCATGCAAGCTAGTATTAACGTTCTATCTACATGTCACACAAGCTAACCTTCACAATTCTGTCTAGATGTGATGCAAGCTGACATTCACAATTCTGTCTAGATATGACGAAATGCTAATCTTCACAATTCTGTCTAGATGTGATGCAAGCTAATCTTCACAATTCTGTCCAGGTACGACGCAATCCTAATCTTCACAATTCTGTCTAGATGTGACGTGAGCTAACCTTCACAATTCTGTCTATAAGTGATGGGACATAGTATTATAGTTCTATCTACATGTGGCACAAGCTAATCTTCACAATTCTGTCTAGATGTGACACAAGCTGACATTCCCAATTCTGTCTAGATATGAATCAATGCTAATCTTCACAATTCTGTCTAGATATCATGCAAGCTAGTATTACATTTCTGTCTAGATATGACCCAATGCTAATCATCACAAATCTGTCTAGAAGTGATGCAAGCTAGTATTAACGTTCTATCTACATGTCACACAAGCTAATCTTCACAATTCTGTCCAGATGTGATGCAAGCTGACATTCACAATTCTGTCTAGATATGACGAAATGCTAATCTTCACAATTCTGTCTAGATGTGATGCAAGCTAATCTTCACAATTCTGTCCAGATACGACGCAATCCTAATCTTCACAATTCTGTCCAGATGTGACGTGAGCTAACCTTCACAATTCTGTCTATAAGTGATGGGACATAGTATTATAGTTCTATCTACATGTGGCACAAGCCAATCTTCGCAATTCTGTGTAGATGTGATTAAGCTGACATTTACAATTCTGTCTAGATGTGACGCAAGCTCATCTTCCCAATTCTTTCTACATGTGACAGAGGCTAATCTTCACAATTCTGTCTAGATCTGACGCAAGCTAATATTACAATTCTATCTACATATTATGTAAAATAATCTTCACAATTCTGTCTAGATGTGACGCAAGCTAGTATTACAGTTCTATCTACAAGGACATAAGCTAATCTTCACAATTCTGTCTAAATATGACGAAATGCTAATCTTCACAATTCTGTCTCGATGTGATGCAAGATGACATTAACAATTCTATCTAGATGTGACACAAGCTAATCTTCACAATTTTTTCTATGCAATGCTAATCTGCACAATTCTGTTTAGATATGACGCAATGCTAATCTTCACAATTTTGTCTAGATATTACGCAAGCTAGTATTACAGTTCTATCTACAAGGACGCAAGCTAATCTTCACAATTCTGTCTAAATATGACGAAATGCTAATCTTCACAATTCTGCCTAGATGTGACGCAAGATGACATTAACAATTCTATCTAGATGTGACACAAGCTAATCTTCACAATTTTTTCTATGCAATGCTAATCTGCACAATTCTGTTTAGATATGACGCAATGCTAATCTTCACAATTTTGTCTAGATATTACGCAAGCTAGTATTACAGTTCTGTCTACATATGACGCATTGCTAATCTTCACAATGCTGTCTAGAAGTGACGCGAGATAGTGCTATAGTTCTATCTACATGTGACACATGTGACACATGCTAATCTTCACAATCTGTCTAGATGTGAAGCAAGCAGACATTCACAATTCTGTCTGGAGCTGCTTCTGCAGGAGCTGTCCTTTACCTCTGCTCCTCAGCGGAGGGGGCTGCAACAGACAGGAGCTGTCCTAGGAGGCTGCCTTAAGGGGTTGCCAGGCCCAATCATGGTACACAGTGCGGGATGGGGAGGCAGGCACAAGATTGCAGGGGAAGCGGTGGGGACGGGCAGGAAAATGAGAGAGAGGGAATTGTGCAAGGGGCCGGAGAAGCAGGCCAATAATATTAACCAAAAGAAAATGAAAGGAATTAACACTTTGGCAAAGAAGTGGGAAAATAGGCGCAGGACTGCACACTTACCCTATCCTCAAGCCGGAGCTAATATGGCTTGGATACAGGTGTCGAGGGGGGAGAGGAGACCCTTGTTGGTGGAACTATGGGCAGCGGGCCCAATCACGGAGCTTGGGGACAGGAGCAGGGGAGAGGTTGCAAGGTGCAGGGGAGAGGTCGCAAAGAGCAGGGCAAGGGGAGAGCATGCACACAAGAAGGGACACAAGCTAAATGAATGAAAACTTTGGCAAACAAGTGGGAAAATGGGTGCGGGGCTGCACCTCACCTCATCCACAAACTGGAGCTAAAATGACTTGGATGCAGGTGTCGAGGGTGGAGAGGAGACCCTTGTTGGTGGAACTACAGGCTGCAGGGCCCAATAACAGAGCTAAGGAGCAGGAGCAGGGAAAAGGTCATAAAGAGCATGGCAAGGGGAGAGCGAACACGCAATAAGGAACACAAGCTAAATGAAGAAAACTTTGGCGAAGAAGTGGGAAAATGGGCGCAGAGCTGCACACTCACCTGATCCACAAGCCAGAGCTAACATGGCTTGGATACAGGTATCGACGGGGGAGAAGAGACCCTCGTTGGTGGAACTACGGGCTGCAGGGCCCAATCACAGAGCTTGGGGGCAAGAGCAGGGGAGAGGTTGCAAAGAGCAGGGCAAGGGGAAAGCGAACACACAAGAAGGGACACAAGCTAAATGAATGGAAATGTTGGCAAAGAAGTGGGAAAATGGGTGCAGGTCTGCACACTCACCTCATCCACAAGCCGAAGCTAAACTGGGTTGGATGCAGATGTCGAGGGGGGAGAGATGACCCTCGTTGGTTGAACTACAGGCTGCAGGGCCCAATCACAGAACTCAGGGGCAGGGGAGAGGTCACAGGGGACTGCTAGCATAGAGCTGCCAGCAGGGGTAGACATGCCATGAAAATCTGAGTGAACGGGATGCCGCGTGGCATGCAAGACACATGCAAAAACTCCAATCACTCACAAGACTCCTATAACCATGGGTCCCTGCACCCATGCAGCTGGACCTGCTCAATTCAGGATAACACAACAATAAACACCCCACAATGACAGCCTCCCTCACAACAACCACCCCACAACCAGTGGCCCCGTGATTGCCATGAAAAAAAGCAAGCATAGACTCACCAGCCTACAGTCACCAGGTGTCCCCTCACCCATGAAGCTGGACCCACTCACCTCAGTCCAAGGCAATATAAAATCACCCCACACAGTGCCAGACTCCCTACCACCAATGACACCACAACATGGACCACCTAAGTGCCTCAAACTTAACTGAATATGTACCCACCAGACTTGCATCCAAAGCACTGCGCCTGAAACAACATTCTAAGCTTGCAAAGAAATGCATGGCATTAAAGTAAAGAAACTTGACAGACTTGACAACTCCTGCATGGAACTAGGTAACTGCTGTGGAGCACCCAGTGTCAACATCCGGAAGTCCAAATAACAGAGCGTGAGCAACTATCAACGCTACAACATCCATACTCATTGACAGAGAAATCAATGGCAGTGAAGCAAACACATTTCAAGCACAGCATGCAATGCACTCTGAAAACAGGTGTTAGTTATCTCCGGGATTCCGGCATGTTAGGCAGAATCATATGCACTACCCTTTGGGAACACTACACACAATTAAGACTACAAGTGTCAGTACAATTTCACCTTTGGTACAAGCATGAACTACACAGTAATGTGGTAGCAGTAGCTGAGCAGCCAGACTTATCTCAAGAGTAAAGTGAGCAGTAGAACAAGTTACACAATTAACAACAAATACAGTGATTCAAACAAACACTTACTCAAGGTTTCTTGGTAAAAGAATATACGTTTATTTACAGTCATTTGGAAAACATTACACTAGCAAGAGCAGCTCATTATCATATACTAATATACTACAAATACACAACCAATAAGTTACTGAACAAGTTCAGCTCCCCTGAGGTGGGAGCAAAATGGCACTTCAGTTACTTCAGTGTGGTGGCTGGTGTCAGGACTTGAGAGGGCTGTCAATGGGTAGTGGTGGAGGTCAGGGGGGCTGATGGTTGGTGTCAGGACTTGCTGGGGCTGCCTGGAGGTAGTGGCAGAGGTCAGGGGGGCTGGTGGATGGTGACCTGAGGGGGCTGCCTGGGGGTAGTGGCGGAGGTCAGGGGTTTGTAGGGAGTAGGATGTACTGTCAGGGGGCTGCCTGACATAGTGGCAGAGGTCAGGGGGACTGGTGGGTGGTGTCAGGACTTGATGGGGCTGCCTGGGGTAGAGACAGAGGTCAGGGGGGATGCTGGGTGGTGTCAGTACTTGAGGGTTCTTCCTGGGTGTAATGACAGAGTTCAGGGTTTTGGTGGGAAGGGGGCTATACTGTCAGGGGGCTGTCTGCTGGTAGTGGCGGAGGTCAGGGGGGCTGGTGGGTGGTGTCAGTACTTGAGAGGACTGCCTGTGGGTAGTGGCGGAGGTCAAGGGTGATGGTGGGTGGTGTCAGGACATCAGGGGGATGCCTTGGGCTAGTTGCATTGGTGAGGGGGATGGTGGATGGTGTCAGGACCTGAGGGGGCTGCTTGGAGTAGTGGCAGAAGTCAGGGGCTGGTGGGTGGTGTCAGGACTTGAGGGGGATGCCCAGGGGTCATGGTGGAGGACAGGGGGCTGGTGGGTGGTGTCAGGATTTGACGGGGGCTACCTGGGGTAGTGCCAGAGGTGAGGGGTCCTGGTGGGTAGTGTCAGGACTTGAGGGGGCTGTCTGGGGATAGTTGCAGGGGTCAGGGGTGTGTGGGGGGTGTACTGTCAGGGAGCTGCCTGGGGTAGTGGTGGAGGTTGAAGGGCTGATGGGCGGTATCAGGACTTGAGTGGACTGCCTGGGGTAGTGGCGGAGGTCAGGGGGGTTGGTGTCACGACTTGAGGGGGGTGCCTGGGGGTAGTGACAGAGATCAGGGGTGTGTGGGGATGGATGGCGGTGTAGTGACAGGGGGCTGGCCAGGGGTAGTGGTTGAGGTCACGGGAGTTGGTGGGTCATGTCAGGACATGAGGGGGCTGTCTGGGGGTTGTGGCAAAGGTCATGGCTGCTGGTGGGTGTTGCCAGTACTTGAGAGTGCTGCCTGGGTGCAGTTGTGGAGATGAGGGGGATCGTGGGTGGTGTCAGGACTTCTGCCCGGGGTAGTACCAGAGGTCAGGGGGGCTGGTGGGTGGTTTCAGGACTTTAGTGGGCTCCCCGGGGGTAGCGGAGGAGGGCATGGGGACTGGTGGGTGGTTTCAGGACTTGAGGGGGCTGACTGGGGTAGTAGAGGAGGTCAGAGGGGCTGGTGAGTGGTGCCAGGACTTGAGGGGGTTCCCTGGGGTTGTAGTGGTGGATGTCCAGTGTGTGTGGGGAGTGGGGTGTATTGTAAGGTGGCTGCCTGGAGTAGTGGTGGCCCTCAGGGGGGCTGATAGGTGGTGTCAGGACTTGAGGGCGTTGCCTGGGGTAATGCCAGAGGTCAGGAGGGCTGGTGGGTGGTGTCGGGACTTGAGGAGGCTGCTGGGGGTAGTTGTGGAGGTCAAGGGGGATGGTGGGTGGTGTCAGGATTGATGGTGCTGCCTGGGGATAGTGATGGAGGTCAGGGGTGTGTGGGGAGGGTGGTGTACTGTCAGGGGGCCGCCTGGGGTAGTGGTGGGGGTCAGGGGTCTGGTGGGCGGTGTCAGGACTTGAGGGGGCTGTGCCTGAGGAGTGGCAGAGGTGAGGGGGGCTGGTGGGTGGTGTCTGGACTTGAAGGGGCTGCCCGGGGGTAGTGGAGGAAGTCAGGGGGGCTGGTGGGTGGTGTCAGAACATGAGGGTACTGACTGGTGGTAGTGGAGGAGGTCAGGGGTGCTGGTGGGTGGTGTCAGGACTTGAGGGGGTTAGCTGTGGTAGTGGCAGAGGTGAGGGTGCTGGTGGATGGTGTCAGGACTTCAGGGGGCTTCCTGGGGTAGTGGCAGAGGTCAGGGGTGTGAGGGGAGGGAGTGTAAGGTCAGGTGCCTGCCCGGGGTAGTGGCAGAGGCTGGTGGGTGCTGTCAGAACTTGAGGGGGCTGTCTGGAGTAGTGTCGGAGGTCAGGGAGGTCGGTGGCTGTTGTCAGGACTTGAGGGAGCTCCCTGGGTTAGTGTCGGAGGTCAGGGGGCTGGTTGGTGCTGTCAGGACTTAAGAGGGCTGCTATGAGTGAGGGGTATATGCTAGCAGTGTCGGTGCCCTGGGAGAAAAGGCAGGGGGGCGGTTTGCAGTTTCGCCGGGGTGCAGTTGTGACTCACATGGTGCCATAGGCAGTCTCATAGGGTTGCAGCCAGGGCTTGGAAGGGGTCGTGCGCAGTTTTGCAGGGGTGAAGCAGTTACTTACTGGAGACTGTGAGCAGTTTCACTGGGGTGCAGCCATTACTTATGGGAGACAGTGTGCAATTTCGCCAGGGTGCAGTATTAACTTACAGAGTACCATGCGTAGTTTCACAGGGATGCATCTGTGACTTACGGGGGTCAACACACAGTTTTGCAGGGGTGCAGCCATTACTTACGAGGTACAGCGCTTAGTTTTGCAGGGGTGCATCAGTGGCTTACGGTGGATTTTAGGAAATATTTCCCTTAGGTGCAATTTTACCTCCATTTGTGAACCCCCCAAACTTTTTGAGTTTGTTTGGCTCACCTAACGTCTGCTGCACTCCTCTGAGCTTTCACTCATTTTTTATGTGGAAATTGACACGTCCTTCAGGCAGTCAGTACTGGGAAACTATGTTTCCCTTAGTTTTAGACTGTGTTACCATTTCGTGGTAACTTTTTATCTGTGTGCCAAGTACCTTATTTATGTATTTATTGTTCACTTTTTTGGCACTTATGCAGGAACCAAATATTGTTTCAAAACACCCACAGGGCAACAGGGAGGGGACAGGGGATGATCGACAATGTAATTACAACAATGTTAAATTATTAATACAACAATAAAAGAAGAGACAATGGGGATGGAAAGACAAACCTACTATGCTTTGTGAGTGTTCAGAACGTGCAAGTGCAGAGGGAAGAGGGGTGGGATAGGTGCTGTGGTGCTCATGGAAAGCACTGGTGAAGTGCTATGAAGAAGGGAAGTGCAACCTTCAGGTGGACGGTGAGCCGAGGCAAGTGCAGAGGATAGACAGCAGCTGCGATGATAGCACCCCGAGGATGCATAAGAGCCCTGCACACCAATCAATCTACTGTGCGATAAGAGGGAGAGAGAGGGGGGGAAGGAGGATTTCCAGAATTTAAGGAGGTCCTGCTCAAGACGAAGAGGGGAGGAGAGGCTGTTCCAAAGTAGGGTGCCTGCTGAGGAAAGTGTTCGACCACCTGCCCTCTGTTTCGCAAACCGCTTTACACACCAAAGGAACAAAGGTGTCTAGAGGGGGAATATTTAGACAGAAAGAGATGCAGATAGAGTGGACCCCAGCCCCAGAGAGCGTTGTGGATGATACAGAGGGATTTGAATTAAATCTGTGCTGCGACCGGGATCTAGTGAAGGCTTTGTGGGGCAGGAGAGATGCGGTCCCTGGGCTTGAGGCCAAGGATAAGTCTCTCTGCCCTATTCTGGATTAGCTAGAGGGGTCGCAGAGTGGAAGAAGGTAGATTCAGGAGGATATTATTGCAATAGTCAAGCCTAGAAAGAACGAGAGCCCAGGTAACATACGAGTCTCTGAGGGTAGATGAGGAAAGGTAGAATTCCTGTCAGAAGGAAAAGCTGAAAATGGGACTTATTGGCAATGTCTGAGTATGAGGGAGGAAGGAGAGAGAGGAGTCGAACATGACTCTGAGGTTTCTGGCTTCCGAGGAGGGAGCAGGGGGAGAGCCCAAGGAAGAAGACTCCTATGCACAGTATCGTGCATAGGGGTACTTTTGTTTTATGGCCCTAGCCACACTCTAGGGATTTTTTGGGTGTTTGTACAAGTGTGCCTAGGACAAACTGGTGGCCGCAGTTTACTCTTAAAAAGTTTTTTTATTTTCACTCCTTTTTTTTTTGGGAGGGGTCCCCCCCAACCCCCTTTTTTTCTAAAAAAAACCCTTTTTTTTTAAAAACGAAAACCCGAAAAATAAATATATAATTTTTAAAAAAAATTCGACCATTTGGTTTTCGACCAAATTGCGTCGACCAAATGTCATTCGACCAGTTTTAATTCGACCAAATGACTGGACACCTTATGGACCATACCGTGTTTACCGCGTTTGGCCCAAGACTGTGGCCAGTGCCGAAAATGGCAGTGCCACGAAGTCTTTTGTTCTGTCCTTTGGCCATTGTGTCCCTTTGCCTTCACCCAGGTCGAGAGATCCAGGTATTCCTTATTTGGGCATAAATCCTCCTGGGAAAACTGCATCTTTCGCGGGCTCCTGGATGTCATGTGTGCTAGTGTCCAGGAAGCGGGTTGCGACTGTCTGGTCCCAAACCACACTATTGGTGCTAGTATGTCTGAAACCACTGTGAGCCACGATTGGCCCACATCTGGCGTGCATGCAAGAGAGCAGATCTTCAATTGGCTATCTGAGATTTGAACACCAAATGAATCTTGAATAAGAGAAGGTGCTCTGCATCCATTTCAGGTCATCAACTGAAGTTCAAACCGAACTACAGAAGGAGCCAAGTATCCTTAACGAAAGAGCAGACTCGAGGAGACGCCTGTGATGTGCTAGGAAGAAAGATAAATATAATCTGCGGATTCGATACAGGATCCATGCGCTATTGACCACTCTGGAATTGAGAATAATTAATATCATGGTCCGGCAGCGGTCACCCTTTCCCAAAAACCACCCACTGGGGTTAGGAAAATGTGAAGAAAAGATTCAAAAGTTGGAAAGGGCGACTCACGCTCAGGATATTATGTCTCAAAAAGTGCTAATCTACGGAATAGTCCGAATAGTATACAAAAAGACAAATTATTCCAATCATGTGTAGGATTTATTCCATGGTGTGCAAAGCCGACACGTGTTTCAACCTCATGGTCGTTTTCAAGGCTGTTAATTGTCAAAAACATGAGATGTAAACAGAAAATATTTTGTTTGATATTCAAATAGTACAATCAAAACCAAAGTTAGGCGAAGTAGTAGACCAAATTGTGCATTGAAACAGTAAGGATGTACATCACATGTGTCACCTTATAAAGAAAACATGAGTAAAACAAACCAAACATACCACATTTCAGGTCAGAAGATGCGAGTGAAACGGGAGAATCAAAATAAAAACAGAAACAAAGAAAACAGACTGTACGTAACTTAAGCATTGTTACTAGGTCATTACATCTTGCGTATCAATGTATGATCATTATTCTTAAAAGCCAAATGTTTGCTCAAGTCCTAAAGAGAGATATATATGCCACCTGACTTGCAACCAACTATTGCCCTGAATACCATTGAGTGACCGGCCCTTGTGACCATGTATATCAAGAAATTGTGAGTATTGTGGATAAAATCCACCCATGCTCGTGACACAGGCTGTCGTGATAAGAAATGGTATTTAAGGGGGCCCAGAGGCTAGTAATCATTTGGGATTATGAGATAGGATATGAAGAGAGATGAATAAGAAATGGTTGTAATATTTGTGATGAAACCAGAAGGGCAAGAGCTTACCCTGTATCCACTGTTGTGATTTAAAAACCTACGATAGGGACAAGAATTATGTGAAAATAGGCATATTATGAGTAATACATGTAATGGTCTTCTAGTCATATGGGCCAAATGGCACCTCGAGTGAAAAAGTGTCCAAAGACTGGTAATTTACCTGTTTGGACTGTGTATCCCTATTGCGATACTTGGTTGAGCGATGTAGGTAAATGGGGCTGGGTAGACTAAATAGTCGATGCCTCTCTCATCTAAAAATTAACCAGTGAGATCTGAAATGTAGAATACATGGATCTCCAAGGAAGGGTTAGTAATGTGCCAAAAATAAATATAATAGGCAATGAACCATACCTGAGAGCAGGTTATGTTTCCCAGCTGAAAATCACGGCATGCGTCTGAGTCAGTTTGGAGCTGCAAGAGACAACAATTTGTTCTCCAAATCCAGTCTGAGATATACTGTTTGGAAGATTCTATATCACCTATAAGATATATGAGTAAAGTTATGGCTTCTAGTGTAGTAGCACTTTTGAAAAGGTGTCTTGAACCACTATCAAGACGCATTGAAAAGATTAATAAAATACTCTTTCATTGTAGCAGAACCTGCTGGTGTTAATACTATGTATCCAAAAAGCGTGCCAACACATCTGGCATGTTAACAATGAAAAACCCCTGGTTGGCTCCCATTATCATATTCCCCTATCTGCCCTATCTGGGGCCTATAACGTTGATTCATCACAAAAAATTATGAATATAATGGTGAGAAATTAGGTATTTGGTCCTTCCCATCATAGACGTGGAGGTACCCCGAAAAATGCCAACCCTGATCATGTCATGGTGCCAAGCAAATCCCTTTGGTAACCTGCTGTTGCGTAAACCAGTTCTAGACATAATTTGTCTTCTGATTACCAGGCCAGATCACAAAGTTTTTAAATGATGCATTGGGGCAAGTTCGATTAGTGACAATCAAATGCTTTTCGGATGGTCTGGATCTTAATGGTCTAAAAGATCTAGAAATCCACAAAATAAAGTATCCTTACCTATAATAGGCAGTAGTCAAATGTTGGGATCAATGAGGGGCACTGTTGTGCGCCGAACAAAATGGCCACCTAGTCCGTGAGCTTCGAGGCTAGCAAGATCCTGAAATAATAAATCCTGCGGACATTGGGTACTATCAAGATTTTAAGGTGCAGAGATCGGAGGCAGAACATTTGAGGTACATACTGCATAAATTCCAGGAAAAATAGGACCCCAGAAGCCGGAGGAAATCACTGGCACTGTGGGACCCCATCCCCCCCTCTGCCAAACGGCTGCGCGCCAAAACAATAACTGCCAAGGTCCCCCAGCACAGGAGCGACCAGCCTGCAGCCGACGGCGTGGGGACAGTGGGGCTCATCATCCCCCTGCACCCAGTCTGGAATTTGGTGCCTGAGTGAAGCAACAAACGCTGCCGTTGGGACGGAGGTCCGACGGCTCACCCTGCCGCGCTGTCATCTGTGGAGGTGCAGTGCAGGGCCGGGCCGCCAGGGACGAGCGGCAAACCCGGACAGTCTCCCACACCAGCCCACGATGGGAACCGCACTGCCCCATCCCCAGACGGCCAGACACACCAGGGCACACCAGCAGGGGCGGAGAAGGGAGCGCCAGTCTGGTGGACGCGAGGGCTCCCCCCATACAACTCCGGAGATCGAGCGGGGACAGCTTGGGGCCCTCCCCCAACCCCTCTACCAGAACTGGACAGCAGGCCATGGATCCGGCCCCCAACGGCAGGCGTCCCGCTCCGGGTTGCAGCGGAGGTGCGGTGCGAGGAAGAGAAGACGTTGCACCAGCGCCGTTCCACTCCCCGGTGGCAGAGTGAGAAGAAAACAGACAAGCCAAATACAAGGTACATAGGGAGGAGGTGGGGGCCAGGAGTGCCATTGAAGGGCAGGGTGCAGCCCCCCGCAACAAACCCCTAAGGAGACATATAAAAAAACACTAAAGGCTTGTCTAACAGACCACGTTGCACACAGTGATCTGGTGGGTGCACCTGCACTATTTACCCACCCACTGACAGCCCCAACAACGCAGGCACAGCACTCTGGATGCCACACTTATAGCCGGACGTGCACACAGGCAGGCACGGGGCTGATACCAATGAGGCAAAACAATAACTAAGGGGACTCATAATAACCCCAAGTATTAAGGCCCTAAAAAACAATAGTAACAGGCAGCCAAAAGCCTGAACCCTGGCTGCAGGGCACCGAAATATAACTTAAATACCAACAGCGAACAGGGCTTGCATAACGGACCCGGCAAGCCACGCCACGAAAGATTATCTCCTCCCTGTTGGACAAGGTCCCCCTTGCTACTGTCAGTTGAAATACACACAGCAACATAATCCCCAGGCCTCACATCTAACGCTCAATAGCCGCTCTCCCCCTCCTGGGGTATGGGGAACCAGAAGACCATCACACAGGCATGATGGGAGGATCAAAAAACAAGAAGCAGGGACCCATGGACGCCTTCGCTAACACTTCCACAATGGACCCAGAGTCAGGCCCAGCACCCAACTCTGGGGGAACCGCAGCGGACCCTTCCGAACAAAATATGACCCCATGCATGACAGCAATGGAGAGAGGGTTTGCTGCAATAAACACTAAACTGGACGACATTGGGGAAAACATCAACTCCATTTGTGCCGAAATCAAGAAGGTCAATGCTAGAGTGGCCGAGGCAGAAGAAAGAGTGTCCACTCTTGAGGACTCAACAGCCACACAGGACAAGACTATAGGGCAAATCCAGAAGGACGTCAAAGCCCTACAGCACAAGTGCGAGGACCTAGAATCACGATCACGGCGCAATAACATAAGGGTAGTCGGAGTGGCGGAAAGCAAAATCAACACGTCTATGGAGGGCTTCCTCGAAGAGATACTATATACCCTATTCCTAGAAGCGCAGTTTTCAAAACAATTCCTAATCGAGGGGGCACACAGGACACTTACCCCTCCGCCCAAGCCGGGATCGCCACCTCGAACGATCATTGCAAGACTATTAAATTACCGAGATCGGGACCTCATCCTGCGGCTGGCACGTGAGCAAGCCCCCTTGACCTACGGCTCGAGGCGCATTCACATCTATCCTGACTTTTCCAATGGGGTCCAGGCGGCGAGACACTCCTTTGACACAGCAAAAAAGGCGCTAAGGGAAAGGAAAATAATATATACAATGTTATTTTCAGCCAAGCTACGCATACAACATGCTGACAGGGCACACTTCTTCGAAACACCGGAGGATGCCATGCTATACATAGAACAATACATCCCTGCTGTGCAGAACAAAAACTGAACTCAGAAACCCAAGCGGCAATGCCCACACAGTTAATAAAAATACAAGAAGAATGTCAGAATCATTACGACAGTACACCATTCCGATTAACTGACTTAGCCACGGCTCCAGAATGGACGGAGGGCCGTACAGCCCCCTTTATTTTGCAAAGTTGCAGATGGTTCAATGGGAAAACCGCCCGATTGGGGGGGTGGTGAGGGTGAGGGGAGGGACGGGAACCAGGCCGGTTGCCTGGGAAGAAGGAGATCCTCCGTACATTATAAATACACGCCCATGAATGGGAACAATGAAACAAGCCGGGGAGAAGTTACGATAGTTAAATGTTTAGTTGTAAAGTTTATAAAAAAAACTGGCATCAACAGTTGGGAAAGGAAACCCATATAAACCCAAGAGAAACAATCCTGATGAAAAAGTATAATGAAGGATGGCACAGCAAATGAACAACGGGATTAGACTCATGTCATGGAATGTCAGGGGGTTGGTCAATCAAATCAAAGCCAGGAAAATCCAAGCATATGCCAACAGGCATAAGATAGACATTCTCCTACTACAGGAGACCCATGCCACCGAACGTACATCCAGCGCTCTAAGTTTCTCCTGGGGTCCACAAATATATGCGACAGACTACTCGACACAAGCAAGAGGGGTATTGACTGCGATCCACTGCAGAATAGGCTTCCAGGTCCAAAAAAGTATGGTGGATACCGAAGGCAGATTCGTAATATTATGGGGAACTATTCAAGGGCAAGAAGTAATTATAATCAACTCATACGGCCCCAATATAGACTCTCCTGAATTCTCCCAGCAAATAATTGCATTAATAATGCCAACAGATGAAGCAAGAGTGATTTGGGGAGGCGATTTCAATACCACCCTCGACCTCTCACTTGACAGGTCATCAACAGCCCAGAGGGCAGACTCAAAGGCAGCAACCGCCATCAAGCAAGCCATGGCTATGCTACTGCTATCAGATGCATGGAGAGAACTGCACCCATCCACTAGAGAATATACATTCCACTCACATGTGCATGGATCGAGATCCCGCATTGATTACTGCCTCTGCACTACGGACAATATCCATGACATAAAACAATGTACAATATTACCCCGAACCCTATCAGACCATTCCCGATTGCCTTGGAGATCCATATGGGGATACCCACACCAACACATTGTACATGGAGAATGCCCCCAGACCTCATACAAGATGAATCCTTACACAAACAGCTGAGGAGCGAGGTGTCCAAGTTCTTCGAGCACAACCGGGATTCCGTAAGCTCACAATCCACAATTTGGGAGACCTTCAAAGTGTGGCTTAGGGGACACCTGATCTCCAAAGTCCACGGCACATTGAAAGGAATACACACCGAGTTGTCCCGAACTGAGGAATGCATCAAAAAAGCGGAAGAGGCATACACTGCAACACCAGGATCAAGAACCCTGGCTCCGTTACAAGAGGCCTTGGCTGAGTTCGCAACACTGGCAGAACGAGAGGTCTGGTACTTAGCACAACCCATCAAAGCCAGAAAATATGGGGAGGGGAATGAATCCATTAAAATACTAGCTAACCTAACCAAGTCTGAATACGGACACCAACAAATTACTAGCATTACAGACCAGATGGGGGAGACCCATGTGGATCAGCAAAGGGTGAATGAGGAATTCCAGAGGTTCTACACCGAGCTCTACACAAACGCAGACCAAGCTTCAATGGAAGAGCTGCGACAATACCTGGACTCCTTCCCGCTCCCAGCTCTGCCCCCAGAAGACAAAGCTGCCATGGACCTTCCCCTATCACTGGAAGAAATAGAACAAGCAATTAAGGACCTCAGGGCGGGCAAGGTGCCTGGATCAGACGGTATGCCTGCAGATCTCTACAAGACCCTCACTGAAGAGCTAGCTCCAAGGTTGCTAGAGGTATGGGAGGAATCCATGGAAAAGGGAACTCTCCCACCCACGATGAGAGAAGCTATTATCACAGTCCTTCTAAAACCTCTCAAACCCCCACAAGATCCATCCTCACCTCAGGGCGGGCAAGGCGCCTGGATCAGACGGTATACCTGCAGATCTCTACAAGACCCTCACTGAAGAGCTAGCTCCAAGGTTGCTAGAGGTATGGGAGGAATCCATGGAAAAGGGAACTCTCCCACCCACGATGAGAGAAGCTATTATCACAGTCCTTCTAAAACCTCTCAAACCCCCACAAGAGCCATCCTCATACAGGCCACTATCACTAATCAATGTGGACACTAAAATCTTCGCCAAAGCCATTGCTAACAGACTGAACCCATATATGTCCAATTAGCACATCCGGACCAGAGTGGCTTTATACCAGGCAGATCTACCACTCTCAACCTGCGGAGATTCTTCGCCATTGCCTCCCAGATGGACCCGCAAGCCAAAATAGTGGCGGTTACCCTGGACGCGTAGAAGGCGTTCGACTCCATATCCTGGAAGTTCATGTACGCTATACTACAAAAGATGGGGTTAGGAAATGGCTTTCTCCGTAGTATAGGGGTGCTATACTGTCAGCCTACCGCTAGGGTGAGGACCAACAAGACATTATCTCCAAGCTTCAACCTACAAAGGGGCACCAGACAAGGTTGCCCTCTCTTCCCTCTAATCTTTGCACTAACAATTGAAGGAATGGCAGCATACCTACAGTTCAGACACGCATGGAAAGGGATCCGCATCATGGGGGACCCCCAGTTCATATCTCTTTATGCGGATGACACAATGCTATACCTTAGAAACCCTGACATCAATCTGCCACCCATTATGAAAGACATTGAGATCTTCACAAAACACTCTGAATACAAGATTAACCAAGCAAAGTCAGAAATAATACCACTATCCAGTTCTACAACCAGAACTGTGAATATGGAGGGCTTCCGCTGGTCCCCCACCGAAGCACGATATCTGGGCATTATAATGGCGACAGACAAGCAAACCCTGTACGACAATAACTATGCCCCGTTCCTGGTGCAACTCGAAATCAAATTAAAAATGTGGCTCAAACTGCCACTATCCCTCTACGGACACATATCCCTCCTCAAAATGGTGATAGTGTCGAAACTGCTATACCTCTTCAGTATTATCCCAATATGGCAAGGAGGTACATTTTTTTGATATACTGCAGAAAATGGCCTCCAACTTTGCCTGGGGAGGGGGCGCGATCAGACTCAGCTGGCAAAAGATGTTTGAAAACTACGACACAGGAGGGCTTGCTGCTCCTGACTTTCTCCTATACTATCACTCTGCACATGCATACTTTGCCAAATACTGTAATAATACGGCAGAGCAATTTGCACCTATACGCGCTGAGGAGTTTGCGGCATCCCCCCTAAACCTGAAGAGTATGATATACGCCAAGGTACCGGAAGAGAGGGTACTGGCAGACCCCCTAGCCTCAACAGTACGGGCATGGTCATTGATGCTCAAAAGAGTGGGATGTGACATACTGTACTGGTCACACCTACCACTATGGCAGTATCCTGCACTAGAACCCACGGCAGACCACACCATACAGAGAAGATCGGACCCAGACAAGAAAGCCAAAATCGGAGACCTCTTCCCTGAAGGAAGATTCCTTACTGCTGCGGAAATCCAAAACAGAACGGGCCCAGGCCTATTCACAATCCTACAATACCAACGCCTGAAAGCAGCCTGTATAAAGAAATGGCCATCTTGCCCAATCGCTCCTCCTACACATGAATTCATATCTGACATCCTGACGGAAGACGGTTTTACCAGCAACGTTTCCACATTATACCAAATGGTACAACGCAATACCCCATCTAACAATAAGATGAAAGAAAAATGGGAGAGGGACCTGAACATGGTGATTGTTGAGCAAAAATGGGTAAATTACTGTAGATTTACCAAGGACATCTCTTTAAACGCGAACTTCACACTCATACAGCTAAAAATACTAAATCACCTGCACATCACCCCAAGTAAGGTCGCCAAATTTGATTGCACTAAACAAACCACATATCCCAAGTGTGGAGAGGTAGAAGGCAATTCAATTCACATGTACTGGGAATGCCCCCCGATCAAACGATTCTGGGAAGAGATAGCAGTAACCATGAGTGACATACTGAACATGCACATCCCGGCCATGCCGCAAAAGTATCTACTGCGGGATATCGGGAAGGCCTCTATAAAAACTCACAGACTGTTTGCAGTGGGAGGAGCTGTGGCCAAACGCAACATCCTCAGGAAATGGAAGTCCAAATCCCCTCCCACACAGGGAAACTGGCTCCAAGACCATATCAATGTACAAGAAGACGAAGAAACATACACACAAGGCATCCAAACCACCTCCAGACCAAATGATATTTGGGGCCCACTCAGGGAGACGACCTCTCCGACGAATGAAACGCATACACTGTATAAGGAACATATGCTTGACCCTTGTCCCCCATTTGTTTCCCATGGTCTTCTTTTTTGAAAGCAATCGAAACAAATGTAGAGTATGATGATGTATTGCTAACTGACCTAGATGAGATATGAATGCCTAATGCCACATATGTTGATCCCTGTACTGTAAAATGCCAGCAATAAAGAAAGTTTTTTAAAACATTTTTAAAAAAATGTTGGGATCAATCCCACAAGTGATTCCGGTGCAGCCGAGTGCAATGGCAGGTCGCCATTATTAAAGCATACCTCTTTCGTTGCGGATCGTCACACAACTTGACGTCCGCACGTAATGACATCATGCACATTGAAAACTTGATGTCATAAGTAAACAATCACAGCGTCATATCCGTCAGGTGCTAGTGCTGGCTCCCATGTAAGAAATGGGATGCTAGTAGTGTATATGTAAATAAAATAAAGAGGCATTAGCATGAGAATGAGTGTGTGGGGCAACTGAAAGGATGTGAACAAATATTGACTCTAAAATAGTTAGAAGCATTCTATTGGTAGAATGCCAGAAGTATGGATAATGGCATATATGATGGGAATAGCCTGTGCAATATTGGTTGGCTCTGAACTGGTTGCCAAAATGACTAGATATGATCAATTGTCTCCTCAGAGGAGTAATTCAAACTCATTAACTTGTGAGTGTGCAACGAGTGTGACATCCTAGCTGGACCTCTAAGTATTGATCTGGAGTGATGTAGCAAGACCATGAGGGGAATAAGACCTAAATGTAGATGCTATGTTTGACCCAATGTTATGATGATTGTGATGCTGGAAATGAATCGGAGGGACAGGGCCTCCGTATCCTTGTCCTTTACTGCTTTTTATCATGTGTTCTGACGTGTTTTCCATGCAAGAGTTCATGTGGGACTCCTGGCGGTGCAGCTCTCTCTTTTGGTTGGGTGTACAGACCCATGGGATACCCTTACGGCACCCTTGGGTGTGGGTACAACCCTGTGCCTCTAGTGTATATTTTTGGGCACCTGTGGGTGGCCCACGGAGCAGGGTATGGGCTGGTGGCAGCTCCGTGCTGAATGGACTGGTGCCCTGAGCGTCCTCCATTTTGGGATGCCCAGGCCATGTCTTTGGAATCGGTAGATTCCTGATGGAGACAAGATGGCCCCCGTGGCCTCTTGCCCTCCATCGCCTGCCACCTTGATCTTCCCAAAGTCCCGGTAAACCCTGACTCTGTCCCTTCCCCCTGAATGGCTGTTGGGTGGAAGTTCCATATATGGTAGTGTGGGGAAGTGCCGACCAAACTGGCTGGAGCTTTCCCAACGACCGTATGTTGCAGGTACACCTGTGGGTGGGACCTGGGTGAACTGAGTGTGTGACGAATATGCACTTCTTGTTGTGGATGTCTAGTTTCTGGTGTTTGACACAATGACTGAGACTGGTATGAATGCAGTGAGGAGTGTTGAATGGCTGGGTACTTGTCCCAATACACATAACTTGTTGTGAGTGTCTGGAGAGAAGTGAATGGCTTGAATGCACTATGCACCTGATTGGCTGCCTGCCTGCATGAATGCCCTTCTGACCGATTGGTTCCCTGAGTGTGACCCAGCAGAATGAATGGGAGATCAACTAGTATATCTGGGGGCCCCTCACTGCTAGAATTTGAAGCTGAAGTCCACTACGACGAGTAACTGGAGTAAACCTGAAGCTTAACCTTAAAGCCCTGCTGGAAGAGAAGAATTGCTGTTGCTCTTCTTCATCGATCTGAAAGCTGCTGTGTCTCCACAGACTTACCCAGAGAGCACCTGGTTAGGTGCCTTCTTCCCGAGCTATGAGGGACCATCGTGCACCAGCTGATCTTTGCCAAAGCTCCCTGGTAGACAGACCTACGACAGGCTGCCAACCGGAGACAGGGACTGCCGCGGAATCCCAAAGAGAAGCACCCAGACTGTTGTCCGCCACCATCGATGACCGCCGTCGCTGACTCGAGCCGCCGTGCTCCCGTTGCCTAAGAACATTTGATCCAAGGAGGCTCTCATCCGCACTGCCGCCCGCCTTATCCCACCGGAACAGGCCAGGCCATCGACACACTGAGGAGCATCCGCCGGTGGATTTCCCACCACCCAAAGACCACAGAGACGCCGACGACTCAACGCCCTTGCTGGGCCACAGTTCCTCAAACTCTTTGCAGTCGGGAACTATCGACATCGAGGTGCCCTGCACGCCTCTTCCTTGAAGGACGTTTACGCTTACCCATCGACGAGTACCATTAGAGAAGAAGCTGCCACTTCACTGCCGTAGTTCACCCTATTCTCTGTCAGACGTTCGACGACCTGTGACTCCTGCCTTAAAGGGAGGGCACTCAAGAAGGGCCGTCAATTTCCTGACGGGGAGTGCTACAACTCCAGGTACTTTGGGGTTGCTGAACTATTGGAAAGATTCTGGTGAACAATATATGGATTGAGCTTGTGATATCGTTATTCTACAGGTTGCCCACGTGGGGGGATCTCCACACAGAACTGTGTCTAGGTAGCAGGGCCAGTATTCTGCCAATTGTTCTATCCAACTGCTTTCCTCTTATATCTATTGTTGGTTTCCCTTACAAACTGATTTGTGTGACATTTAACAGTACAGTTGATGCACTTTAAAGAGATCTAATAGTAATTGTGGTACCACGTAGAACTGTATATTTGCTATTATAGATAACCGAGTACAAAGTGAGTTATTGTGATATTGTACATAATCTTGAATATTAATTATATAAAGACTGTGTTACAACTAATACAGTGTGTGGACATTTCTTTGGGGGTGCTTGAGGACTACGATGTACTTAAGAACCAGCCTGCATCACCTCCTGAGAAGCTAGGCCTTGATTGCTCGACCACGTACCAATAATAGAGAATCTTGGCTGGGGTCCTCTGTGCCTCTCCTCTACCATATAGAGAGCAGGAGTACAGACACCCCCTCCAGTCTTTACAATGATAATGAGATATATTATGATTGCGGGTTAGATCTTGATATGGGATGGAATAACATAGATTCTCCTATCATAGCTCAGAAATATTATAATGAGGTATTTACCTGATGTAAAGGTTTGGCCATGATAATGAAATGATATCTGATATGGGTTGGTGTTAGACTCACCACCATGCAGACAAGCCGGCGCGTTGGCTCAGGACCAGACGACAGGTGGTCAATGAGTCCAGAATCTTCAGTCACTGCTGGTGTAATTCCCAGAGGGGAAATACCCAGACCAGACCCCCTCTAACTGAGGGAAGTCTTTTTGGTAATGGACCCTGCCGCTGTTTTAGATAACAGCCAAGATGGTAAATTACCCAAAAGAGCGGGGATACCCACACCACTTTCACCAAGCTGTAAAGAAAGGACAAATGATTAGAACCAAATGGAAGAAGAACAATGTAACACAGATCTGCTGCTAGGGTCAGTACCTGAAATACAGTTGATAGTAGGTTGGTAGTATCTATGAGAAAAGAATGGAGGTTGATATTAGCCAGGGGCAAGAGAAAAGCTTGCATAGAAACAATAGAGGTATTGCCAATTCTTACCCTCTGTTGCCTAAAGAAATGCCTAGATATTGGTAACAACGGCAGCATAAAATCAGAAAAAGGAAGGTTAGTACAGGGAACTCCCTGGGCGGGACAAGGGCTGATACTAGGTTCGGGTTGGTGCAATGTCTACAGCAGAGCGTTCGAAGTATTGCACTGATCTTCAGGTAAGTTTCCAAAGAGGAGATAATGAGTACAGTATGTATTGTCCAGGTATGCTGATGGTGGATAATTGCAGAGTATGGTATTGTAGGTAGGTGGATACAGAGGACACAGGGTGTGGAAGACGAATTCCCAGATGAAAAAAGGTAAAGTTTCAGTCTTACCAGGTGAGGAGGAGTCTCAACCACTCAGGATCACCGATCAGGACTACCAGTGAATTTCGCAACAGCAGGGTATGACTTGGGTCCCGTGAGTATGCTGGGTACGCGGGAACTTCTTAGCTCGAAGACGGGATTCGTGCTAGGCGGAGAAGACTGCGAGCGGGAGTTCGCCTTGAAGAGTGTTGGGTGTCTTGACCCACATTCAAGTTATTAGGCTACAACATTTGGTGCTGTGGGCTTAGGAAATCCAAGAGGGCGGAAAAACCCACATTTGCGCCAGAATCCTGGCGAACCGTGCAGTTTTGCGCACAGCAAAATGTTCTCCTGACCTGCCACCCACCAGTGCGAGCGTGATGGGCCAGGAGTGCCATGGGTGAAATGTGTGCCAAAGGAAAAACAGCAGTGCCGGTTGGCTCAAAAAGCGCTTTGCAATCACCTTTGTTTCTTTGAAATGCAAGCTAAAAATGCCTATTTTAAACATTGCAAGATATTTAAAAATCTCAATGAACACCAGCAGACATTTGGCAGAAGGTAGACTTGTGTGCATACAAAATCTGGGAAAAGAAAGAGCCCAAAACAATGTTTATAACAAAACTGGCTGAGCTGTGGATGTCAGCAGCTGCAGTGAAATTGGACTGAAAGACACTAAAATCTAAATGTTTAAAATAAATGAGTGACCTACTGTTGAGTGTCACATAGTTTGCAACTGTTGAAATGTCATAGTTTTGAACTTAGAATCAGCGTTCTAGCTGCATGTGTAAAAATTGTCAGTTTGATTTGAATGTAGAAAACTGGGTACCAAAGTGACATTTAGCTGAAGCCTGCCTTGAAGAGAGGGAATTCTGCCCTGCAACTACCCCCAACAGGAGTAAAACTTGCTCAGCCACTCTTCCCAGGCCTGGCTGCATTCTGCTGCCCCTGCCAAAAGGAGATGACACCTCTCTGATTGAATTAGGGGAGGATCACCTGGGCACTACAGGAAACTAAACAAAGCACTGTCCTTGGCCCAGGCAAATGTTAAATTAGGGGGGTCGTAAATGGCTTCCTCTTGGAAGGAATCGGGGAGGGGCACTGCATCTGTGAGCCAGCTAAGCTTGGGGGAAGTGGATAAACCAGAAATTCCACCATGTGCTTTGGAAAACAACACCCCTTTGGGGCCAGAGCATAATTTAAAAAAAGATGGTTAATTCATAGTGCAGACTTGTAAAAATTATATAAATAACATCATCATTCTTGTGATTTTTCTGTGCACATTTTAAGAGGTGTTAGGACCCTGTGGTGTGTTCTTGGGGATAGTAGCGGAAAAAAGGTTGTTACTCCAAATGTATGCATGTTAAAAATCTGACAATTTATCATCTGAAACCGCAGTCCAATCCTGACCCGATCCGTGGCGAAGTCACATTCCTGTCCAAAATATAGTGTGAGTACTGCCAGAACTGTGCAAAACCCAATCTCTTAGTTTAAAATAATCTAATTCAAACTATTTTAACCTATTGAGAACTGCATCCTAGAAATCTTGTGTTCCTTCTGTGATCTCACACCTGAAAACTGTCATCTGTCATTCTGAGCTTGACTTTTCTTTTGAGAATCTACCTTCACAAAATCGTCCGTATCTCCGGAACCGTTTGTCCTAGGAACGAAATTTAACTGTCATTTTAAAGCTAAGATTCTGTGCTTTCCCAGCTCTTATCCGACTTGCTACTCCTTATACTTCCTCCGTAATTGCGCTCGATGCACGCGACTAAATTGCCGCGATTTGACATTTTGCTTCATTTCAGCCACGTGTAAAAATATTTGTCCTGGCTTTCCTTTGCTGAAATTCGTTTGCAACCTGACAATCATTCATAGAGCATTGCTAAAGTGATCCTGAACTAATTTAAAGTAGCTATCACTCACCCTGAACCTCTAGAGGGAATTAAAAATCATTTTAGCATATTTTTCCCTTCTTTGCATACCACCTTTAAAGTACTTTGCCTGTGTTTAAAATCATCCCTGTTTCTCTAAGCTTGCTAGGGGGGAACTGAATTGGGATTGTACTGTGATTGTATTCCTGAAGACTGTGTGTGTCACTTCCACCTCCTTACATTGCATAGATGGGGGGGTGAATTGCCAAAAGGGGAAAAGTGATTATATTATGTTTTGCTGAAATCATATCAAGTTTATTCCTGTGTTGCTTCTTTTCCACCTTGCATTTCCTTGTACCGTATAAAGCATTCTCAGCTAACGTATCCTATATACTACTCCTGAGTAATTAAACCAGCGTGCTAGTGTCACCCCATCCATTGCTGATTACTGCTCATATTCACAAGTGTGATATCAATTATTAATTTATTATAAAAGTGTGATATATATATATATATATATATATTGTTTAATTCTCAAATAAACCTTTCAAATTTGCAAAACAAACTTACTTCTTGGCTCAGTGGGGTCAGGGGGATTCTAAGAGAGGGGTGTTATATAAGGGTACATGAACTGGGCATAAAAATATATAAATAAGGGCTTCCCTTGAGCAATCCCAGACAAGGCACTGACTTAGTGGGACTGCTTGATTGGAGTCTTTAACAAGATCTCCAGGAAGTCAGTGGAAATGCTGAATCAAAGTCAGACGGCCCGGGTCAGAAGCCAGCGAGTTAAAAGCCAGGTAACAAGGGAGAGACGAGAAGAGTGGTCAAAGAGGGATATCTGAGGTCAGTTTCACAAAGGATTTTGGCAGTTAATGATTGGAAGTTGTAACGCTAACCAGAAGCACCTAGTCTGGCGTTACGGACACCTTTATGGGAAAGTGAACGGGAATTGAGGAGGCGTGTCGTGCAACTGGCTGGCAACGTAGCAGTCAGCTGATCAGTCACGTGACTACGTGACGACAACCTGCATTTCACCAGCAACCTCCAGCGTTGCCAGAAAGGAGCCATTCTCCCTAGTCTTCGCTCCTGCAGAGGAGGGTAACGCAAAAGGCGCCGTGTAGATCATACCGCAGGTGTGACAGTTGGTGCAACAAAGGTTTGCAAATCAGGACGGTCTTACATCTTAGATAGCCTCAAGTGATGAGTCACCAGTATATAATCAACTGCTGATGGCATGTTGCAGTATGGGAGCCTTCTTGTTCTGGTGCACCATCCTATTCATAAAAAAACATTCATTTCAGTGTTGAGACCATTAGTAGTGCATTGTAGAAAACAAATCAGTTTGCATTCCAATTGCCTCAATTTGAGTTGAGTGTTCCCATCTCTTTTCCCCTTCTTTGCTTTCATTAGGCCAATGTATCGTAAGTCCCCTTTATTGGCCAGCTGATGTTCTTGTTGCCAATGGACTGCATGTGGTAATTTAGGGTCTGCTCTATTCAGGCTAGCTAGATGTGCCCTAATCCAAACTCTTAGCTGTCTGATACTACTCCCAACATATAATTGGCCACACACACATAATAAAGCATAAACAACATAACATGTTTTACAATTGATACAATCCTCAATCTTGACAGATATGCCTGTGGTATAGGTCTGCACAAGTTGCAATTGCCACATTTAAAAAAACCTTTGGCTGATTTGAACCAATTAGTGCTGGTTTGTTGGTCGCTTGTGTTGAGAAAAGATGGGCTGAGTTTGAGTTTAATCGTGTGCGCTTTGGTGTAAGTAAATTTCATTTTTTCAGAAAGGAAAGGCAACAGATCATTATCAAGTTTAAAAATATGCCAATGTTTATGAATTAGTTGGTATAAAGTAGAGGAATCCTTAGAGAATTGGTTAATGATTGCAATGTGTCGTGTTTGGTCAGTGCTCTTATCCTTTTCTAGTAGTAGCTCTGATTGTTTAGCACAGACATATTTGTTGGATGCTTTCTTAATCGTGTCTGGTTTGTAACCCCTGTTCAAAAACTGCTGGCTAAGTATGTCACATTATTTCGTGCAATCAGTGTCAAGACTAGCGTTCCTTTTTGCCCTATAAAATTCCCCTCCATGTATGTTATTGATAGTATTCTGTTGGTGGCTTCTCTGAGCATGGAGAACAGAGTTCATCTAAGTAGGTTTCCGATAAGTTCTTGTCTCAATTGTTCCATCAGCTATAAAAATGTGTAAGTCCAAGAAATCAATGGATGACATGCTGGCCTGGCCAGTTAGCTTAATGGCAAAAGTGCTATTGTTAGTGTGTGATACAAAGAGGTCAAAGGATTCTTGTGAACCCTACCATACAATCAAAATATCATCAATATAGCGCCTCCAAACGATCAGATTATGGTTGAAGGCTTCTTGATTGTAGATGTGTGTATCTTCATACTGAGCCATGAACACATTTGCCAGGGAAGGCGCACATTTTGCACCCATAGCCACCCTCTTTGATTGTGTGTAGTAGTTATCATTGAACAGACATGCATTTTTGCACAGAGTACATTTCAGGAATCTCTTAAGCATTTCAATGTGCTTGAAGTATGATGAGGAAGAGTTGTGAAAAGTATAATCAATAGTTTTCACTGCCAGCTCATGATCAATACTTGTGTACAATGCTGTCATATCTAAAGTTGCTAACATACAATCATGTTGCCATTCCATGGTCATCAGGAACTGTAGTTCTTGCTATGTATGATTTCATATTGAGAACATATGGTTTAAGGACATCATCCAGATAATGAGACAAGCCTTACGTTGCCCAACCAATGCCACTCATGATTGGTCTGACTTCAGGCAGCCTTTGAAATGGTTTATGTATTTTCAGTAGAAAATATAGCGTCGGCATGGTTGGTTCTGTGATAGTTAAGAATCTTTTCTCATCATCAGTCAGGTCCCCCCTATTGTACCATTCCTGTATGAGGGCCTGAAGATCTCGCACAACCCTCTTGGTCGGGTTAGATTTGAGTTATATATAGCAGTTTGGAGTGGCTAAGTATTGCACCACCGTTTCAATCTAGCGTGAGGTATTGAGTACAACAACATTCCCACCATTGACTACTTCCTTAATGGTTATGTTACTGTCTCTTGAAAGTTCTTCCAGAGCCTTGGATTCCTCTCTGCTAAGGTAAGATCTGTGTCTTCTCTTCCTATTATTCGGCCTTTCTAAATAGGCGTGAATGTCTTTGGTGAGTGCTTTATGAAAGGTTTCAATAACATTCTCCATTGTCATTTGCAGAATTAATTTTGATTTCGGTTTCAATTCATTGATTTCAAAATGTCTAGCCTTTACACCAGGCTCCTTACATATGTGGTCCAGGTCTGAATTAGTATTTTGGTCTTAAAACATCAGCAACTCTGTATTGACAATGTCAGACATAGTGTATGAGCTAAGGGGGTCAAGTGTGAGTTTAGACACAAAATATTGCACTTGTGTTGCAAAGAATGTTTTCAATTTTAATTTTGTCAGGAATTTTAACATATCAATTTGTAAATTCACAAAGCGTGTACCAGCACTTGGGGCAAAGGATAAGACTTTGTTCAACAACTTAATCTCAGTCTCAGTCAGATTCCTATTGGAAAGCTTGACTACTAAATCAATTTGTATTACTTCACCAGACGCTTTTTGTTTTCGGATTGGGTCAGAATCTCTTGTCGACCCATGTCCTAGTCAGAGATTCCACTTCCGCTCCCCCACCCCCCTCCTGCCTCTTGTGTCGTGTTTGGTGCTGGAGTAAGGACAGTAGGTGGAGCTTGGAATCTGACCTGTTTGGTATTGGTGAACCTTTGGTTCCTCTTTTTGTACTGACAAATCTGCTCTAAAAAACTCTTGCCACCTCTGGCTGTCGATTCTGTCTCATTAGTATTAGTTGGAGCAGTTTTCGTATTATCTCCTTCTGACTCTGGATCAGAACTTGCCGGAGTGGTGTTGGCTGAACAGGGTCTAGCTCTAGGACCCATGTTATAGGATTTGGGTTGAAAAGTATGGATCCTGTCCTGTCTATAATCTTTATTGTCCCTGAAGAACTTCCTAAATTTCCTCAACTTGATCTCATCTTGAATATCGTACATTTTGTCAAAGTTTTTTTGTTTCATAGTTCCGCATTAGACATTTCTTTGATCGTTCTTTCAAAGTCTCAATCTGTGTGATCACCCTCTTGTGTTCCCGGCTTGCATGCAGAATCAATAAAACTAACATAATGATGTGCTAGGAAGATTTGGCACCCTGACCCCGCTGTTGTCCCATCGGACCCATGCTTTTGCATGGTACCAAGAAAGCCTGCAAGGTCGCTTGGGAATAACTTCTCTCGGTACCCCCTACTTACCCTCGCAAAGAGCGCAAAGAGCCCCTTTGGAAGTGCTTCTGGGCCATCCATTGAACTGTCCAGCTCAAACCCAGGGTATCACACAGGAATGCTGCCGCCCCGAGTTGAAACTCAAGACTTTGGGAATTGCTTACTTGTGGTCCTGGGCCCTCTCCTGCCAAAACACATCCTAGCTCCATTGGGTCACGATTTATGAGAGTGCGCCACACCGTGAGAATTTGCGGTCCCTGTGTCGCCCCGCTGTGGTGACTTTTGCTATAAGTGCCTGCTGACCTGCCCCACTGTGTCCCGTCTTGCAGCCGGTGAGAGCCGAAGCGTCCTGTAACTACAGGGTTCAACTCCGCAAGAAAAGTGGACTAGACTGGCAAAGTTTGGTCCGGACTGTGTTGAGGGTTGGTGAGTACTTTTATCACTTACCGGTGGCCCCTGGCACATCCATCTGTTTTTACGCATGCAAATCCCTTAAAAGATACTAAACTTGGTTGGGCTAGCCTGCGCTCCCCAGCTACTCTGGAACTCTGAAAGTCACTCAATCCGCAAGGGAAGACCCTCTTCAAGAAGTAGGACTTTATTCTTCATTGCCTCAAGCCCCTTCCTGAGCAGCTACAGCTTCCTGAAGAGAACCCTCTTTTCGCTTTATGCACGACTGCACACTGGTAACGCACTGCTGTACTTTGAGTGCA
The DNA here is from genome assembly GCF_040938575.1 of Ambystoma mexicanum. Lineage (NCBI taxonomy): Eukaryota > Metazoa > Chordata > Amphibia > Caudata > Ambystomatidae > Ambystoma > Ambystoma mexicanum. Next base: position 576,416,316 of record NC_090929.1, read on the forward strand.
AGGCGCCTCACTTCTTAGGGCTAGACTACATAAATTAAGGATTGACTATGAAGAACTGCCTAATGCGATATCTGTGTTGAACATACCCCTTTCTGTGGCAGGTTGTGGTTATTTTCTTCCCTTTCATCAGCATTAGGCTAAATGCATTGTTGTATATATGTCGCATAGTGAATAAGTGTGTGCGGTAACTTTGTTCTTGACATTGTGGTTTAATTGTGTTTTGTTAGACAGGCCTATAATAAATGTATTTTTGATATACATCTGTCTAAGAGTAATCTGTGGAGTTTTACTGTGTGTGATCATTGTGGGATTCCGATCACTCTCACTCCTCCTGAGACTTAGTCTTGACTGATTGCCAAACTACGTAGATTGGTCTGGTTTGTCCAGAAGGTTCCCCTGTTCCACTAAACTAGGGTGGCCTCCTAAACCTCTGCCCACCAGGTCAGAGTTTAGAAATCCATTTTAACAGTGGACAGCACGCAGTTTTGCTGTGGTGCAGGCATTGCTTACAAGCTTCTGCATGCATTTTCGCCGGGGTGCAGCTTTGATTTACGGGGGACCCAGGGGTGTTCGATGGTGGGTCAGAGGTGGACATGAAGGTTTGCGCAAAGGTTGGTCTCTGGCATTGGTTTTGGTTTGCGTGGGGGCATGTTGTGTGCAGTTCACTTTTCTTTGCGCATCCGGTTACTTTGTGCTTTGAAATTCATGAATACGCAGAACGCACAGTGACTTTTGCACACAGTTCCGCAAAAAGTTATTTACGCGCAGAGTACTTTGCTTGGTCTTTGTGCTTATTCATTAAATCGGGCCCGCAGTCTCTTGAATACAATACAATTCCACAATGCCAAAAATTCCCAACCTTGCCATCAAGAGATGCAAAAGGGAAAAGAAAAATTGAACATACTTTCTGCAGCTGTATGCCAAAGGCCTGGTTTTCAAACATGTGCATTGTTGTAATCAGAAGCTGCCCATGAGTGTCTCAGATTTGCACTTGCTACCTAATGCTTAATTAGCAAACCCTAAAACGTGAGCAAATCTGGAAGTGCCTGGAGCATCTTTAAGATGCTCACATGAAAAATTAAATCGCAAGGATTTGCTCACGGGCATCTCAGAGAGACTCCAGGTATATCCCATTTTGCTCCGGAGTTAGGCTTTATGAATCAGCAGGTGAGAATCTGAAATACTTGCAGGCGCCTCCCAACATCGCCCCTTACAATTATTTGATAATTCAGCCTGAAGACTCTGGAAGGACATACCAAAGCACATAAGTGTAGCCCTCTCATTCCAGCATTTCAGAAATGACATGAAGATACACCACTACAAAGATCTACTCACTGACTCCCAGAGGTCGAAGTGTACGAAAAGAAGTAGTGGAACTATGTTCCCTATGGGCCTGCATCGCTCCCCAAAGACCCCATCGCAGCGCCCCCTCCCATCTCCTCAAGCACTCCTAGAACAGTGTATCTGGCTCCCCATACTCCTGGCCACCTACTACCACTCCTTATCTCTTGTACATAAGTGTATGCTTGCGATCCAGCTAGATTTGTACTGCATAGCGTCTTAAACATGCATGTTTTCTATGGGCCACTTCTGATGTGCCCATGGGACTTGCCCCCCCACCCCCCACGCCCCAATAGTTTCATATGTGCGACTCAGTGTGCTAGAATGAGGAGGGATTATGATGTGTCCTCTTGCAAAGAGCCCTTAAACAAAGCTTACTGGGTGCTCTTTCTTCTTTCTTCCTGTCCAGAGTCCAACAGGATGCATATGAAGTTGACTTTCGCATAGCCCATCGAGAGGAAAGCAATGAGCACTGGAAGTGCAGGGCTTACACCAATCAATCCTTGTAATCTTGTGCAAAAATGTTAGCACCAATTCACAAAGCATGTTCGTGGCTGCAAATGCACTTGCAATTTCAAAAATGTGAAAAATGCGCAGGGAGCAAATTGCACCTGATTCACAAAAATATGAAAAAGGTATTTATGAACGTAAAAAATATACAATAGACTTAATGAATGGGAGGGTGGTTTACCACCACACAGTTCACATGCAAAGTGTGTGCATCTGGAGGTCTGGCAATGTTACACACACACACTCACGCACACAATGCTTGGACGCACACACCCAAACACCTACACCAGATTTTAAAAATCTGCTTCTTTAGCAATCTAACTTAGTCGGAGGGGGGTGTGGGCAGTTCTACAAGAAGTGTACGTTTTAAAAAAAAAATTGTAAAAAGTGGGTCACTTTTCTAAAGCTTGACACTCAATAGTTTGGCCTTCGGGGAGGAGCTATGTTTTTCTTGTCTGAATCATCACATTGTGAGTGGCAAGTATATTAGTCTCCCTCTGTTTAAATATAGGTTGTTGCTAAAACACTGACACAGTAACTATTGACTGCATCATATTTGTAATCTGTAGTGTTCTTTGCCATTACTTAAAATTAAAAAAGTCAACAATTGTCTCTCCCAGCACCTTCATGTTCAACTTATCAGTGTCCACATTCTTTTCTTAAACAGACATTTCATCTGCACCCTACCCATATTTTTTTAACCGGGCTCCTGCATTTTTTATTATTATCTTGCAGACTCAATGAGCTTGGAGGATCTCACTGTATCATCAACTGGCCTCATTTGCTGCTGTAGCCAATCAGAGGTGGACAGTGGGTGCAATTTCTATCTGATAGCCTTTCTTTTAGAATATACATGCACTATGGTCCACGCTGATTGAAACTGCATCCACCCACTTGATTTCAGTATTCAGGACAATATCAAGCCAGAACGCAAAATAAGTTTGCCTGGGATTTGATGGCAGCTGTTAGATTTGTTTGCCCTTCTGTTGTCTTTCAGAACCGTGAAGCCATTCGTAAGTTTAGGAACCCAGAAGGGGATCATTTGGTGCGTGATATTTTATGGGCTTGCCTGCTGTACATCCTTCCTAATTATCTGGAAGGACTGGAGCTATATGACATAAAAGATTTTCTGTCTGGCGTTCGCCGGATTTGAAAAAACGCCAGTTCCGTTTCCAGGTAAACATTGATCTCGATGTTGCCTTTTGCTGAATGCTGGCGCCAGTGGGAAAAACACGCAGTCGTCCCCTGCCAAGCAAACAGAGGAACAGCAGTTCCGTCTCCTTCCACCAGAAGAGCTGGTTTGCAAACCCCCCCCCCACAAAATATTAAAATTAAGAACTTCACACACCTCTCTTCCCACAGAGGACATTATTGCCATGGGGAATACGACACAGGTGGCTACACTGCAGAAGGTTTGTCAGAAGAGCTGCTTAAACAGCACTTTCACACGGTGAAAGAGTACACCCTCATTTGGAAGTAAACCCTAGCCCTGGCTAGAGTATGATATTCGCCAAAGTACCTGAAGAGAGGGTACTGGCAGACCCCTAGCCTCAACAGTACGGGCATGGTCATGGATGCTCAAAAGAGTGGGATGTGACATACCATACTGGCCACACCTACCACTATGGCATTATCCTGCACTAGAACCTACGGCAGACCACACCATACACAGAAGATGGGACCCAGACAAGAAAGCCAAAATTGGAGATCTCTTCCCTGGAGGAAGATTCCTTACTGCTGCGGAAATCCAAAACAGAACGGGCCCAGGCCTATTCACAATCCTACATTATCAACGCCTGAAAGCAGCCTGTATAAAGAAATGGCCATCTTGCCCAATGGCTCCTCCTACACATGAATTCATATCTGACATCCTGACGGAAGACGGTTTTACCAGCAACGTTTCCACATTATACCAAATGGTACAACGCAATACCCCATCTAAGAATAAGAAGAAAGAAAAATGGGAGAGGGACCTGAACATGGTGATTGTTGAGCAAAAATGGGTGAATTACTGTAGATTTACCAAGGACATCTCTTTAAACGCGAACTTCACACTCATACAGCTAAAAATACTAAATCACCTGCACATCACCCCAAGTAAGGTCGCCAAATTTGATCGCATTAAACAAACCACATGTCCCAAGTGTGGAGAGGTAGAAGCCAATTCAATTCACATGTACTGGGAATGCCCCCCCGATCAAACGATTCTGGGAAGAGATAGCAGTAACCATGAGTGACATACTGAACATGCACATCCCGGCCATGCCGCAGAAGTATCTACTGCGGGATATCGGGAAGGCCTCTATAAAAACTCACAGACTGTTTGCAGTGGGAGGAGTGGTGGCCAAACGCAACATCCTCAGGAAATGGAAATTAAAATCCCTCCCACACATGGAAACTGGCTCCAAGACCTTATCAACATACAAGAAGACAAAGAAACATACACACGAGGCATCCAAACCACCTCCAGACCAAATGATATTTGGGGCCCACTCAGGCAGTACTTACAAAGCGAAGACGACCTCTCAGACAAATGAAACGCATAGACTGTATAAGGAACATATGCTTGACCCTTGTACCCCATTTGTTTCCCCCCGGTCTTCTTTTTTGAAAGCAAGCGAAACAAATGTAGAGTATGATGATTTATTGCTAACTGACCTAGATGAGATATGAATGTCTAATGCCACATAGGTTGATCCCTGTACTGTAAAATGGCAGCAATAAAGAAAGTTTTTAAAAAAAAGGTTTTTAAAAATGTTGGGATCAATCCCACAAGTGGTTCGGGTGCAGCCGAGTGCAATGGCAGGTCGCCATTATTAAAGCGTACCTCTTTCCATGCGGATCGTCAAGCAACTTGACGTCCGCACATAATGACATCATGCGCATTGAATGCTTGATGTCATAAGTAAACAATCACAGCGTCATATCCGTCAGGTGCTAGTGCTGGCTCCCATGTAAGAAATGGGATACTAGTAGTGTATATATAAATAAAATAAAGATGCATTAGCATGAGAATGAGTGTGTGGGGCAACTGAAAGGATGTGAACTAATATTGACTCTAAAATAGTTTGAAGCATTCTATTGGTAGAATCCCAGAAGTATGGATAATGGCATATATGATGGGAATAGCCTGTGCAATATTGGTTGGCTCTGAACTGGTTGCCAAAATGACTAGATATGATCAATTGTCTCCTCAGAGGAGTAGTTCAAACTCATTAACTTGTGAGTGTGCAACGAGTGTGACATCCTAGCTGGACCTCTAAGTATTGATCTGGAGTGATGTAGCAAGACCATGAGGGGAATAAGACCTAAATGTAGATGCTATGATTGACCCAATGTTATGATGATTGTGATGCTGGAAATATATTGGAGGGACAGGGCCTCCGTATCCTAGTCCTTTACCGTTTTTTATCGTGTGTTCTGATGTGTTTTCCACGCAGGAGTTCATGTGGGACTCCTGGCGGTGCAGCTCTCTCTTTTGGTTGGGTGTACAGACCCATTGGATACCCTTATGGCACCCATGGGTGGGGGTACAACCCTGTGCCCCTAGTGCATGTTTTTGGGCACCTGTTGGTGGCCCACGGAGCAGGGTACGGGCTGGTGGCAGCTCCGTGCTGAATTGACTGGTGCCCTGAGCGTCCTCCATTTTGGGATGCCCAGGCCATGTCATTGGAATCAGTAGATTCCTGATGGAGACAAGATGGGCCCCGTGGCCTCTTGCCATCCATCGCCTGTTACCTTGATCTTCCCAAAGTCCCGGTAAGCCCTGACTCTGTCCCTTCCCCCTGATTAGTTGTTTGGTGGAGGTTTCATATATGGTAGTGTGGGGAAGTGCCGACCAAACTGGCTGGAGCCTTCCCAACGAGCGTATGTTGCAGGTACACCTGTGGGTGGGACCTGGGTGAACTGAGTGTGTGACGAATATGCACTTCTTGTTGTGGATGTCTAGTTTCTGGTGTTTGACACAATGACTGAGACAGCCCTGCCTGAAGCTGGTATGAATGCAGTGAGGAGTGTTGAATGGCTGGGTACTTGTCCCAATACACATAACTTGTTGTGAGTGTCTGGAGAGAAGTGAATGGCTTGAATGCACGATGCACCTGATTGGCTGCCTGCCTACATGAATGCCCTTCTGACCGATTGGTTCCCTGAGTGTGACCCAGCAAAATGAATGGGAGATCAACTAGTATATCTGGGGGCCCCTCACTGCTAGAATTTGAAGCTGAAGTCCACTACGACGAGTAACTGGAGTAAACCTGAAGCTTAACCTTGAAGCCCTGCTGGAAGAGAAGAATTGCTGTTGCTCTTCTTCATCGATCTGAAAGCTGCTGTGTCTCCACGGATTTACCCAGAGAGCACCTGGTTAGGCGCCCTCTTCCCGAGCTACGAGGGACCATCGTGCACCAGCTGATCTTTGCCAAAGCTCCCAGGTAGACAGACCTACGACAGGCTGCCAACCGGAGACAGGGACTGCCGCGGAATCCCAAAGAGAAGCGCCCAGACTGTTGTCCGCCACCATCGATGACCGCCGTCGCTGACTCGAGCCACCGTGCGCCCGTTGCCTAAGAAAATTTGATCCAAGGACGCTCTTGTCCACACCGCCGCCCGCCTTTTCCCGCCGGAACAGGCCAGGCCATCGACGCACTGAGGAGCATCCGCCAGTGGATTTCCCACCACCCAAAGACCATAGAGACGCCGACGATTCGACGCCCTTGCTGGGCCACAGTTCTTCAAACTCTTTGCAGTCGAGAACTATCGACATCAAGGTGCCCCGCACGCCTCTTCCTTGCAGGACGTTTATGCTTACCCATCGACGAGCACCGCTAGGAAAGAAGCTGCCACTTCACTGCCGTATTTCACCCTGTTCTCTGTCGGACGTTCGACGACCCGTGACGCCTGCCTTAAAGGGAGGGCACTCAAGAAGTGCCGTCGATGTCCTGACGAGGTGCGCTACAACGCCAGGTACTTTGGGGTTGCTGAACTATTGGAAAGATTCTGGTGAACAATATATGGACTGAGCTTGTGATATCGTTATTCTACAGGTTGCCCAGGTGGGGGGATCTCCACACAGAACTGTGTCTAGGTAGCAGGGCCAGTATTCTGCGAATTGTTCTATCCAACTGCTTTCGTCTTATATCTATTGTTGGTTTCCCTTACGAACTGATTTGTGTGACATTTAACAGTACAGTTTATGCACTTTAAAGAGATCTAATAGTAATTGTGGTACCACGTAGAACTGTATATTTGCTATTATAGATAACCGAGTACAAATTAAGTTATCGTGATATTGTACATAATCTTGAATATTAATTATATAAAGACTGTGTTTTAACTAATACAGTGTGCGGACACTTCTTTGGGGGTGCTTGGGGACTACGCTGTACTTATTAACCAGCCTGCATCACCTCCTGAGGAGCTAGGCCTTGATTGCTCGACCACGTACCAATAATAGAGAATCTTGGCTGGGGTCCTCTGTGCCTCTCCTCTACCATATAGAGAGCAGGAGTACAGACACCCCCTCCAGTCTTTACAATGATAATGAGATATATTATGATTGCGGGTTGGATCATGATATGGGATGGAATAACATAGATCGTCCTATCATAGCTCAGAAATATTATAATGAGGTATTTTCCTGATGTAAAGGTTTGGCCATGATAATGAAATGATATCTGATATGGGTTGGTCTTAGACTCACCACCATGCAGACAGGCCGGGGCGTTGGCTCAGGACCAGATGAGAGCTGGTCAATGAGTCCAGAATCTTCAGTCACTGCTGGAGTAATTCCCAGAAGTGAAATACACAGACCAGACCCCCTCTAACTGAGGGAACTGTTTTTGGTAATGGACCCTGCCGCTGTTTTAGATAACAGCCAAGATGGTAAATTACCCAAAAGAGCGGGGATACCCACACCACTTTCACCAAGCTGTAAAGAAAGGACAAATGATTAGAACCAAATGGAAGAAGAAAAATGTAACAAAGATCTGCTGCTAGGGTCAGTACCTGAAATACAGTTGATAGTAGGTTGGTAGTATCTATGAGAAAAGAATGGAGGTTGATATTAGCCAGGGGCAAGAGAAAAGCTTGCATAGAAACAATAGAGGTATTGCCAATTCTCACCCTCTGTAGCCTAAAGAAATACCTAGATATTGGTAACAAAGGCAGCATAAAATCAGAAAAAGGAAGTTTAGTATATGGAAATCCCCGGGCTGAACAAGGGCTGATACTAGGTTCGGGTTGGTGCAATGTCTACAGCAGAGCGTTCGAAGTATTGCACTGATCTTCAGGTAAGTTTCCAAAGAGGAGATAATGAGTACAGTATGTATTGTCCAGGTATGCTGATGGTGGATAATTGCAGAGTATGGTATTGTAGGTAGGTGGATACAGAGGACACAGGGTGTGGAAGACAATTCCCAGATGAAAAAAGGTAAAGTTTCAGTCTTACCAGGTGAGGAGGAGTCTCAACCACTCAGGATCACCGATTAGGACTACCAGTGAATTTCGCAACAGCGGGGTATGACTTGGGTCCTGTGAGTATGCTGGGTACGCGGGAACTGCTTAGCTCGAAGACGCGATTCGTGCTAGGCGGAGAAGACTGCGAGCGGGAGTTCACCTTGAAGAGCTCCAGGAAGTCAGCGGAAATGCTGAATCAAAGTCAGACGGTCCGGGTCAGAAGCCAGCGAGTCAAAAGCCAGGTAACAAGGGAGAGATGAGAAGAGTGGTCAAAGAGGGATATCCAAGGTCAGTTTAACAAAGGATTTCGGCTGTTAATGATTGGAAGTTGTAACGCTAATCAGAAGCACCTAGTCTGGTGTTACGGGCACCTTTATGGGAAAGTGAACGGGAATTGAGGAGGCGTGTTGTGCTACTGGCTGGCAACGTAGCGGTCAGCTGATCAGTCACGTGACTATGTGACAACAACATGCGTTTCACTAGCAACCTCCAGCGTTGCCAGAAAGGAGCCATTCTCCCCAGTCTTCGCTCCTGCAGAGGAGGATAACGCAAAAGGCGCAGTGCAGATCATACCGCAGGTGTGACAGTTGGTGCAACAAAGGTTTGCAAATCAGGACGGTCTTACATCTTAGATAGCCTCAAGTGATGAGTCACCAGTATATAATCAACTGCTGATGGCATGTTGCAGTATGGGAGCCTTCTTGTTCTGGTGCACCACCCTATTCATAAAAAAACATTCATTTCATGGTCAGTGTTGAGACCATTAGTAGTGCATTGTAGAAAACAAATCAGTTTGCATTCCAATTGCCTCAATTTGAGTTGAGTGTTCCCATCTCTTTTCCCCTTCTTTGCTTTCATTAGGCCAATGTATCGTAAATCCCCTTTATTGGCCAGATGATGTTCTTGTTGCCAATGGTCTGCATGTGGTAATTTAGGGTCTGCTCTATTCAGGCTAGCTAGATGTGCCCTAATCCAAACTCTTAGCTGTCTGATACTACTCCCAACATATAATTGGCCCCACACACATAATAAAGCATAAACAACATAACATGTTTTACAATTGATAAAATCCTCAATCTTGAGAGATATGCCTGTGGTATAGGTCTGCACAAGTTGCAATTGCCACATTTGAAAAAACCTTTGGCTGATTTGAACCAATTAGTGCCCGTTTGTTGGTCGCTTGTGTTGAGAAAAGATGGGCTGAGTTTGTGTTTAATCGTGTGCGCTTTGGTGTAAGTAAATTACGTTTTTTCAGAAAGGAAAGGCAACAGATCATTATCAAGTTTAAAAATATGCCAATGTTTATGAACTAGTTGGTATAAAGTAGAGGAATCCTTAGAGAATTGGTTAATGATTGCAATGTGTCATGTTTGGTCAGTGCTCTTATCCTTTTCTAGTAGTAGCTCTGATTGTTTAGCACAGACATATTTGTTGGATGCTTTCTTAATCGTGTCTGGTTTGTAACCCCTGTTCAAAAACTGCTGGCTAAGTATGTCACATTCTTTCGTATAATCAGTATCAAGACTAGCGTTCCTTTTTGCCCTATAAAATTCTCCTCCATGTATGTTATTGATAGTAGTCTGTTGGTGGCTTCTCTGAGCATGGAGAACAGTGTTCACCTAAGTAGGTTTCTGATAAGTTCTTGTCTCAATTGCTCCATCAGCTATACAAATGTGTAAGTCCAAGAAATCAATGGATGACATGCTGGCCTGGCCAATTAGCTTAATGGCAAAAGTGATATTGTTAGTGTGTGATACAAAGAGGTCAAAGGATTCTTGTGAACCCTTCCATACAATCAAAATATCATCAATATAGTGCCTACAAGCGATCAGATTATGGTTGAAGGCTTCTTTATTGTAGATGTGTGCATCTTCATACTGAGCCATAAACACATTTGCCAGGGAAGGCGCACATTTTGCACCCATAGCCACCCCCTTTGATTGCGGTTAGGAGTTATCATTGAACAGTCATGCATTTTTGCACAGAGTACATTTCAGGAATCTCTTAAGCATTTCAATGTGCTTGAAGTATGATGAGGAAGAGTTGCGAAAAGTATAATCAATAGTATTCACTGCCAGCTCATGATCAATACTTGTGTACAATGCTGTCATATCTAAAGTTGCTAACATACAATCATGTTGCCATTCCATGGTCTTCAGGAACTGTAGTACTTGCTATGTACGATTTCATATTGAGAACATATGGTTTAAGGACATCATCCAGATAATGAGACAAGCCTTACTTTGCCCAACCAATGCCACTCATGATTGGTCTGACTTCAGGCAGCCTTTGAAATGGTTTATGTATTTTCAGTAGAAAATATAGCGTCGGCATGGTTGGTTCTGCGATAGTTAAGAATCTTTTCTCATCATCAGTCAGGTCCCCCCTATTACACCATTCCTGTATGAGGGCCTGAAGATCACGCACAACCCTCTTGGTAGGGTTAGATTTGAGTTATATATAGCAGTTTGGAGTGGCTAAGTATTGCATCACCATTTCAATGTAGCGTGAGGTATTGAGTACAACAACATTCCCACCATTGACTACTTCCTTAATGGTTATGTTACTGTCTCTTGAAAGATCTTCCAGAGCCTTGGATTCCTCTCTGCTAAGGTAAGATCTGTGTCTTCTCTTCCTATTATTCGGTCTGTCTAAATAGGCGTGAATGTCTTTGGTGAGTGCTTTATGAAAGGTTTCAATGACATTCTCCATTGTCATTTGCAGAATTAATTTTGATTTCGGTTTCAATTAATTGATTTCAAAATGTCTAGCCTTTACACCAGGCTCCTTACATATGTGGTCCAGGTCTGAATTAGTATCTTGGTCTTAAAACATCAGCAACTCTGTTTTGACAATGTCAGACATAGTGTATGAGCTAAGGGGGTCAAGTGTGAGTTTAGACACAAAATATTCGCTTGTGTTGCAAAGAATGTTTTCAATTTAAATTTTGTCAGGAATTTGAACATATCAATTTGTTAATTCACAAAGTGTGTACCAGCACTTGGGGCAAAGGATAAGACTTTGTTCAACAACTTAATCTCAGACTCAGTCAGATTTCTATTAGAGAGATTGACTACTAAATCAATTTGTATTACTTCACCAGACGCTTTTTGTTGTTGGATTGGGTCAGAATCTCTTGGCGACCGATGTCCTTGTCACAGCTTCCACTTCCGCTCCCCCGCCCCCCTCCTGCCTCTTGTGTCGTGTTTGGTGCTGGAGTAAGGACAGTAGGTGGAGTTTGGAATCTGACCTGTTTGGTATTGGTGAACCTTTGGCTCCTCTTTTTGTACCGACGAATCTGCTCTAAAAAACTCTTGCCACCTCTGGCTGTCGATTCTGTCTCATTAGTATTAGTTGGAGCAGTTTTGGTATTATCTCCTTCTGACTCCGGATCAGAACTTGCCAGAGTGGTGTTGGCTGAACAGGGTCTGGCTCTAGGACCCAGGTTATAGGATTTGGGTTGAAAAGTATAGATCCTGTCCTGTCTATAATCTTTGTTGTCCCTGAAGAACTTCCTAAATTTCCTCAACTTGATCTCATCTTGATATTCCCTGAGAATATCGTACATTTTGTCAACGTTTTTTTGTTTCATGGTTCTGCATTAGACATTTCTTTGATCGTTCTTTCAAAGTCTCAATCTGTGTGATCACCCTCTTGTGTTCCCGGCTTGCATGCAGAATCAATAAAACTAACATAATGATGTGCTAGGAAGGTTTGGCACCCTGACCCCTCTGTTGTCCCATCGGACCCATGGTTTTGCATGGTACCAAGAAAGCCTGCAAGGTCGCTTGGGAATAACTTCTCTCGCTACCCCCTACTTACCCTCGCAAAGAGCCCCTTCGGAAGTGTTCCTGGGCCATCCAGTGACTGTCCAGCTCAAACCCAGGGTATCACACAGGAATGCCTCATCCCGAGTTGAAACTCAAGACTTTGGGAATGGCTTACTTGTGGTCCTGGGCCGTCTCCTGCCAAAACACATCCTAGCTCCATTGGGTCACGATTTATGAGAGTGCGCAACACCGCGAGAATTTGCGGTCCCTGTGTCGCCCCGCTGTTGTGACTTTTGCTATGAGTGCCTGCAGACCTGCCCCACTGTGTCCCATCCTGCAGCCGGTGAGAGTCGAAGTGTTCTGTAACTGCAGGGTTGAAGTATGCAAGAAAAGTGGACTAGACTGGCAAAGTTTGGTCCGGACTGTGTTGAGGGTCGGTGAGTACTTTTATCACTTACCGGTGGCCCCTGGCACATCCATCTGTTT